>NW_022881614.1:23574834-23896764 GCF_003369915.1 Drosophila miranda
ATGAAAATTTCCCTAGAAAAGTCTAAATTCTTTCAATTGGAAACCAAATTTCTGGGATACATTGTTTCCCAAAATATCATTAAAACAGATCCAGACAAAATCTCCACAATACAAAACTATCCAATTCCTAAAAATATCAGAGAGCTACGTAGCTTCTTAGGACTAACAGGGTATTACAGAAAATTTGTCCGAAATTATGCTACAATTGCCAAACCATTAACAAAATATCTGAGTGGAGTAAATGGGAAAGTTTCACGAAGGGAATCCAAGAAAACATTAAAACAGCTGGATGAACCAGCAATGGGAGCATTTAATAATTTAAAGGACAGTTTAATAGCACATATTGAATTAGTACAACCAGATTACAATAAAAAATTCACATTAACCACAGATGCATCGGACATAGCAATAGGTGCAGTTTTGTCGCAAGATGGGAATCCCATAACATTTATTTCTAAAACTTTAAGTAAAACCGAGCAATTATATGCTACTAATAAAAAGAAATTATTAGCTATTGTATGGGCATTAAAAAATTTGCGAAATTATTTATACGGAGTGAGTGGAATTGAAATACATACAGATCACCAACCTTTGTCCTTTGCAATGTCGCAAAAAAATCCAAATGTTGAAATGAAACGTTGGTATTACTTCATAGAAAGTTTCACACCAAAAATCATTTATAAGCCAGGCTCAACTAACGTAGTAGCGGACGATTTATCTCGGATTAAAATAAATCATATGACAGATAGTGATGTCGACCAGACAGATTCAGAATCAGACATAAATACTCAGCATTCAGCAGAGAGTAGTTTTGAAAACGTCATTCAAGAGACTAGCAAGCCTCTAAACCAATTTAAACAGCAGCTACTATTAGCGCAAGGGAGATTCACAGTTAATGAGTTAGTAAGAGTTTATGAAAATACCCGACATATTATTGAATTATATACGGTAGACAATCTGCTAATCATTTTAAAAGAATTTATTTAGCCTCACTTAACCACAGGAATACACTGCACTTTAGAAGATTTATACCTTATCCAAAATAAGCTAAAGGAAAACTTCATAAATAAATTTCTCTTCACGAGAAAGTTCCTCCAAGATGTAGTAAATTCAGAAGATAAAGCTATAATTATAGAAGAAACACATTGCAGAGCCCATAGAGGACTAGACGAAAATTACAAACAAATAACTAAGCTGTATTATTGGCCAAACCTGCACAAAAAATTAAAAGAATATATAAAAAATTGTGAGATCTGTAACAAAAACAAATATCACAGACACCCTGTAAAAATTCCAATTGGGGAAGCTCCCATTCCAGCAAAAGAAGGAGATCAATTACACTTAGACATATACTATGCCCAAAACCTAACATTCATAACTTGTATAGATTCTTATTCCAAATACTTGGTGGTCAAGGAAATTCAAAGTAAATTAAACATTGAAAATAAGGTAATGGAAATTTTGCAACACTTTCCGTTAGCAACATCTTTAATGACTGACAACGAACCAAGCTTTACTTCAGCACAATTTAGATCATTCATACAAAGAAGTAACTTAACTATTTATTATGCTGATCCCAGACACAGCACCTCAAATGGTAAGGTAGAAAGGGTACATTCTACACTAACAGAAATAGCGCGGTGCATCAAGGATGAACTAAATCTAACAGATTATTCAGAAATAATAATAAGGGCGGCACTGAAATATAACCTGACGATACATTCAACGACCAATCAAATGCCATATGACATATTGTATAAGAAAATAGAACACAAGCATAATCCAATATTACTTAAGGAAGCTCAGACCAAAATGCTTAAGCTACATAACAAAGATAGAGGAGAAAAAGATTATAAAATAGGAGAAGTAGTTTATGAAAAGAAATTCGGGGAAAGAAATAAACTTCAATCCCGATACAAAAAGCAGGTAGTTAAGGAAAATCGACCGAATAAAATTATAATCAACAATAGAAACAGAATTATACATAAACATAACATCAAATATTAAATTTTTTTTTTCCAGAAAATGTATGCGAATATACTAATACTGACTTTTGTTATATTGACGACTTCGGAAGTAATTGACTATACGCATAGTGACTATCTATTGCTCAAAGACGACAGAGACGTTTACACTTATGAAACATACGCTGAACTTTTCCATATTACTAATTTGAGTTTTTATAGAGAGATAATTGATAAAGAATCCAAATATGTCAGCAAATCAATTAATTCAGACGATGAGTGGGAAATATCAATGGACTTAAGTCTATTAAAATTAATGATTTCAGAATTAGTTCCAAAACGGAATGAAAGGGGAATAAATGAATTAGGTACCATTTGGAAATGGATAGCAGGCAGCCCTGATCATGACGACTTTTTGAAAATACAAAATAAAGTAAATGAATTAACTGAAGAAATTGAATTGCTATCAAATTCATTAAAAAATGTCATCTTCAATGAAGAAACGATACTGAGAAAGCATCGTTTAAAATTAATAACTTTTGACCTACTAAATTTAGTTGATACCATAACCCTCTTAAAAGTAAACATTTTCAATACAAAAATTTTAAATAAAAACGAAATAGAGGACATTTATAAGCATGAAAAACATCCTGTTGAACTGTCTGATCTGCTGGACATTGCAACGGTTAAAATAATTCGAAATGCTGATTTAATAATCATTTACATAAAATATCCTCAAATTAAAGATTTTTGCAAGTTTTACCATGCAAGAGCCATCTCACAAAATGATGGAATGTTAGTTATAAGTGAAAAAGTTTGTGAATGTAAGGAGAAATACTATTTAATGAATAATTTTAAAAGTGAAACTTTTAACAATTACGCACAAATAAATTTAAAGAAGACCTGTTTCACCAATTTACTTAATGGCTTTAAAGCCAACTGCACTAAAAAAAGGGAAAAAAAACAAAGAAATAGACATCATTCAGGATGGTGCCATATTAGTTTCAGGCAAAAATATCGTAGACAATACTACTTTGTTAGGATCGTATCTCCTTATATTCAACAACACAATTGTAATAAATAATATAACTATTGTCGCAAAAGGTCCACGGATGTTTCGTGCTTTTTATGATTTTATTTTAATTTTATTTACTTAATTCTTTTCAACCTCCTCGTCTTGTCGATACCGCCAAAAGTGTTCATTGAACCCCAGCTCCGATCACTCGTTCTCTCATAGTTCTACTTCGCAGAACTAGAACTATCGGATGATAATTCATATCGATACTTACGATATTTCGTACAACGTTAATAGTAAATACAATTGTAGAGTTATAATACTAAACAATCTAACAATAACCCACATAAATGATAAGGGTAAAATTCTAAGATATATATCGCATCATAGATATAGCGATTTTGAATTAGTTGATTATATACAATCAAATGATAAGCAATTTTCTTTTGATAATGTTAATATTTTAAATCCCCTTATAACATTAGGTAATACGGCCTTACCATTAACAACATTATTCTTAATCATTTTGATACTGATAATGTTATTTTACTTCGGCTATAAATTAACGAAATTTGTACTTATTAAATCAATAAGAATACCGTCAGAAGAAATAGTGGAAAGCAACATTCAAATACTGTCAGAAGAAATTAGAGCTCTATCAGAACTTCAAAATGTATCGGGACGAAACATTTAAGAATGGGGGGAGTTAACGTACCCAATTCTATTGAGCTCTTATACGAGTTGTAAACAATCTTTGGCTTTCCAAAACGAAAACAATTTCAATCTTGGGCCTCCGCCTAATTGATTTCTAAGATGTACAATCTCAAGGGCTCCCGCCGCAATCCCAATCTTTGACACTCGCCTAAATGGAAAACCAATGTTTGCCCACACCCGGCTTCTCATAAACAATCTCACTCCCGGCTTTCTGCAGATCCTGCACTTTAGGCATTTTACAGTTCTCTCTTTGGATGACGAAATCCAATACTCGGGATGGCGAAATCAATTGAAATGTTTATAGAAAAACTATTCCCGAAAGGGATCAACGATGCAAAGATCAGAAAGTTCAAGTCAGTCTTGATCCAGAAGCGACACCGCAAAGTCGAGCTAAAAATTAAGATCGCGCAAACCCTTTGCCCGGAATCCTTTGTGACCCTCTACTTAAATCTATATCAGTTAAGTTAGAAGTAAAATAAAAACTTTTTAAAAACACAATCCGCTACCGCAGTTGTTTAATTGGCGCCCAACGTGGGGCGACGTTGTATAAAAAGCACCGAATAATAAAAGTGTTGCGTCGTGCCGAAACCCGAAGGACAATTAATTAATGGAATAAATCCTTCAGATATAAAAACGCGGAGTGACTGTGAGATATAAGATAAAAAAGGAGATAAAAAGGAAACAAACCGGAGCTTAGGGTGTGCAAAAATAAATACAATATACAATACAAATACAAATACAAATACAATACAAAATACAAATAAATACAAAAGCTAATCAAGACAATTCAAAAATACAAAAAAACCAAAAAAACCAAAGTTTTTAAACAAAACCAACCAAACCAAAACACAAAGAAAGTGAAACTATCAGCTAAACCAAAGATGGAAGACCCCCAGAAGACCCAGTTAAACAAAGAAATTTAAGAAAGAAGACCCGTTCGAAGACCTGTCAGCCAAATCAAGAAGGAAGACCCGTTCGAAGATCTGTCAGCCAAACTAAGAAGGACGACCCCTACCGGATAGTCCGTGAGCAAAAGTTGTATTAATAAATATATAAGTTCAATTAGGTTATATTAGATTATAAAAACAAACATATAAGAAAAATTTAAGGTGGATCAACTAACTTTAGATTTTGAAAAACTAAAAATGATTAACTCACAAACAAGGACCAATCTCACTGCAGATCTGGTCAAACAATTGATAGCACTTCAAACTTCACAAGTACAGGAGCAAATTGTAAATTTAAAACAACAAATAGAAACTAAATACGATCAGGTATCAGATTATCAGGCAGAAGCAATAGACGAGACAATAAAAGATGACACCACATTAAAGGTAATAGAATCCCTACCAATTTTCAATGGTGTATTAAACCAATACGTAGGATGGAGGAAAGCTGCAGAAACTGCAGTGAAGTTATATAAGAAAGGAAGTAAGCAATATTATATTGCCTGAACAATTTTGAGAAACAAAATAACAGGACCAGCACATGACGCACTGACCAACCACGTGACAGTTTTAAATTTTGATGCCATACTTTCACGACTTGACTTTGTTTACAGTGACAAGAGACCAATTTACATAATAGAACAGGAGTTAAGCGTTCTCCGACAAGGGAACCTTTCAATAATAGATTTCTATAACGAGGTTAACAAGAAAATGACCTTGTTAATAAATAAGACAATAATGACTCACGGAAAGGACAGTGAAATCACGAAAGAATCAAATAAGAAAATTAGAGACAATGCCTTACGCATTTTTGTCACTGGCCTAAACGGCGGCATTGCAGAAATCCTATTTTCATTGAATCCCCCAGATTTACCGAATGCCTTGGCAAAGGTACAGGAATTGCAATCAAATAACATTCGGGCCCAATTTGCCTACCAATTCAGTGGCCCCAGAAATTCAGGGAATAATAACTACAATACATTAAGATTCAACCAACGACAACCAAGGACTAATAGTTCACCATTCGACCAAAAAAGGGATCTTCAGAGGAATAACATGTCATGGGGACAACCCTATTTCTTGGGTAATAGACAACAAAATCAGGCCCCAGAACCAAAGGATGTAGACGAATTGATACAAATCAAGAACCGACAGAACAGCAATCAATTCAGGGGAAATAATAATAATAGAAATTATCGGGAGAATACTAACGGTTATTATAGGAGAAATAATAACAATTATAACCAAGCTCAGCATTTTAGGGCAAACGTAGTACCGAATAATCAGTCTAACGAAAATCAGGCGCAGAAACGAAAGCCAAACGAAATGTCGGAACAACCGGCTAATAAAGCAATGCGGATAAATAACATTGAGGAGGACCATTTTTTAGATCAGCCCCCGAAGTAGGTCTGCCCTACTTAAAAAGAGTAGATAAAAAAATAAACAGAGAATTAAAAGTTTTGATAGATACGGGAGCAACTTCCTGTTATATAAAAAAAGGGAATTTACGAAAATAAAAAAGAATTATCAATTTATAAGAAAGTTGCTACAGTGAATGGGTTTTCAATAATTAAATATTTCCATAATATAACTATTTTCAACACAAAACAAGTGTTTTATGAAATAGATGGAATGGAGGCAGATTTACTAATAGGATTTAACCTATTAAAGAAAATCGGAGCTGTTATTGATACAGGAAAGGGGACTTTAAGTTATAAAGACAATGAGGAGAAACTAATATATGACGAGGTCCTTTCTTTAAACAAATTAACCTTTATAGAAGGAAAAACCATCCTTCCGTTGAAGGAATATATAATAAAAAAATATTTTGAAGAAGAAAAAGAAATGAAAAGTGATTCAGTAAAGGGAGAAGGAAGTTTATATAGCTTGGGATCAAAAAATCCTGAGCACGCCGACGAAGAATTATCCGTCAATAGTTTGGGATTCAAATATCCTGAACCCGCCGTCGTAGAAATATCCGACATTCAAAATTATGCAAATTCTGAATTGAAAAAAATGAAATTGTATAACACAATAACCTACAAAGAGGACAATTTAGAAAATCTCAGAGAGAAAATGGTATCTATCATCGAAGAAGACCATGCCAATATAAATTTACAGTTACCGTTCAGAACGGATATAAAAGGAGAGATTAACACTGAACATGATAGACCGGTATATGGCAAGCAGTATCCATACGCTTATTCGGTTAACGATTTCGTTAATAACGAAATAAGTAAAATGTTAGATGAAGGTATAATCAGATCTAGTAAAAGCCCATATAATTCACCGGTAATAGTAGTACCAAAGAAGGGAGTAAATGAGGACGGAACTCCTAAACATAGATTAGTAATAGACTTTAAGAAACTTAATGAAAACACCATACCGGATAGATACCCTATGCAAGATCCTTCAGTAATCCTTGCCAATTTAGGTAAGGCAAAGTATTTCTCGGCCATTGATTTAGAGTCAGGTTTCTATCAGATTTTAATGAGGGAATCAGATATTGAAAAAACATATTTTTCCATAAATACCGGCAAATATGAATTTCTAAGAATGCCTATGGGATTGACGAACGCTCCCAGAATTTTCCAAAGGGCAATGGACGATATACTTAGAGAACAAGTTGGGAAAACTTGTCACGTCTATATGGACGATATAATAATATTTTCAAAAACTATAGAACAACATTATAAAGATCTAATTCATATAATACAGATATTGCAAAACGCTAACATGAAAATTTCCCTAGAAAAGTCTAAATTCTTTCAATTGGAAACCAAATTTCTGGGATACATTGTTTCCCAAAATATCATTAAAACAGATCCAGACAAAATCTCCACAATACAAAACTATCCAATTCCTAAAAATATCAGAGAGCTACGTAGCTTCTTAGGACTAACAGGGTATTACAGAAAATTTGTCCGAAATTATGCTACAATTGCCAAACCATTAACAAAATATCTGAGTGGAGTAAGTGGGAAAGTTTCACGAAGGGCATCCAAGAAAACATTAAAACAGCTGGATGAACCAGCAATGGGAGCATTTAATAATTTAAAGGACAGTTTAATAGCACATATTGAATTAGTACAACCAGATTACAATAAAAAATTCACATTAACCACAGATGCATCGGACATAGCAATAGGTGCAGTTTTGTCGCAAGATGGGAATCCCATAACATTTATTTCTAAAACTTTAAGTAAAACCGAGCAATTATATGCTACTAATAAAAAGGAATTATTAGCTATTGTATGGGCATTAAAAAATTTGCGAAATTATTTATACGGAGTGAGTGGAATTGAAATACATACAGATCACCAACCTTTGTCCTTTGCAATGTCTCAAAAAAATCCAAATGTTGAAATGAAACGTTGGTATTACTTCATAGAAAGTTTCACACCAAAAATCATTTATAAGCCAGGCTCAACTAACGTAGTAGCGGACGCTTTGTCTCGGATTAAAATAAATCATATGACAGATAGTGATGTCGACCAGACAGATTCAGAATCAGACATAAATACACAGCATTCAGCAGAGAGTAGTTTTGAAAACGTCATTCAAGAGACTAGCAAGCCTCTAAACCAATTTAAACAGCAGCTACTATTAGCGCAAGGGAGATTCACAGTTCATGAGTTAGTAAGAGTTTATGAAAATCCCCGACATATTATTGAATTTGATACGGTAGACAATCTGCTAATCATTTTAAAAGAATTTATTTAGCCTCACTTAACCACAGGAATACACTGCACTTTAGAAGATTTATACCTTATCCAAAATAAGCTAAAGGAAAACTTCATAAATAAATTTCTCTTCACGAGAAAGTTCCTCCAAGATGTAGTAAATTCAGAAGATAAAGCTATAATTATAGAAGAAACACATTGCAGAGCCCATAGAGGACTAGACGAAAATTACAAACAAATAACTAAGCTGTATTATTGGCCAAACCTGCACAAAAAATTAAAAGAATATATAAAAAATTGTGAGATCTGTAACAAAAACAAATATCACAGACACCCTGTAAAAATTCCAATTGGGGAAGCTCCCATTCCAGCAAAAGAAGGAGATCAATTACACTTAGACATATACTATGCCCAAAACCTAACATTCATAACTTGTATAGATTCTTATTCCAAATACTTGGTGGTCAAGGAAATTCAAAGTAAATTAAACATTGAAAATAAGGTAATGGAAATTTTGCAACACTTTCCGTTAGCAACATCTTTAATGACTGACAACGAACCAAGCTTTACTTCAGCACAATTTAGATCATTCATACAAAGAAGTAACTTAACTATTTATTATGCTGATCCCAGACACAGCACCTCAAATGGTCAGGTAGAAAGGGTACATTCCACACTAACAGAAATAGCGCGGTGCATCAAGGATGAACTAAATCTAACAGATTATTCAGAAATAATAATAAGGGCGGCACTGAAATATAACCTGACGATACATTCAACGACCAATCAAATGCCATATGACATATTGTATAACAAAATAGAACACAAGCATAATCCAATATTACTTAAGGAAGCTCAGACCAAAATGCTTAAGCTACATAACAAAGATAGAGGAGAAAAAGATTATAAAATAGGAGAAGTAGTAAACTACAATCCCGATACAAAAAGCAGGTAGTTAAGGAAAATCGACCGAATAAAATTATAATCAACAATAGAAACAGAATTATACATAAAGATAACATCAAATATTAAATATTTTTTTTCCAGAAAATGTATGCGAATATACTAATACTGACTTTTGTTATATTGACGACTTCGGAAGTAATTGACTATACGCATAGTGACTATCTATTGCTCAAAGACGACAGAGACGTTTACACTTATGAAACATACGCTGAACTTTTCCATATTACTAATTTGAGTTTTTATAGAGAGATAATTGATAAAGAATCCAAATATGTCAGCAAATCAATTAATTCAGACGATGAGTGGGAAATATCAATGGACTTAAGTCTATTAAAATTAATGATTTCAGAATTAGTTCCAAAACGGAATGAAAGGGGAATAAATGAATTAGGTACCATTTGGAAATGGATAGCAGGCAGCCCTGATCATGACGACTTTTTGAAAATACAAAATAAAGTAAATGAATTAACTGAAAATAATAATAAACAATTTGTAATAAATTCCAAATTTTTCAAAGAAATTGAATTGCTATCAAATTCATTAAAAAATGTCATCTTCAATGAAGAAACGATACTGAGAAAGCATCGTTTAAAATTAATAACTTTTGACCTACTAAATTTAGTTGATACCATAACCCTCTTAAAAGTAAACATTTTCAATACAAAAATTTTAAATAAAAACGAAATAGAGGACATTTATAAGCATGAAAAACATCCTGTTGAACTGTCTGATCTGCTGGACATTGCAACGGTTAAAATAATTCGAAATGCTGATTTAATAATCATTTACATAAAATATCCTCAAATTAAAGATATTTGCAAGTTTTACCATGCAAGAGCCATCTCACAAAATGATGGAATGTTAGTTATAAGTGAAAAAGTTTGTGAATGTAAGGAGAAATACTATTTAATGAATAATTTTAAAAGTGAAACTTTTAACAATTACGCACAAATAAATTTAAAGAAGACCTGTTTCACCAATTTACTTAATGGCTTTAAAGCCAACTGCACTAAAAAAAGGGAAAAAAAAACAAAGAAATAGACATCATTCAGGATGGTGCCATATTAGTTTCAGGCAAAAATATCGTAGACAATACTACTTTGTTAGGATCGTATCTCCTTATATTCAACAACACAATTGTAATAAATAATATAACTATTGGCGCAAAAGGTCCACGGATGTTTCGTGCTTTTTATGATTTTATTTTAATTTTATTTACTTAATTCTTTTCAACCTCCTCGTCTTGTCGATACCGCCAAAAGTGTTCATTGAACCCCAGCTCCGATCACTCGTTCTCTCATAGTTCTAGTTCGCTGAACTAGAACTATCGGATGATAATTCATATCGATACTTACGATATTTCGTACAACGTTAATAGTAAATACAATTGTAGAGTTATAATACTAAACAATCTAACAATACTAAACAATCTAACAGCTCGGCCATCCTGACAATTAGATCGCCCTCGATCGTAAATATGTAATTAAGAGTAATTTTAATTTAATGTGTATATATATAAATTGTTAACTATTTAAGTAGGAGTCACTTTCACACTGATTACGCCAATCTGCCCATTTCCTTAATCGTCATGCCTCTATAATGCCCTCATACGGGATTTGACTTATTTGGCAGTTTTCAATGTCATTTAACACATATCTGTCGTTCGGCAATACCTTTTTGATGATGTACGGACCCCTGTACTTCGGAACAAATTTTTTATTTGTACCTATTGTGGTGTCAATGTTTCTCATTACAACGAAATCGCCTTCCAAGAACTCAATATGATTTTTGTGATTCCTTTCAAAATACTCTTCACTCTTCTGCTGACAATGCTCGATTTTATCCAAAGATTTCTTACGTACTGATTCTAAATTGCTTTGAGTTCGGTATTGTTTATCATCTAAGTATTCTGTTAACGCGTCAATATTACAACCCCTCTGTTGGACTCCGAATAACAACACTGAAGGCAATTCTTTCGTGGTCGAATGGACTGAGTTATTAATTGCATATTCAGCCTTTATTAAAAGTTTGCTCCAATCTTCGTGATTTATTGGCTCAGTTATTTTGGCGAGCATAGCTTTCATAGTTCTGTTAACCCGTTCTACCTGACCATTCGCTTGGGGTGAAGCAGTTGCCACTTTCACGTGTTCTATATTATTTTCTAGCAAAAATTTACTAAATTCTAATGATGTAAAACACGTTCCTCTATCGCTGATAATTCTACGTGGACGACTATAAAATTGAAAATACTTTGAAAAACATGTGTTGACTTCTTTAGTGCTTGTCGTATTTACAGAAAACAATTTTACAAATTTCGTAAAGGCGTCAATGATAACTAATACATGCTTCTTCTTTGATATAACAGCGGGAAGTGGTCCAAAATGGTCTACGTGTAAGGTGTCGAATGGGATTGGTCGCTTAGGAATATTGTGAAGTGTTCGATTATTCGCATGTGTGGGGACTGAAAACATGATACAATTTAAACAATTTCCTATAAACAAATCGATTTTAGATCTCATATTCGGGAACCAATAATGTCTTAAGATTTCTTTCATACATTTCTCAGTTCCTAAGTGACATAAGTTTTCGTGAACTCTTCTGATTATTTGCGTTTCCATTTCAGCTGGGACATAAAACAGCTCAACGTCGTTCTCACCTATTTTATAAACAATTCCGTCGCTCAATGAAAATTTCTTAACAGGTCCATGCTCCAATTGTTCTTTTAATTTTCCTATATGGTTGTCCCTGTTTTGTGTTATCTGAAGCTGAAGATTAATGTCGTCGCACTCAATCACGGAAACTATTCGGTCTTTGTTATCACTTTCATGAATTGTCACTATTGGTTCATATTCAAAATCTTAATTAAGCGCTGAAGGATACCTACTTAAGGTGTCCACATGGGACATATATTTTCCACTACGATGTTTTAAAGTGTAATTATAATTTGCTAGCTCTATGGCCCATCTGGCGATATTTGAATGAAGACGTCCCTTTCCTAAACATAAAACTACTGAGTTACAATCTGTTATAATTCTAAACGGAATCCCTTCTAAATAAATTCGAAATTTCCTCAATGAATAGATCACAGCTAACGTTTCCAGTTTGAAACTTTCGTATCTTGCCTCTAGTTTTGTCGTTCTCTGTGAAAAATATGCTGTTGAGTGAAACTTATTGTCATCTTGTTTCTGCAACAAAATTCCACCAAAGCCTTCACTACTTGCATCACAATGCAATTCTGTTTCTCGATTTGGATTATACGGAGCTAATACTGGTGACGAAATCAGTTTTTCTCGAAGATATTCAAAAATTTGTATGCATTTGTCTTGAAGCTCAAACTTAGTTCCAGGTTTTGTAAATTCTTGTAATGGTTTTGCTATTTTTGAGTAAGCAGGGATGATACGCCTAAAATAAGAGAATAATCCCAAAACCTTTTGCATTTCATGGCGATCTTTTGGCAATGGCAGATGCTTAATGGTTGCTGTCTGTTCACAGTTTGGGCTTATTCCCCTACCAGAAAGGGTATATCCCAAGAACTCAATACTTTCATAACCAAATTGACATTTACTAACCTTAATTTCTAGTCGATATTCTGCGAGAATTCTTAAAACTCTACCTACTGTTATAAGATGTTCGTTCAACGACTTGGAACCTATAGCGATATCGTCCATATAAACTACTACATTACCCTCGCGAATTAATGGTTGTAAAATCTAATGATGTAATTGCTTTTATTCAAAGCAAAATAAAAGCCGTGGGTTTAAAGGTGGAGAAATTTAACTTCTCTTATGCCAGGGAGATAGCCTCGTTTAAGATAAGCATCTCCCCAACTCAATTTGACACCATTTGCTCCGCCAAATTTTGGCCGGAGCATTTGGTGGTGAAGGAGTTTAAGGCTAAGAAGAAGAATAGGCCCCCCATATCCCTTCCAAACCTTTCCAGTGTGCCACCCTCAACCTCAACTTCCTCTTCCTCAACTTCCCGTCTTGCTTCCACCTTTCCAAAAAACTAACTTCTCTTTTAGTAACCTATCAGAATGTAAGAGGCTTGCGTAGTAAGCTCAGCATTCTTTTCCGGGATAGTGTTGCATTTGCTTCCCACGTTATTGTGTTTACTGAAACCTGGTTAAAGCCGGACTGTCTTAGTTCCGAGGTTTTGGCAGGTCGGTACACAACTTTTAGAAAGGCCCGTTCGTCCCGCCGGGCAGGGGGGGTTCTAATTGCAGTGGACTCTTACTTCACGTCGGAACACTTCACAGTCCAAGTTCAACAGGAACTGGAATTCCTGTGTGTAAAACTGATTCTTCCCGCTTTCGCTATATTCATTACTTGCTCGTATATCCCACCTTCTTCGGATATTTCAATTTATGAGCAGCACTTTTCCGCTTTAACCGCTGTTTCTTCCTCGCTATCTGATAAAGATCGTATGATAGTTCTTGGTGACTTCAACTTGCCAGGAACTGTTTGGTCTTCGGTAAACGAGTCTAGTATCCTAGTGCCCATGTCACGACATGACTTTGTTGACGGCTTGCTTGACCTATCCCTGTCTCAAGTCAACCATGTGAAAAATTCCTTGGGTCGATTGCTTGATCTGTGCTTTGTATCGGATCCGACCATAGTGTTGTTAACCCGAGCCCTTCCGCTCACTATACCTGAAGACGCCTACCACCATACTTTCGAGGTGTCGCTAGATATAGGACCAACTGTATTGGATCGGTCGAGTAGGCTGCCCGAACGTGTCCGCTGCTTTCGTAAAGCCGAGTTTGCGAAGCTTAATAACCTCATTAGGGATTTTGATTGGTCCGCTTTGTACTTGTGCACTGATATCATAAAAGGCACAAACATTTTTTACAATGCTCTGGCACATTTTTCGATTCTTTTGTCCCGCTTTCTTGTCCGACTAGATCTGGAAAACCCCCTTGGTTTACCAAAGAGTTATCCAGTCTAAAAAACTTAAAATCAAGACTTTATAAAAAATTTCAAGAAGTGGGTTCTCCTACTTCTCACTCTCGCTATGTATTAGCTCGGTCAAACTTTTCAGTTCTTAATGCTCAATGCTATAAGAACTACCTATCTCGATGCAGGATACGTTTTTCTCAGGACCCTAAACAGTTTTACAGCTTCGTAAACAGTAAGCGTAGAACCTCCGCACACCCATCCTCGCTATCATTTTGTAATACGTCGGCAAATAATGATCAGGCAATTGCCGATCTTTTTGCCCAATTCTTCCAAACCACCTATTCTGAGGAAAGCTACTCTGGTCATCCGTACCCATACGGTTTACCGAGGTCGAACGGCATTTTCAGTCCCTTGTTAAATGAATGTTCCCTACTTCATGATCTTCGACTAGTTAAGCCGGTGTTTTCATTGGGTCCAGACGGGGTTCCAGGTTGTGTACTCAGGTACTGCGCCGAGGCTCTGTGTGGACCTTTGCTTAAACTATTCACCCTATCCATTGATTCTTCTTGCTTCCCCCCGATCTGGAAGGAATCGTTTATAATTCCTCTCCATAAAAAAGGTAGCAAGTCTGATGCAAAAAATTATAGAGGTATAGCAAAGTTATCCGCTATTCCTAAAATGTTTGAGAAGGTTTTAACTCCGCACTTGCAACATCTCTGCAAGTCACTTATATCTCCAACTCAGCATGGATTTATAAGGCGGCGATCAACCACCACGAACTTGTTAGAGTTTACCTCTTTCATTATTAATGGCTTTCAAGGTAACTTACAGACGGATGTTATTTACACCGACTTTAGTAAAGCATTCGACTCTGTAAACCATTCCCTTTTAGCGCATAAAAACCTCCTAAGATGGATTTCTAGCTATCTTTGTTCTAGGTCTCAAAGAGTCCTCTTCAAAAACTCCCTCTCTTTCCCAGTAAAGGTTTCTTCGGGAGTACCACAAGGCAGCCATCTAGGCCCCTTACTCTTCACACTCTTTATTAATGACTTACCTTCAGTATTAACATACTCTCGAGTACTTATGTATGCGGATGACTTTAAACTCTGTGTCCAGTACAAGGACATTTCATTTCATTCTCGCTTGCAATCCGATCTCAATAACTTTCAGTCATGGTGTTGTGCAAACTTGTTACACCTTAATGCCTCGAAATGCAAAGTTATGACATTTCATCGTTCTAGCCCTTTGTTGGCTCCCTACACCCTATTTGGTGGTTCTCTTGAGAGAATTACCCTGGTGGATGATCTGGGTGTTATGTTAGACCCCAAGTTAAAGTTTTCCGAACACATTTCTACCATGGTAAGAATACGGCTCCTGTGTATGGTGCCCTCAGTACAAAGTACACCAGGACCGTATAGAATCAGTACAGAAAAACTTTTTACTCTTTGCTCTGCGGGGCCTTAACTGGGATGCGGGTGTAAGACTCCCATCTTACTCTAGTAGACTACTATTAGTAATCCTCCCATCCTTAGTTAACCGTAGAAAAATGCTTGATGTGATATTTATGCACAACTTGATCAGGGGTGACATAGACAGCCCTGATCTGTTGAGCCGCATAAACTTCACGATTCCTATTAGACTGACTAGAAATTTTATACCGTTGTTCCTTCCACTTTGTAGATCGAATTATTCCTTGCATGAACCGTTTAGGGTCTTATGCTCGGATTATAATTCCCTCTACCATATTATATCCACCACTAATTCTCTTCCTCTTATTAAATTATTAATCCTTACACACCTTTCTATTAATTAGTATCTGTAGTGGTATTTGTACTTTGATTGCATGCTTAGTTTCTTAGTAAGTTTAGTACTAATTTTCCTCGAATGTTAGTCTAATAGCTATCTTTCTTGCATGTTCGCGTTTGGTTCGGCTACGCACCGCGCGTCATGCGGCAGCGCCCCTCGGTCGGTTGGGCGGGAGGAGGGCTGCGTTTTGCCTGGGATCCGCGCGTAACAGCCTTCTGCTGGTGTCACACGGGCCACTTGACGGTGCAGTAACTGCATCGCCTCTTGAAAGATGCAGTCATTGCATGTCAACGTCCACACAAAATGAAATTAATAAATCTCATAAATACTGCTGGTGCATTCATAAGTCAAAAAGGCATTCTTGTGTATTCATATTGTCCGCTAGATATGACAAATGCTGTATACTGCACCGAACTCTCTGCTACTTTTACTTGGTGATAACTGTGTTTCAAATCTAAAAGTGTAAAAATTGTGTTCCCTTCTAATCTCTCTAAGCAGTCGTCTATTAGTGGCAATGGATATCCATCACGAATGCAAATCTTATTAAGCTGTTTGTAATCTACACACATTCTTTTTTCCCCTGATTTTTTCTTAACTAATACTATTGCAGAGCTGTAAGGCGATTTACTTTCTCTTATGAAGCCTTTTTTCAATAGTTCATCTATTTGGGTATCTACTTCTTTTTTCTCCTGATATGAAAGTCTTCTCGGAACAGTGCGTACAGGTTCTTCTGATTTAAGTTTGAGATTCATTTCGTAGTTATGTTGAATTGCTGGAATGTTAGTTAAGTCTGAATAGTTAAGTTTTATCAATTCCATGAATTTACTACGTTCTTTATCAGTTCGCTTTGGGTCGATATTATAGCTGTCCTCCTTCTTTTGTTATTTCAATACTATATATATACGGTATATCTATGTCGGTTCTCTCTAATGATTCACTTGCCATATGCTTTTGCTCGTTATCTTTCAATAAAAGGTCAATGTTATTACAATTCAATTGGTCACTAATCTTATTCTCATAATTTTCATCCTTTAATAATCCATTCTTATTGATATCTGATAACATCATCTCACTATCTCTATTTGTCAATACTACATTTTCAATTTGGTCACTCTCAATGTTCACTAATACTCTATTTTTATCTAAGTCACTGTTCACTAATACTCTATTTTCATCTAAGTCACTGTTCACTAATACTCTATTTTCATCTAAGTCACTGTTCACTAATACTCTATTTTCATCTAAGTCACTGTTCACTAATACTCTATTTTCATCTAAGTCACTGTTCACTAATACCCTATTTTCATCTAAGTCACTGTTTACTAATACTCTATTTTCAATTGAGACCATATTGCTTTGCGTAACTCGCTTTACATTTTCAATTTCATTTTCAAAAATTAATTTTATTCCGTAATTTTCAAGGAAACTGCGCCCCAGAAGGACATTAGACGAAATATAGTTGTTTGGTACAACGAAAAATATAAGTTCTTTTCAATGTTATGAAAAACTAAATTGACAATTATTTTTCCAAAAATGCTTATTCTCGAACCGTTAACTCAAAAATACTCTGTCGGTCTTAGTACACCATCAAAATTTTCATAAAGTATCGCCGAGCGCTGCATCAAATTAATAGCGCTACCGGTGTCCAACATGCCAGAAAGAAATTTAATTTGATACCTGCGTTTTATATCAGTGTAAAAATATACCCCTACCTGATTAACAATAGGAACAAAAATATTGTTCTCCTCTCTGTCGTCCATTGGCGGGTTGCTGGCTGTACCCACGGATCGCTGGGTTGGCATAGGCTTCTGTTGGCAATCCTTCACCTGGTGCTGCATGGATCCACACTGGAAACACGATCCCTTCTCCCGCTTAGGTGCGGGACACGATGAAGCATAATGGCCATGTGCTGAACAATTATAGCAGCGCACCTGGCTCCGGTCATTTCCGGAAGCGGTCATCCCAGTGCGCTTAAAATTCGTCTGGGTACTCTTCCTCAAAGCCTCGTATTGTCGAGCTAGCTCCTTAAGTTTTCCGATGGTCGACGCTGAATACAATAAGGCGATACTGGAAGATCGATCACGAAAACCATCAACGATGAACTGCACTGTCAATTTCTCTTCGATGTCGGCACGCATAGCAATTTCTTCCATGCGAAGAATATATCCCATTACGGAGTTTTTCTCCGGGTTGAAAAAGGTTTCCTTCAACAGAAGTACCACGTCGGCAGTTGAATTGCTGCGGCCAAAAGTTTTTAGGAAGTTTCCCTTAAACTCGTCGTAAGTCTTTGATTTGTCGACACGCATGAACAAGTCCGCCTATGTTCCCGCCTTCATCAACATGCGCACACAACGAAGCTTAAAATTGTTGCTTTCGTTCACGCCTCCGCAAATCCGTTCAAAATTCAAGACCCATTCAGAGGCTTCATCATTTTCACTGGCAGAAAAAGGGGCAATAAGTTGCTTGACCATTCGGATGTCATCGGTCATATAGTTGTCCATTACCATTAAAGCAGCCAGTTTCTTCTTTTTCTCAGCCACCCTTATTGCGGCGTCAAGTAATTCTTCTTCTTTCATATCGTCGATCTGCTCATTTTCAGACACTTTTCCATCCGATTCAATATCCGATTTATTCACCGGACTTTCAGAAACTTCGTCCATTCCACCACTTATGGCAAGCTTACGAAGTTGCCTTAGTGTTGCGCTGGCTGGAAAAATGATCTCCTTCTCCAGCAACCACTCTACAATTTTTTCTTTGTCAATGTTTGCCATGGTTTCCTCGGCCATTTATAAAATGTGGAAAATACTCGTTGTCGGGGATGCCAGTAGACAAATACTTATGTAGGCAGATACTTTAAAGGGCTACGATCCCACTTCTGAAGTTATTGGCGCAAAAGGTCCACGGATGTTTCGTGCTTTTTATGATTTTATTTTAATTTTATTTACTTAATTCTTTTCAACCTCCTCGTCTTGTCGATACCGCCAAAAGTGTTCATTGAACCCCAGCTCCGATCACTCGTTCTCTCATAGTTCTAGTTCGCAGAACTAGAGTTATAATACTAAACAATCTAACAATACTAAACAATCTAACAATAACCCACATAAATGATAAGGGTAAAATTCTAAGATATATATCGCATCATAGATATAGCGATTTTGAATTAGTTGATTATATACAATCGAATGATAAGCAATTTTCTTTTGATAATGTTAATATTTTAAATCACCTTATAACATTAGGTAATACGGCCTTACCATTAACAACATTATTCTTAATCATTTTGATATTGATAATGTTATTTTACTTCGGCTATAAATTAACCAAATTTGTACTTATTAAATCAATAAGAATACCGTCAGAAGAAATAGTGGAAAGCAACATTCAAATACTGTCAGAAGAAATTAGAGCTCTATCAGAACTTCAAAAAGTATCGGGACGAAACATTTAAGAATGGGGGGAGTTAACGTACCCAATTCTATTGAGCTCTTATACGAGTTGTAAACAATCTTTGGCTTTCCAAAACGAAAACAATTTCAATCTTGGGCCTCCGCCTAATTGATTTCTAAGATGTACAATCTCAAGGGCTCCCGCCGCAATCCCAATCTTTGACACTCGCCTAAATGGAAAACCAATGTTTGCCCACACCCGGCTTCTCATAAACAATCTCACTCCCGGCTTTCTGCAGATCCTGCACTTTAGGCATTTTACAGTTCTCTCTTTGGATGACGAAATCCAATACTCGGGATGGCGAAATCAATTGAAATGTTTATAGAAAAACTATTCCCGGAAGGGATCAACGATGCAAAGATCAGAAAGTTCAAGTCAGTCTTGATCCAGAAGCGACACCGCAAAGTCGAGCTAAAAATTAAGATCGCGCAAACCCTTTGCCCGGAATCCTTTGTGACCCTCTACTTAAATCTATATAAGTTAAGTTAGAAGTAAAATAAAAACTTTTTAAAAACACAATCCGCTACCGCAGTTGTTTAATTGGCGCCCAACGTGGGGCGACGTTGTATAAAAAGCACCGAATAATAAAAGTGTTGCGTCGTGCCGAAACCCGAAGGACAATTAATTAATGGAATAAATCCTTCAGATATAAAAACGCGGAGTGACTGTGAGATATAAAGATATAAAGATAAAAAAGGAGATAAAAAGGAAACAAACCGGAGCTTAGGGTGTGCAAAAATAAATACAATATACAATACAAATACAAATACAAATACAATACAAAATACAAATAAATACAAAAGCTAATCAAGACAATTCAAAAATACAAAAAAGCCAAAAAAACCAAAGTTTTTAAACAAAACCAACCAAACCAAAACACAAAGAAAGTGAAACTATCAGCTAAACCAAAGATGGAAGACCCCCAGAAGACCCAGTTAAACAAAGAAATTTAAGAAGGAAGACCCGTTCGAAGACCTGTCAGCCAAATCAAGAAGGAAGACCCGTTCGAAGATCTGTCAGCCAAACTAAGAAGGACGACCCCTACCGGATAGTCCGTGAGCAAAAGTTGTATTAATAAATATATAAGTTCAATTAGGTTATATTAGATTATAAAAACAAACATATAAGAAAAATTTAAGGTGGATCAACTAACTTTAGATTTTGAAAAACTAAAAATGATTAACTCACAAACAAGGACCAATCTCACTGCAGATCTGGTCAAACAATTGATAGCACTTCAAATTTCACAAGTACAGGAGCAAATTGTAAATTTAAAACAACAAATAGAAACTAAATACGATCAGGTATCAGATTATCAGGAAGAAGCAATAGACGAGACAATAAAAGATGACACCACATTAAAGGTAATAGAATCCCTACCAATTTTCAATGGTGGATTAAACCAATACGTAGGATGGAGGGAAGCTGCAGAAACTGCAGTGAAGTTATATAAGAAAGGAAGTAAGCAATATTATATTGCCTGAACAATTTTGAGAAACAAAATAACAGGACCAGCACATGACGCACTGACCAACCACGGGACAGTTTTAAATTTTGATGCCATACTTTCACGACTTGACTTTGTTTACAGTGACAAGAGACCAATTTACATAATAGAACAGGAGTTAAGCGTTCTCCGACAAGGGAACCTTTCAATAATAGATTTCTATAACGAGGTTAACAAGAAAATGACCTTGTTAATAAATAAGACAATAATGACTCACGGAAAGGACAGTGAAATCACGAAAGAATCAAATAAGAAAATTAGAGACAATGCCTTACGCATTTTTGTCACTGGCCTAAACGGCGGCATTGCAGAAATCCTATTTTCATTGAATCCCCCAGATTTACCGAATGCCTTGGCAAAGGTACAGGAATTGCAATCAAATAACATTCGGGCCCAATTTGCCTACCAATTCAGTGGCCCCAGAAATTCAGGGAATAATAACTACAACACATTAAGATTCAACCAACGACAACCAAGGACTAATAGTTCACCATTCGACCAAAAAAGGGATCTTCAGAGGAATAACATGTCATGGGGACAACCCTATTTCTTGGGTAATAGACAACAAAATCAGGCCCCAGAACCAATGGATGTAGACGAATTGATACAAATCAAGAACCGACAGAACAGCAATCAATTCAGGGGAAATAATAATAATCTTAGAAATTATCGGGAGAATACTAACGGTTATTATAGGAGAAATAATAACAATTATAACCAAGCTCAGCATTTTAGGGCAAACGTAGTACCGAATAATCAGTCTAACGAAAATCAGGCGCAGAAACGAAAGCCAAACGAAATGTCGGAGCAACCGGCTAATAAAGCAATGCGGATAAATAACATTGAGGAGGACCATTTTTTAGATCAGCCCCCGAAGTAGGTCTGCCCTACTTAAAAAGAGTAGATAAAAAAATAAACAGAGAATTAAAAGTTTTGATAGATACGGGAGCAACTTCCTGTTATATAAAAAAGGGAATTTACGAAAATAAAAAAGAATTATCAATTTATAAGAAAGTTGCTACAGTGAATGGGTTTTCAATAATTAAATATTTCCATAATATAACTATTTTCAACACAAAACAAGTGTTTTATGAAATAGATGGAATGGAGGCAGATTTACTAATAGGATTTAACCTATTAAAGAAAATCGGAGCTGTTATTGATACAGGAAAGGGGACTTTAAGTTATAAAGACAATGAGGAGAAACTAATATATGACGAGGTCCTTTCTTTAAACAAATTAACCTTTATAGAAGGAAAAACCATCCTTCCGTTGAAGGAATATATAATAAAAAAATATTTTGAAGAAGAAAAAGAAATGAAAAGTGATTCAGTAAAGGTAGAAGGAAGTTTATATAGCTTGGGATCAAAAAATCCTGAGCACGCCGACGAAGAATTATCCGTCAATAGTTTGGGATTCAAATATCCTGAACCCGCCGTCGTAGAAATATCCGACATTCAAAATTATGCAAATTCTGAATTGAAAAAAATGAAATTGTATAACACAATAACCTACAAAGAGGACAATTTAGAAAATCTCAGAGAGAAAATGGTATCTATCATCGAAGAAGACCATGCCAATATAAATTTACAGTTACCGTTCAGAACGGATATAAAAGGAGAGATTAACACTGAACATGATAGACCGGTATATGGCAAGCAGTATCCATACGCTTATTCGGTTAACGATTTCGTTAATAACGAAATAAGTAAAATGTTAGATGAAGGTATAATCAGATCTAGTAAAAGCCCATATAATTCACCGGTAATAGTAGTACCAAAGAAGGGAGTAAATGAGGACGGAACTCCTAAACATAGATTAGTAATAGACTTTAAGAAACTTAATGAAAACACCATACCGGATAGATACCCTATGCAAGATCCTTCAGTAATCCTTGCCAATTTAGGTAAGGCAAAGTATTTCTCGGCCATTGATTTAGAGTCAGGTTTCTATCAGATTTTAATGAGGGAATCAGATATTGAAAAAACATCTTTTTCCATAAATAACGGCAAATATGAATTTCTAAGAATGCCTATGGGATTGACGAACGCTCCCAGAATTTTCCAAAGGGCAATGGACGATATACTTAGAGAACAAGTTGGGAAAACTTGTCACGTCTATATGGACGATATAATAATATTTTCAAAAACTATAGAACAACATTATAAAGATCTAATTCATATAATACAGATATTGCAAAACGCTAACATGAAAATTTCCCTAGAAAAGTCTAAATTCTTTCAATTGGAAACCAAATTTCTGGGATACATTGTTTCCCAAAATATCATTAAAACAGATCCAGACAAAATCTCCACAATACAAAACTATCCAATTCCTAAAAATATCAGAGAGCTACGTAGCTTCTTAGGACTAACAGGGTATTACAGAAAATTTGTCCGAAATTATGCTACAATTGCCAAACCATTAACAAAATATCTGAGTGGAGTAAATGGGAAAGTTTCACGAAGGGCATCCAAGAAAACATTAAAACAGCTGGATGAACCAGCAATGGGAGCATTTAATAATTTAAAGGACAGTTTAATAGCACATATTGAATTAGTACAACCAGATTACAATAAAAAATTCACATTAACCACAGATGCATCGGACATAGCAATAGTTGCAGTTTTGTCGCAAGATGGGAATCCCATAACATTTATTTCTAAAACTTTAAGTAAAACCGAGCAATTATATGCTACTAATAAAAAGGAATTATTAGCTATTGTATGGGCATTAAAAAATTTGCGAAATTATTTATACGGAGTGAGTGGAATTGAAATACATACAGATCACCAACCTTTGTCCTTTGCAATGTCGCAAAAAAATCCAAATGTTGAAATGAAACGTTGGTATTACTTCATAGAAAGTTTCACACCAAAAATCATTTATAAGCCAGGCTCAACTAACGTAGTAGCGGACGATTTATCTCGGATTAAAATAAATCATATGACAGATAGTGATGTCGACCAGACAGATTCAGAATCAGACATAAATACTCAGCATTCAGCAGAGAGTAGTTTTGAAAACGTCATTCAAGAGACTAGCAAGCCTCTAAACCAATTTAAACAACAGCTACTATTAGCGCAAGGGAGATTCACAGTTCATGAGTTAGTAAGAGTTTATGAAAATACCCGACATATTATTGAATTTGATAAGGTAGACAATCTGCTAATCATTTTAAAAGAATTTATTTAGCCTCACTTAACCACAGGAATACACTGCACTTTAGAAGATTTATACCTTATCCAAAATAAGCTAAAGGAAACCTTCATAAATAAATTTCTCTTCACAAGAAAGTTCCTCCAAGATGTAGTAAATTCAGAAGATAAAGCTATAATTATAGAAGAAACACATTGCAGAGCCCATAGAGGACTAGACGAAAATTACAAACAAATAACTAAGCTGTATTATTGGCCAAACCTGCACAAAAAATTTAAAAGAATATATAAAAAATTGTGAGATCTGTAACAAAAACAAATATCACAGACACCCTGTAAAAATTCCAATTGGGGAAGCTCCCATTCCAGCAAAAGAAGGAGATCAATTACACTTAGACATATACTATGCCCAAAACCTAACATTCATAACTTGTATAGATTCTTATTCCAAATACTTGGTGGTCAAGGAAATTCAAAGTAAATTAAACATTGAAAATAAGGTAATGGAAATTTTGCAACACTTTCCGTTAGCAACATCTTTAATGACTGACAACGAACCAAGCTTTACTTCAGCACAATTTAGATCATTCATACAAAGAAGTAACTTAACTATTTATTATGCTGATCCCAGACACAGCACCTCAAATGGTCAGGTAGAAAGGGTACATTCTACACTAACAGAAATAGCGCGGTGCATCAAGGATGAACTAAATCTAACAGATTATTCAGAAATAATAATAAGGGCGGCACTGAAATATAACCTGACGATACATTCAACGACCAATCAAATGCCATATGACATATTGTATAAGAAAATAGAACACAAGCATAATCCAATATTACTTAAGGAAGCTCAGACCAAAATGCTTAAGCTACATAACAAAGATAGAGGAGAAAAAGATTATAAAATAGGAGAAGTAGTTTATGAAAAGAAATTCGGGGAAAGAAATAAACTTCAATCCCGATACAAAAAGCAGGTAGTTAAGGAAAATCGACCGAATAAAATTATAATCAACAATAGAAACAGAATTATACATAAACATAACATCAAATATTAAATATTTTTTTTCCAGAAAATGTATGCGAATATACTAATACTGACTTTTGTTATATTGACGACTTCGGAAGTAATTGACTATACGCATAGTGACTATCTATTGCTCAAAGACGACAGAGACGTTTACACTTATGAAACATACGCTGAACTTTTCCATATTACTAATTTGAGTTTTTATAGAGAGATAATTGATAAAGAATCCAAATATGTCAGCAAATCAATTAATTCAGACGATGAGTGGGAAATATCAATGGACTTAAGTCTATTAAAATTAATGATTTCAGAATTAGTTCCAAAACGGAATGAAAGGGGAATAAATGAATTAGGTACCATTTGGAAATGGATAGCAGGCAGCCCTGATCATGACGACTTTTTGAAAATACAAAATAAAGTAAATGAATTAACTGAAAATAATAATAAACAATTTGTAATAAATTCCAAATTTTTCAAAGAAATTGAATTGCTATCAAATTCATTAAAAAATGTCATCTTCAATGAAGAAACGATACTGAGAAAGCATCGTTTAAAATTAATAACTTTTGACCTACTAAATTTAGTTGATACCATAACCCTCTTAAAAGTAAACATTTTCAATACAAAAATTTTAAATAAAAACGAAATAGAGGACATTTATAAGCATGAAAAACATCCTGTTGAACTGTCTGATCTGCTGGACATTGCAACGGTTAAAATAATTCGAAATGCTGATTTAATAATCATTTACATAAAATATCCTCAAATTAAAGATATTTGCAAGTTTTACCATGCAAGAGCCATCTCACAAAATGATGGAATGTTAGTTATAAGTGAAAAAGTTTGTGAATGTAAGGAGAAATACTATTTAATGAATAATTTTAAAAGTGAAACTTTTAACAATTACGCACAAATAAATTTAAAGAAGACCTGTTTCACCAATTTACTTAATGGCTTTAAAGCCAACTGCACTAAAAAAAGGGAAAAAAAAACAAAGAAATAGACATCATTCAGGATGGTGCCATATTAGTTTCAGGCAAAAATATCGTAGACAATACTACTTTGTTAGGATCGTATCTCCTTATATTCAACAACACAATTGTAATAAATAATATAACTATTGGCGCAAAAGGTCCACGGATGTTTCGTGCTTTTTATGATTTTATTTTAATTTTATTTACTTAATTCTTTTCAACCTCCTCGTCTTGTCGATACCGCCAAAAGTGTTCATTGAACCCCAGCTCCGATCACTCGTTCTCTCATAGTTCTAGTTCGCTGAACTAGAACTATCGGATGATAATTCATATCGAGGCCACGGGTAAGCTGAAGATCGGGAAAGCGGCAGGTCCAGATGGAGTCCCTAATGCAGCACTAAAATGCATAATTAGAGCCCATCCGGAAGCATTCGCCACAATGTACACCCAGTGCCTAGCGGAGCGGACAGTCCCACGAGCATGGAAACGGCAAAGGCTGGTTCTGATACCCAAGCCAGGCAAAGAGCTCAACGACCCATCGTCATACCGGCTGCTGTGCATGCTGGATACCATGGGCAAGATTTTCGAGAGGATGGTATGTAACCGACTGGAGGCGGAACTGGCTGAGCGTCGCGGACTTTCCGACCTCCAATTCGGGTTCCGCAAGCAGAGGAGCACCACTGACGCCATCGAGATGGTGACAAACCTTGCCAGGGAAGCCATGGCAGGAACGCGATGGGCTGGAGGCGACAAAAAGTACTGCCTAGTATGTACACTAGACGTACGAAACGCCTTCAACTCTGCCAGCTGGAAGAGCATCCTAGAGGCCCTGACCAGGAGGGGTATATCTGAGCAAATCACACGGACTCTGCGAAGCTATTTCACGGACCGCGTTCTGATCTACGACACGGAAGAAGGAGCAGAACATCACCAAATCACCGGAGGCGTCCCACAGGGCTCGGTCCTAGGGCCGATACTGTGGAACGTGATGTATGACGATATCCTGCGGCTTACATTACCGGAAGGGTGCACCCTGGTGGGCTTCGCCGACGACATAGCACTGGTGACAGTGTCGAAACACGTAAGAGACGTAGAGGAGAAAACCAACGTAGCAGTCGGGATGATAGTGGCCTGGCTCGCAGCCAACGGGCTAGCATTGGCGGAGAAGAAGACGGAGGCTGTGCTAATGAGCAGCAGAAAAAAGGTCGAGCAGGCATGCGTGAGAGTCGGTAGCACGATCATCAGGACCAAGCCTGCGCTAAAGTACCTAGGGGTAATGATGGACCAGAGGCTGAACTTCAAGGCCCACCTGGAATACGCCAGCGCAAAAGCGACTGCAGCAACGGCGGCCATAAGCAGGATCATGGCCAATACAGGGGGACCACGGCAGCGTAGCAGGCAGCTCATCGCTTGGGTGGTCACCTCCATAATCTTATATGGATCAGCAGTGTGGGCACCAGCAATGATGGTTTCCACATACAGCAGAGACTGCAGGAGCGCATACCGACGCTGTGCCCTGAGGGTTACATGCTGCTTCCGGACGGTGTCTGAAGACGCCGCACTTATTGTGGCAGGCATGGTCCCACCGGATCTCCTGGCAGCTGAGCGGCAGAGCGGAGTGGAGGTAGCCAGCGTGCGGCGAGAGCGCACTATAGCCCAGTGGCAACGGCGCTGGGACCAAGCGGCAAAAGGGAGGTGGCCCAGACGTCTCCTTCCCCAGCTTAGCCCATGGCTGCGAAGAAGGCACGGCCAAATGGACCATTATTTGGGCCAACTGCTGACGGGGCATGGCTGCTTCAAGCAGTACCTGCATCGCTTTAGGCATGCTGACGACCCGTATTGCAGCTGCTGCGGGCCTGGAGTCGACGAGGATGCAGAGCACGTCTTCTTTGTATGCCCCCGCTTCTCGCAAGAACGAACGAGGCTAGGGGAGACGCTTGCAGAAGTGAGTGTGGACACCCTCACCGACCAGATGCTAGCCGATGAGCAATCTTGGAACGCGGTCGCCTACATGGCAGCAAGCGTGATCAAGGAGCTGCGCAGGCTGGAGCGAAGCCGGACAAACTAAGCCAGAAGGATGACCCCACAGCCCGCACCGCGAAGTAATGCCTAGCGGCAGTCCCGCGGAAGCGGACCCCCCCCCCCCCCCCCTTCCCAGCCATAATGGTTATTTTTTAAATATAAATTGTTTTCCCAATAAAAAAAAAAAAACAACAATACACACATTAATATATACACAAATAAGTTAAGTTCCCATTTCCTATTTGAACTAATGCTAAGTAAAGGAAAGTCAAATTTTTAATACTAGTAGTCTCTTTCGCAAATGTCAAAGGGTAACATAGTCAGCAAGACCAAGTCTAGACTAGGCCTTAGGAGCAGCACAAGCTTACCAGAAATAAGGGAAGAAGCAGAACCCACACGGACAGTAACAATGACGGACTCTGGTAACGTAACCAACCAGTCTAGAAGCAGTAGCCCTGCAGTGGGGTTAGCGGCTAACCTAGAAACTGCTAGCACGTCCCTCAACACTTCCATCAGCATGACCCTTAACCCGACCGATGTACTGGCCTTCGTGAAGCAACTACCTACTTTCGACGGAACCCCCGGTACCCTAGACAGGTTCATCACCAGCGTAGAGGAGGTCATTATGCTAATTAGGGGGACAGACCAGACACCGTATGGGCAATTGCTACTACGGACAATTCGGAACAAAATTTCAGGGAGACCGGACCAAGCTCTAAGCAATCTCGGTACCAAACTCGAATGGGACAATATCAAACTGAATCTAAACCACATGTACGGTTGCAAGAAAACAGAACCCATAATCATCCGAGAAATCCAAAATCTTCCTAATAACTTGCCATTGGGGAAACTTTTCTTCGAAATCACGAAGCTAAGGAGCCAACTGTTGAACCTTGCCCCCACTAATGGCCCACTGATGGAAGGCACAAGTGCGGCGGATAGGAAAACCTTTTACGACGGAATATGTCTCCACGCATTCTTAGTGGGGCTCCGTGACCCCCTCAAAATCATGATCAGAACTAGGAACCCAGCTACCATCGAGGAGGCATACGAATGGTGCCAAGCCGAAAGAAGCTTCTACTATCAGGGGGAGAACAGGGCACAAAGTACCGGTAACAACGTAAATAGAACTAGACCACCTGAAAGAAACCCCAACCAAACTTATAACACACCCAATCCTAGATGGAACAATAATTCCTCCAACTCCCCGAACTCTAACCCATTTAGACAGCAGCAGAACTAAGGAAATTAACCAAAACAATCACAAACACGTAAAACAAAAAAAAGAAACAAAAAAATAATACAAACAAAAAAAAAACACACAAACAGTAAAGTAAAAGTTTACACCATGCATTAACTACCCCTTAAACTAAACTCTTACAGACTAACGCTAGGGTATGCACAACGACTTTTGCTCGACGTTTTGGATAAGGACCAGCCGTTAATAAAGGTCAACCTGGGACCGGCTAGAGTAGTAAATTCATTTAAAACTATAAAGCACGTCATCCACTTAAACGATTACGAAGTAACAGCAGAAAAACTTATCAAAGTAATTGATAACTTACCTAACGACAACGAATTCTCTGACCTAAAACTAACATTGCATGAAAAGATTCAGCAGGTGTTAGAAAGATTGAGCACCTTACTCCCGCATAACAGACCGAGGAGGGGATTGATTAACGGACTAGGTAGCATAGTGAAGATCGTTTCAGGCAATATGGATGCCGACGATGAGACAAAAATAACCAACAATTTCGCAGATATTAACAAAAATTTAGAGCTCAGCCAGAAATTTAGGAAAGAGACACTAATTAGATTTAACGAGGGGAACGTTGTGAGTTGCTGCGGACACCGCAACTCTACGGTTATACCCGATACTAAGTCAGTATGGCTCTCCTCCGGCAGACGCCGCTAATATTAAACGACACGACAAAGAGTGCGTGCGAGAGAGACAGAAAATCAGTCTGAGCGTGACGTCGGGCGCTGCGTAGCCACTGCAAATTGATTTGTTCCTATTGGCTATAAAAATGATCTGATCTGATCCAGATTCAGCAATCTAATAGATATGGTCATTATCTATGATTCTGTGTTCTATCTTTCTATCTTTGTGTGGGCGGAAGGGGGTGGGGCGAAATTTTGAGATACACGTTTTATAGTAAGATCTAACAGGAGTGCGGATACCAAATTTGGTTACTCTAGCCTTAATAGTCTCTGAGATTTTTGAATATCCCCAGATTTTCGTCGTTTGCGGGGGCGGAAGGGGGTTTGGCGAAATTTTGAAACAAACTCGTCTCGGTCCGATATATTAGGAGTGTGGATACCAAATTTGGTTGCTCTAGCTTTTGTAGTCTCTGAGATCTAGGCGCTAATGTTTTACTCTAAGCAAAGCCGCCTATGCTACGTGTGTGTTAGAGAGAGACAGGGCGAGAAAAAATGAAATTGTTTTCTTGATGCTGGCTATAATAATAATACTAGGCGCTGAAGGGGACGGACGGACGGACGGACGGACGGACAGACGGACAGACAGACAGGGCTCAATCGACTCGGCTATTGATGCTGATCAAGAATATATATACTTTATGGGGTCGGAAACGATTCCTTCTGGACGTTACACACATCCACTTTCACCACAAATCTAATATACCCCAATACTCATTTTGAGTATCGGGTATAAAAAGGGACCAGCACCAACGGCATATCCGGCATAGGAGGAGGAGGAGGGTTGCAAATGTGGTTAACAGGCGCAGAGCAGAGGGGATCATGCTTGGCTGCCGTTGCCAGACGCCCAACGCCCGATGCCCGACACCCGACGCCCGACCACCCACCCCCTGACGGCCTGTCGTCCTTGATTGCTGCTCGTAATGTAATTGTCCGCTGTGTTTCTTTCTGGGTGGTAGGGTAGGGAAAATCGATAATCCTGGGCGGATCGGAAGGGGAAATGTGCGCAGTTGGCACCCCGATGATGCTGATTACGAAAATGGGAAAGCTGAGGCGGATGGATGGTGAGGGAACTGTCGGTTTCAGTCCGGTCCGGTCCGCCTTTCTTTCACGATTCTGCGTTTTTAGTTTTCTCGTATCGTCGAAATTGTGGGTGCCACAGATTTTCGCCCTTTGTGGGGGCGGAAGTGGGCGGGGCAAAGTTTTGAAATATTTTTGTAGCAGTGACATATCACAGAAGTCTGGATCCAAAACATCGTTGCTCTAGCTCTTATAGTCTTTGAGCACTAGGCGCTGAAGGGGACGGACAGACGGACGGACGGACGGACGGACAGACAGACAGGGCTCAATCGACTCGGCTATTGATGCTGATCAAGAATATACAGTGGGTAACTTTAATATTCGGCATTTTTTTTTTTCAACTTCAAACGCGAATAAAATGCATTAAACTACAAAAAAATAAAAAAATTTTAATGAGGGAATAAAGCTTGAAGTTTTACCTTTTCAGAGAGGTATATATAATAATGATTTTATTTTAAATGAAGATAGAAAATATAATTAAACAAAACAAATTCTTTATGATATCGGCTTCTTCGCGCTTAGTCAACTTGTTCGGTTGTCCGGTTTGCTTATTGATGCGATTCTTCCTTCATTTTTGAACCTGCGGACGATGTCACCGATCGTATTCAGCTTCATTTTCAGAATTTGGGCAGTTTCTTTGTAGGTCTTGCCCTCTAAATGCAACTGGAGCACAAGTTTTCGCTGCTCCAAAGATGAATTAATCCCTTTACGGCCCATTTTAATTTTAGGTGGAACAATTCGATTTAGCGGTGTGCTTGCTGATCATGAATGTAAGTCAAGTGTTTGTTTTTCGGGGAAACCCATTTTTTGTGCCATTTGGGGCTATTTGGAGTTGCCACAGGGTTTTATAATGCGATTTCCCAAAAATGCCGAATATTAAAGTAACGCAAATTTTGAGCTTTTTTTTTGTTTTATTATATTTTCTATCTTCATTTAAAATAAAATCATTATTATATATACCTCTCTGAAAAGGTAAAACTTCAAGCTTTATTCCCTAATTAAAATTTTTTTATTTTTTTGTAGTTTAATGCATTTTATTCGCGTTTGAAGTTGAAAAAAAAAAATGCCGAATATTAAAGTTACCCACTGTATATACTTTATGGGGTCGGAAACGATTCCTTCTGGACGTTACACACATCCACTTTTACCACAAATCTAATATACCCCAATACTCATTTTGAGTATCGGGTATAATTAAGATCAACATGCCACATATTCAAAACTTAACGACATTAACCTCAAATAAGGAATTGAGCCTCCAAGACTTACACCTAAACGATCTGGAGAACAGCCTGGAGGTTATCCGACTAAGAGACCAAGCAACTGCACACTTGACAGCCGTTTATGTGCTCATCGGAATCCTGCTCATAGCCACAAACCTCGTATGGATCGTCAAACGCAGAACAATAACTTTCACACCCGCCAGCCTGGACTCCGTTGTAACTCCTGCCACGGCTTCGTTGGCAATACCCTCATTGTGGCCATCGTTCCAAGTTAAGGGGGAGGAGTTACCGATAACGGTACCGCGACACCCCCACCTAAACCCCCCGGGCCATGGCAATGTTCCACTGAACGACTATGTCATTCAACCCGGACATTGTAATGTCCAGCTCAACACTTTGACCACTTTGACTGTTGCAACATTCTACATACCGCGGTACAAACAACCGCCTACACATCTTAACATGAACAACATCGAAACTGGAACCCGACATCCGGCATAATGCCGACTCGGCGGTTTCACATACGCTAGCCCGTTGCAACATTTTATACTTATGTATGCCTTATGTACTAACTCAAAGCCTCTGCGAAGGCTTCCTAAGAACATAATTAATAAACTCAGAACACTTCAATTTTGAACTCAAACCCGAACAGTCATACTTTATTCAAAATCAAAACACCAATCTTTGGAAAAGACAGAAATATAAACCCATACAAGAACAACCAGGGCCATCTACAAGAAGAAGAAGGACGAACTGGTAAATCGCGCGCGAGACGACGAAAATATGAAAAATGAAAATGTAAACGTGTCTGTAGAGCACAAAGCAATAAAACAACAAAGATAAAAAAAAAGCCAAGCAAAAGAAGTGTAGCACAAAGTGGAAACCAAAATATGTGGCGAACAGGCAGGCACAGGAAGAGAGAGTGAGGAGAAGAGACAGAGCGCCAACTTGGCGCGTGTATACGTGTGTTTGTGTGAAAAGTGCAGAGAAAATTTCACGCTTTTTTTCTCGAACAAACATAAAACGAAAAGCAAACGAAGTCGGGCCCCGAGCACCGAAAGCCACAGAGTGAGAGGGAGTAAGAGTAAGAGAGAGAGAGAGCTCACCGCGACGTCGCAGCATTGAACAAAATATTTTATGTGTGGAGGGGTCTCTGTCTCTGCCGCTACCTCTGCTTCTGTCTGACAAAGGGGGGAAATCCAAGATGGCGGCCACACATAGAGTTAGAAATGTGGAAAACGTGCTCTACTTGGGAGTCGAGTCTGAATATTTTCCGTTTATTTGTGGACCTACACGGTACATTTGAAAGAGCTTTTGTTCAACTGTCACACTGCTGAGCGCGTATGGCACTCTGTTTTCCGCAGTTAATTAGAAAAAGCTTATGTAACGCACTCACTCTCTCACACAGCTAGCTGCACTCTCTCTCTCGCAGTGAAACATTTTCTCAGTGCAACACTTGACCTCATTTGCATGGAAAGCGAGTACGTACGTACATATGTGCGTGCGTCTGTGTTCATGAAAATTAATGAAAATTGCCCGTCATTTACTTCAAAATGCATACAAAGCGAGAGCCAAATGCTCTGCCCTGCTTGTGGAAAAGCTTTCCCCCCTAGAAAATCGATATCAACCAGCTGCAGACATTGGAAATATCGATTTGATATGCAAAAAATCCCTCACCCGACAACTCACACACACACACACATTGATAGATGCTTTGAACACAGATTAGAAGGTACAGTTCTAGGCAGTGCATTTTCGCATTTTGTCATATCAGAAGTAATATTGTTAATTATACACACCGAAATAGAATCACAGGCAGCACGTAGTCGTCGATTTATGAAACTTTGCACATAGAATATGTATACAATTTAGGTGTTGATTTTCCAATAAGTGCACACACACATGCGACGGAAAAAAGCAATAAAATCGAATTTATTTTTATTAAAACGAGCCAAGTTCTGGTTTCCGCAGTACGTGTTGTATATGTATGTACATAAGTATGTGTGCTCATATGTATTTTCCTTGCTGCTGCTGCGGAGTAGGCAGAGCAGAGCAGAGAGGAAGAGTAGAGCCACACCGCACAACAGGAATTGTGAACGCGCGGAGTGGAAGTGACGGAGTGACGTGAGCGAACAGAAAGTGTTTGCCTCTAACCTGAGCCATGATGCAATTATACAAGGTGGTCTCGTCGGCAAAAGTTAGTCCCTTAACGTATGCTAGCAATAAGTGCACATAGTATAGTGAGTGTGAGTGAGACGGTATATGTTGATGTTGATTAACCTTGAGTCGAGCTTGAAAGCATTAATTAGCATCTGGAACGATGCTGGGAATATTGATTATCTGCAGGGGCTTTGTGGCACCACAGTTCCCATGTAGTAGGTCGGTAGGCTGGCAACTCTGTTCTATGTGAAGCCATAATGTTCGCCAAACCAAACCCGAATGTTGCAAACTACCGTTGCCGAACGAGCACTCTTTCTCTATCTCTCTCTCCCTATCGTTGTGTGTGCATCGTACATCCTAATGTATGTGTGAGGTGCATTTTCTACTAAAAAGTGCAAATTATATGATGGAAATGTGGGGACTTTTTATGATCGCTGGCTGGTTTATTTTGGGCTTTCAGAATGAATTCATCGGTGTAAAATTATGCGCCATAACCTTTAACGGTTTACCGTTTAGCGCACTCGTGCGAAATTCTACAGGTCTAACCGTACTAATTGATCGAACGGTGATAGTTTGGGTGGGGGAAATTATGCTCACTCACCTGCTTTTTCACTGGAAAGCCTTCGTCCCGTCTCCCTCTTTGGCACAGAACAGGCCGAGCATCACGTAGGAGCGATTTCCTTGCACACTTTTTCCACTCTCCTCTCACGCTATATCCTACGAGAAGAAGACGCACAGACGAACGCGTTTCAAAAGTATAATTATCTCGGTCTTGTCTCTTTTTAATTATTGTACAACAAATTATATTTAAGCAAACTGCAAACGAAACTGTCACTCTGTTTTTCTTTATTTTTTGTGTATTATTTTATGTAATGCGCGCTGTATGGAAAATTAGAAACAGTGTTTTGGGGAGTGGGAGGTAACAGTGAACAACAACGACCGAACGAACGAACGGAGCAACGACAACGATATTATTCCTGAGAGTGCCGTTGGTTAATGAATTTGCTGCAAAAAGGTATTGTGCGAGCAGCAAGAATAGAAGTCGAAAAAGCTACACACACACACACACACACACACACACATCGAAATACTTATCTATATGTGTATGTGCGACACGAAATTTCTGCTTTTGTTGTTCTTTCTGGCGGCGCTGCATTCGAAAAACCGAAGATCGTTTGGGCGCTAGAACAAGTGAGCGAACGCGAGTCGCACATGTATGGGTAAGCATGAGAGAGAGAGAGAGTGTGTGAGTGGGTGAGTGAGAGGGAGCGATGACCATACAGTTGATTGCTTTTTGCAACTGTTCTCGAGTAGGGGAGGGGGTGGGGGATGTGGAAGAAGGAAGTATTGCTAAATGAAAAAGCAAAGAAAATGCTTGGTGGCCTTGTATATTTTGTGTGTCGGTTCTCGTGGGGGATGGGTTCATATTTATGTATAGGTGTGTATATGGGGGAAATATGTATGGAGTTCTGTTGACACGAAATATAATGCAAACAGATCGGATCATAGTCTTATGTACATATGTACATACATACAGTATGTCAAGAAACTCTTTACACACTGAAAATAAATTAAATTTTTTGACTTTGGATAAGAAAATAATGGCCTTTGGTTCAAATTTATCAAATTTTTTTAATTCATAACCATTCAGGGATTAATTATAAAGTAGTTAGTGAAAAAAACACCACAACGGACCTTCTACAGGTCCAAGTGAGCTTGGGAGGGTTTCATCACTCCCCCAGGCTACCGCCTGAACCTAACCTAGTGAAAAAAAAATAACGAAACTATAAATAGGTAACTTACAAAACAACAAAAACAATGATTACTCTATTCACTATATTCACTATATGCTATGTACATGAGTTTTTCTTGCAAAACTAAACCAAACGAGGGGGAACGTTGTGAGTTGCTGCGGACACCGCAACTCTACGGTTATACCGATACTAAGTCAGTATGGCTCTCCTCCGGCAGACGCCGCTAATATTAAACGACACGACAAAGAGTGCGTGCGAGAGAGACAGAAAATCAGTCTGAGCGTGACGACGGGCGCTGCGTAGCCACTGCAAATTGATTTGTTCCTATTGGCTATAAAAATGATCTGATCTGATCCAGATTCAGCAATCTGATAGATATGGTCATTATCTATGATTCTGCGTTTTTAGTTTTCTCGAATGTGCAATATTGTGGATGCAACAGATTTTCGTCCTTTGTGTGGGCGGAAGGGGGTGTGGCGAAATTTTGAGATACACGTTTTATAGTAAGATCTAACAGGAGTGCGGATACCAAATTTGGTTACTCTAGCCTTAATAGTCTCTGAGATTTTTGAATATCCCCAGATTTTCGTCCTTTGCGGGGGCGGAAGGGGGTGTGGCGAAATTTTGAAACAAACTCGTCTCGGTCCGATATATTAGGAGTGTGGATACCAAATTTGGTTGCTCTAGCTTTTGTAGTCTCTGAGATCTAGGCGCTAATGTTTTACTCTAGGCAAAGCCGCCTATGCTACGTGTGTGTTAGAGAGAGACAGGGCGAGAAAAAATGAAATTGTTTTCTTGATGCTGGCTATAATAATAATACGATCCAATTCAGATTCCGCAGTCCTTAACTACGATTCTACGATTTTGGTTTTCTCATATCTTTAAAATTGTGGATGCCACAGATTTTCGTCCTTTGTGGGGGCGGAAGTGGGCGGGGCGAAGTTTTGAAATATTTTTGTAGCAGTGACATATCACAGAAGTTTGGGTCCAAAACATCGTTGCTCTAGCTCTTATAGTCTTTGAGCACTAGGCGCTGAAGGGGACGGACAGACGGACGGACGGACAGACGGACAGACGGACAGGCAGACAGACAGACAGGGCCCAATCGACTCGGCTATTGATGCTGATCAAGAATATATATACTTTATGGGGTCGGAAACGATTCCTTCTGGACGTTACACACATCCACTTTTACCACAAATCTAATATACCCCAATACTCATTTTGAGTATCGGGTATAAAAATACCACAGAATTAGAAGTAATCTTTATATATTATGTAAAAAAACATTTTAATATAACTAAAAATGTTGAAGAAAAATTATTAATGGCTGCATAAAATTTAAATATTAATATATCAGTAAAATCATTTTATTTTAAAATTTTAAAACCCACGGGCCTGTTAAGGGTTAATCAACATCAACATATACGGTCTCACTCACACTCCCTATGCTATGTGCCCTTCACTCGCACTTATTGCTAGCATACGTTAAGGGACTTACCTTTGCCGACGAGACCACCTTGTATAATTGCATCATGCCCCGGCCGACAGCTTCCCCCTTTCCGAGAAGGGAAATATTGACGCTGCCAAAAATATTTGTTGTTAATGGAACTTTCTTGTTTTTTTCGCTTGGCAAATTTATGCTTATTTCTCTTCTTTTGATTCTTTTCTTCTTATTACTTTTTGGGTCAATGAGAGTAGAGCCAGAGAGAGCGTTGAAAAGAGAGTCGAGGCTGTTGGTCCGGGTGAAAGAAAGGCGGACCGGACCGGACTGAAACCGACAGTTCCCTCACCATCCATCCGCCTCAGCTTTCCCATTTTCGTAATCAGCATCATCGGGGTGCCAACTGCGCACATTTCCACTTCCGATCCGCCCAGGATTATCGATTTTCCCTACCCTACCACCCAGAAAGAAACACAGCGGACAATTACATTACGAGCAGCAATCAAGGACGACAGGCCGTCAGGGGGTGGGTGGTCGGGCGTCGGGTGTCGGGCATCGGGCGTTGGGCGTCTGGCAACGGCAGCCAAGCATGATCCCCTCTGCTCTGCGCCTGTTAACCACATTTGCAACCCTCCTCCTCCTCCTATGCCGGATATGCCGTTGGTGCTGGTCCCTTTTTATACCCGATACTCAAAATGAGTATTGGGGTATATTAGATTTGTGGTGAAAGTGGATGTGTGTAACGTCCAGAAGGAATCGTTTCCGACCCCATAAAGTATATATATTCTTGATCAGCATCAATAGCCGAGTCGATTGAGCCCTGTCTGTCTGTCCGTCCGTCCGTCCGTCCGTCCGTCCGTCCGTCCGTCCGTCCCCTTCAGCGCCTAGTGCTCAAAGACTATAAGAGCTCGAGCAACGATGTTTCGGATCCAGACTTCTGTGATATGTCACTGCTACAAAAATATTTCAAAACTTCGCCCCGCCCACTTCCGCCCCCACAAAGGACGAATATCTGTGGCATCCACAATTTTAAAGATATGAGAAAACCAAAAACGTAGAGTTGTAGAGAATGACCATATCTTTAAGACTGCGGAATCTGAATTGGATCGTATTATTATTATAGCCAGCATCAAGAAAACAATTTCATTTTTTCTCGCCCTGTCTCTCTCTAACACACACGTAGCATAGGCGGCTTTGCTTAGAGTAAAACATTAGCGCCTAGATCTCAGAGACTATAAAAGCTAGAGAAACCAAATTTGGTATCCACACTCCTAATATATCGGACCGAGACGAGTTTGTTTCAAAATTTCGCCACACCCCCCTCCGCCCCCGCAAAGGATGCAAATCTGGGGATATTCACAAATCTCACAGACTATTATGGCTAGAGTAACCAAATTTAGTATCCGCACTCCTGTTAGATCTCACTATAAAACGTATATCTCTAAATTTCGCCCCACCCCCTTCCGCCCACACAAAGGACGAAAATCTGTTGCATCCACAATATTTCAGATTCGAGAAAACTAAAAACGCAGAATCATAGATAATGACCATATCTATCAGATTGCTGAATCTGGATCAGATCAGATCATTTGTATAGCCAATAGGAACAAATCAATTTGCAGTGGCTACGCAGCGCCCGACGTCACGCTCAGACTGATTTTCTGTCTCTCTCGCACGCACTCTTTGTCGTGCCGTTTAATATTAGCGGCGTCTGCCGGAGGAGAGCCATACTGACTTAGTATCGGGTATAACCATAGAGTTGCGGTGTCCGCAGCAACTCACAACGTTCCACCTCGTTCTGTTTAGGGGGTTAGTTGGGCAAAGAGCTTTTATGTGTATGCCGTGTGCACATGCTGCTGTCAAGGACAGAGACCAACCCTAAAGCGGGGAGCGATGGCACTCCATTCGGATCACAAGCACTCGACGACGGCGGGTGGTAGGGTAGGGTGCGAGGGTGGTCGGTCGGTTGGTCCCCTTTGCCCTCCCTGTCTTGTGTGGGGTGGAAACTTTCACATGGAGATCCTGCTGCCGCCGCAAGGGTTGCTTGGCGGGACAAAATCCCCCATTTTGCTGCCCCGAAAACAAAGCGTCAGCTGCGTTTTGCCGATCACACAGGGGGCTTGGACTTGGCGCAAAAAAAAGGAGTAGAGTTGCATTTAACCCCTAAAAAAGTTCAACAAACCCCGCGAATTGGATACAGAAAGGGAGGGGTCCTTGTCCTGTCCTGAGGTTGCATGCATCCTGGATATTTCCTATCCCCAAAGCAGGAGCAGGGAAACACAACAGCTGCAGATCCAACGACCAAAACCACCCCTAACAAAGCGAGCAGAGCAGCGATGCGATCGTTGCATGCTTCTCCGATCAGCTTGATCGATCCATTCCACCCTTGGGTACACACACACACACACACACACACACTCTCGTAAGCTGTGGCAGGCGGCCGCCCAGTTCCAGCCGCCACTCAACTCCTTTAAATTCAATTGACAAAAGGAAATGAACATGAACATGCAAAAAAAAGAGAATAAATGTATTATACAGCCACACACACACACACACAACTTACAAAAACGAAACGGAACACACGAAAAACAGATTAATGGAGAACAGAGCAGGCAAAGCGCTCGTGAGGGGCGCATAAAAATGGGAAAATTCAAGGTACCCGCCCGAATGGAGAGGGGGCCAGGGCAGAGCAGATCGCCGGCGGGAGCCAACGCAGCACATCTTCTCTTCTTGGCTGTGCATATGTACATACAGTACATACATACATATGTACATGCATATAGGCTGTATAGGTTCTATAGAAATTGTGGCCATGTTGCCAGCGCGCTGACTTTGCATTTCCAATTTACATTTGGATGCATGTGCAGCAGCAGCGGCGGCAGCAGCAGTCGACGAGCCGACAGCGGTATGAAGAAGCAGAGCGAAAAAGCAAACTGAAAAAAAACCGCAAACAAGGCGACGGCGAATTCGCTTCGATCAGGAATGATCGACCATGCAGGTACCCCACACTGGCAGAGACTTGATTGGCTCTTATATCCTTTGCACATCTAAAATGGCTTGTACTCGTCCCCAAAACAAGGGATAACCATTACACACTTTATCATAGGTCTGATACACCCAGAGATTTTCACTTCGTGCTGGGTATTTCGAGACGACTTCAAGGTTAGCCATGCCCCCCGAGAGCGAGTAGAGTTGGCGTCCGTCCCACGCACTCTGGCTGCTTTCTTTTTGATTTTCTTTGCCAGCTTCTCCTTCTTCCACCTCATTATACATACATATATACATACATACATACATATGTATCTACAGTGCATATGGGACGAGTATGCATGTAAATGAGTTTCAGCACAATACATAAAAATAAACATTTTTTTTGTGCTTGCATTTTTTGTTTTCCCCCTTGTCTTGTGCAATTTCTGTGCTAAATTTAAACGCAAAAAAGGAATTTTTATGGAACAGCTGTATTCGCCTTCAAAAAAAAAAGAAGAAGAGGAGAAAGAAGTAGAAACAAAAGATAGTAGACCGAAACGCGGTATAAACCACAAGAACATCAAGGATATGTAGGGATCCACACAGAAATATGTATTTAGACGAGGGGGAACGTTGTGAGTTGCTGCGGACGCCGCAACTCTACGGTTATACCCGATACTAAGTCAGTATGGCTCTCCTCCGGCAGACGCCGCTAATATTAAACGACACGACAAAGAGTGCGTGCGAGAGAGACAGAAAATCAGTCTGAGCGTTACGTCGGGCGCTGCGTAGCCACTGCAAATTGATTTGTTCCTATTGGCTATAAAAATGATCTGATCTGATCCAGATTCAGCAATCTGATAGATATGGTCATTATCTATGATTCTGCGTTTTTAGTTTTCTCGAATCTGAAATATTGTGGATGCAACAGATTTTCGTCCTTTGTGTGGGCGGAAGGGGGTGGGGCGAAATTTAGAGATATACGTTTTATAGTGAGATCTAACAGGAGTGCGGATACCAAATTTGGTTACTCTAGCCTTAATAGTCTCTGAGATTTTTGAATATCCCCAGATTTTCGTCCTTTGCGGGGGCGGAAGGGGGTGTGGCCAAATTTTGAAACAAACTCGTCTCGGTCCGATATATTAGGAGTGTGGATACCAAATTTGGTTGCTCTAGCTTTTATAGTCTCTGAGATCTAGGCGCTAATGTTTTACTCTAAGCAAAGCCGCCTATGCTACGTGTGTGTTAGAGAGAGACAGGGCGAGAAAAACTGAAATTGTTTTCTTGATGCTGGCTATAATAATAATACGATCCAATTCAGCTTCCGCAGTCTTAAAGATATGGTCATTCTCTACAATTCTACGTTTTTGGTTTTCTCATATCTTTAAAATTGTGGATGCCACAGATTTTCGTCCTTTGTGGGGGCGGAAGTGGGCGGGGCGAAGTTTTGAAATATTTTTGTAGCAGTGACATATCACAGAAGTCTGGATCCAAAACATCGTTGCTCTAGCTCTTATAGTCTTTGAGCACTAGGCGCTGAAGGGGACGGACAGACGGACAGACGGACGGACGGACAGACAGACAGGGCTCAATCGACTCGGCTATTGATGCTGATCAAGAATATATATACTTTATGGGGTCCACTTTTACCACAAATCTAATATACCCCAATACTCATTTTGAGTATCTGGTATAAAAATGTATGGTATTATAGAACACTCGTAGAAGTACGGTTCTGTACCTAAAGCTACTCGTAATGCCAGTTTAAATGGAGATTCTACATATGCATACCAATTGAGAACTTTTTCCAGAATTAAATGGACGGTTATACATTAATCTTCGATAGAAAAGGATTTTTGCATGGGTCTTTTGGACTTTGGATTGTTAGCTATTAGTTGTACTCGAACTTCAGAAGGCTTAACCTCCATAGAACAATTCGTTTTTAGTTATTAGAATATTTAACCGGGTCCTGGGATGGGAATCTCAGTGTTTGAGATGCCAAGCTTTTTTGGCACCTATGTGTTTCAAAAATGAAAAGAGATTTCGGGTTAAACTTTATAATTCGTATTTAATCTTGGTGGCTTAGCGGAAGCCGATTGCTTGCTATTGCCAGATAAACTTTATGCGAGATCGATATGCAACCAATGCGCAGAGGGGTTAGCATAGAACTAAACTATAGACGACGGTGTAGATCAAAGTGATTGCCGAAGTGGCGGCAGCAGATCAAAGTAGTTGCCGAAGTAGCGGCGGCAGAGAGCCCCTTTAGCGGGAGAGCGCAGCAGCTCTGCAGAACGTCAACGTTTTACAACATAGGCGGCTCTCTCTGCTCATACAATAATAATGTTAAAGTTACGGTTATTCTTCAGCGGCTGGCCCGAACAAACTCCCCCCGTTGGGAGCTAGTCTCTCAACAGATTCCTTAAGGGGCAGCAAACATAGCCGAGTGACGGCCCTCCTGATGTTTCCTGAGGATGTCTTCAGGTCAGCGACGCTACACACTCCGTCCTTGCCCAAAACGACATCGACCACTCTAGCCAGTGGCCAACGCATTGGAGGAAGATTTTCGTCCTTCACAAGAACGAGGTCGTTCTTGCAGAAGTTTTGCGCGGGGGTACGCCACTTCGCGCGCTCTTGCAAAAGAGTGAGATACTCTTCGCGCCAACGGCTCCAAAATATTTGCTGTAGTTGGGTGACCCGCTGCCAGCCATCCAGACGATTGTAGTTCAGCTTCGTTAGGTCAGGCTCGAGGGGTTGCTCATGGGGGCCGCCTAAAAGCAGATGAGCAGGAGTCAAAACGTCTAAATCATCAGGATTTTCTGAAAGCGAGAGCAAAGGGCGAGAGTTAACAATTGCAGTGATCTGACAGATCAGAGTGCGCAGCTAGTCGAAGCTAAGCACAGATGGTCCAACTGAGCGGTACAGGTGATATTTTGCGGTCTTCACGGCCGCTTCCCACAACCCGCCAAAATGCGGAGAGCGAGGTGGGATGAAACGCCAGTCGATCGAGTCAGCCAAGCAGGATTCGTGGACCTCCTTCATATGCGGTTCGCTCAGACAAAGCTTCTTTAGCTCCAGAAGCTCGTTCTTGGCCCCAACGAAGTTTGTCGCATTGTCCGACCAAATTTGACTTGGCCTTCCTCGACTGGAAGTAAAACGCTTTAGTGCGCCTAGAAACGATGCGGTGGTCAAATCCTTTACGAGCTCCATGGGTATAGCCTTAGAAGTGAAACAGATGAATACGCTAATGTAGCACTTGATCGGAGGCCTCGTGCGGATTTCTGATCGGTAGAAAAAAGGTCCACAGTAATCTACTCCAGTGACTTCAAAAGCTCGAGATCCTTCCAAACGTTCCTTAGGTAGGTCTCCCATGATGTGTTCGACCATGCGCGGCCTAGTCCTGAAGCATCTCACACATCTGCTGACGACCCTTGACACTGCCTTAACACCTCCAACCTGATGACCATGAATCCTGAAATCTCCTCAGCAGTTCCCAATGTCTGCAACGCTCGCATGTGTAAATTGACTGCATCCGAAAACTCCCGAAGCCTTTTAGCAGAAGGCGAGTCTACCCTCTTTAGCCCAAGAATCTTCTTGATGTGTGCCTGGAAAACAAGTCTTTTGTTATTAAAGCGTTTATTAAGTATATCCAGAGCCGCACGATAATTGGCACTGGAGAGCTCTAACGATCGAACCGAATCCAAAGCCGCATCAGCGAGGCAAGAGCGAAGGTGCTGGAATTTCTCGATGTCACTGAGATCCGCATCCGCTTCAATCACCGATTTGAACATTGCCTTAAAATCCGAGAACTCGACGTATCCACCAGAAAATTTAGGCACCTTCAGCTCAGGAAGTCGCTGCTTGTGAGCCATGATGATGGTACTATGTCCGGAATGGCTTGGCAGAGTCGTAGAATGGGCAGCGGCGTGTGACTGGCTTACTTCAACAGCAGCCAGCAACTCAGCTTTCAACGATATGAAAAGAGTATCGAAGATTTTGCGCAGCTCACTCCCAATCTCGTTTTGATCGAGAACCTCCAACTCATTATGGGCCTTATTAAATTCCTCTCGAATTTCTGCCAACATATCAAGGCGCACCTCGACTTCCGCGGCGGTTAGCTTATCGATTTTATTCCCCGCGAAGGATTCGCCAAGCCTGTGCAATCGATCATATAATGACTGACTTTTACGCTTATACAAATTCAGTCTGGAATCAGCCACCACAATATTTCCGCCCGCGCCTGTATTCGGATCGTTGTCCATGTTAACCGTTGTGCAATTCGACACAACAACGGAAAATGAAATACCGCTTAAGCGACGATCTATAGACACGAAAAGTCAAGAACCGCGGCTGCAGCTGCGCAGAGAATGAGAGATTCGACGCTTAAAGTACCGGAATTTGTCTATAAATATACCAGCCGCACTCTCACTGAATTTGCACTTTAAACTGTTTTTCAACGTGCACCCAAATTTATTTGTTGGTAGTTAAACTACCCAACAGCAAAATATTGTATAAATAATAAGTGTTTTAACGGAACGCGATTAAGCAATGGTTTTATATCACGTCGGGGGGTCACCAATGATTGAGATGCCAAGCTTTTTTGGCACCTATGTGTTTCAAAAATGAAAAGAGATTTCGGGCTAAACTTTATAATTCGTATTTAATCTTGGTGGCTTAGCGGAAGCCGATTGCTTGCTATTGCCAGATAAACTTTATGCGAGATCGATATGCAACCAATGCGCAGAGGGGTTAGCATAGAACTAAACTATAGACGACGGTGTAGATCAAAGTGATTGCCGAAGTGTCGGCAGCAGATCAAAGTAGTTGCCGAAGTGGCGGCGGCAGAGAGCCCCTTTAGCGGGAGAGCGCAGCAGCTCTGCAGAACGTCAACGTTTTACAACATAGGCGGCTCTCTCTGCTCATACAATAATAATGTTAAAGTTACGGTTATTCTTCAGCGGCTGGCCCGAACACTCAGCATACACCTTTTTTTCTAGAGTTTTGGATATTTTTAATTTTTGTCAAGGTGTTTCCTCCTGAGGTTTTATTTCATTATCCATCATTACCTTAAACAACTTGAACGTTTCAGCAATTTTCTGGCAGCATAAAACTCAACAACTGTTAGAAAAACGTTACGGTTTTTTTTTTAAATATAATATGTTTTATGTGCGTGTCCTTAAACCTTAAAATATATTTAATTGAAATCTAATAATATTTTACTCATAAACTAGTGCTTTCTCATTTAAGGGGTTCCACAAATATGGCTAGAATTGTAATAGACAAATTCAGTAAATTCCATTTTTAGGGTGCGGCCTACATACATAGATTTTCACTCTGCCTGTTGTTTGCCAGCTTCAGAATGGAAAAAAAATGTGCCAAAAAAAAAAACCACCAAAAAGCCAAACGAGTTTTGGGAGTCTTTGGATCTTCCACCTTTCCAACTCGACAAATATTTTCTTCGCTCCGTCATGCCAAAAGCAGAAAACCCAAATTTTCAACTTTTATTTCTGTTAATTTCTTGATATTCGGAATTTCTCAGATTTCGATGATCTTCGGCTGCGCGGGCGTCGACGTCGACGACGTCGTCTTTTAAGTAGAAGCTGCTTTGGAGAATGGAAATCAACCTGAAATTGTTTTGAGATGATAAATATAATTCTGGGTTCACCTGGGACGTGAAATAGTAAATTTTGTTCTATCTTTGAGGTGAAAGATAATGTAAAATTCAGTTATTTGCAGGCTTAAAAAATTAGAATTTAATATAATAACAAATATATTATTATACCCGCCTGATACTCAAAATGAGTATTGGGGTATATTAGATTTGTGGTAAAAGTGGATGTGTGTAACGTCCAGAAGGAATCGTTTCCGCCCCCATAAAGTATATATATTCTTGATCAGCATCAATAGCCGAGTCGATTGAGCCCTGTCTGTCTGTCCGTCTGTCCGTCCGTCCGTCCGTCCGTCCCCTTCAGCGCCTAGTGCTCAAAGACTATAAGAGCTAGAGCAACGATATTTTGGATCCAGACTTCTGTGATATGTCACTGCTACAAAAATATTTCAAAACTTCGCCCCGCCGACTTCCGCCCCCACAAAGGACGAAAATCTGTGGCATCTACATTTTTAAAGATAGTATAAAACTAAAAACTCAGAATCGTAGAAGATGACTATATCTTCTAGAGTGCAAAATCTGAACCAGATCGTATTATTATTATAGCCAGAATCAAGAAAACAATTTCATTCTTTCTCGCTCTGTCTATCTCTAACACACAGGTTTCATGGTTGGTTTTGCCAATTGCAAAATATGAGTTCAAGGATCTCAGAACCTATAAGAGCCAGAGCAACCAAATTTGGTATCCACACTCCTGTGATATCGGACCTTGACCGTTTTGTGTCCAAATTTCGCCACACCTCCTTCCGCCCACGCAAAGGACGAAAATCTGGGGCATCCACAAATCTCAGAGACTATTAAGGCTAGAGTAACCAAATTTGGTATCCGCACTTCTGTTAGATCTCACTATAAAACGTATATCTCAGAATTTCGCCCCACCCCCTTCCGCCCACACAAAGGACGAAAATCTGTTGCATCCACAATATTGCACATTCGAGAAAACTAAAAACGCAGAATCATAGATAATGACCATATCTATCAGATTGCTGAATCTGGATCAGATCGGATCATTTTTGTAGCCAAAAGGAACAAATCAATTTGCAGTGGCTACGCAGCCCCCGACGTCACGCTCAGACTGATTTTCTGTCTCTCTCGCACGCACTCTTTGTCGTGTCGTTCAATATTAGCGGCGTCTGCCGGAGAGAGCCATACTGACTTAGTATCGGGTATAACTGTAGAGTTGCGGTGTCCGTAGCAACTCACAACGTTCCACCTCGTTATACCCGATACTCAAAATGAGTATTGGGGTATATTAGATTTGTGGTAAAAGTGGATGTGTGTAAGGTCCAAAAGGAATCGTTTCCGACCCCATAAAGTATATATATTCTTGATCAGCATCAATAGCCGAGTCGATTGAGCCATGTCTGTCTGTCCGTCTGTCCGTCTGTCCGTCCGTCCGTCTGTCCGTCTGTCCGTCCCCTTCAGCGCCTAGTGCTCAAAGATTATAAGAGCGAGAGCAACGATGTTTTGGATCCAGACTTCTGTGATATGTCACTGCTACAAAAATATTTCAAAACTTTGCCCCGCCTACTTCCGCCCCACAAAGGGCGAAAATCTGTGGCATCCACAACTTCGACGATACGAGAAAACTAAAAACGCAGAATCATAGAAGATGACTATATCTTCTAGAGTGCAAAATCTGAACCAGATCGTATAATTATTATAGCCAGAATCAAGAAAACAATTTCATTTTTTCTCGCCCTGTCTCTCTCTAACACACACGTAGAATAGGCGGCTTTGCTTACAGTAAAACATTAGCGCCTAGATCTCAGAGACTATAAAAGCTAGAGCAACCAAATTTGGTATCCACACTCCTAATATATCGGACCGAGATGAGTTTGTTTCAAAATTTCGCCACACCACCTTCCGCCCCCGCAAAGGATGAAAATCTGGGGATATTCACAAATCTCAGAGACTATTAAGGCTAGAGTAACCAAATTTGGTATCCGCACTCCTGTTAGATCTCACTATAAAACGTATATTTTAAAATTTCGCCTCACCCCCTTCCGCCCCCACAAAGGACGAAAATCTGTTGCATCCACAATATTGAGGATACGAGAAAACTAAAAGCGCAGAATCATAGATAATGATCATATATATCAGATTGCTGAATCTGGATCAGATCAGATCATTTTTATAGCCAAAAGGAACAAATCAATTTGCACTGGCTACGCAGCACCCGACGTCACGCTCAGACAGATTTTCTGTCTCTCTCGCACGCACTCCTTGTCGTGTCGTTTAATATTAGCGGCGTCTGCCGGAGGAGAGCCATACTGACTTAGTATCGGGTATAACTGTAGAGTTGCGGTGTCCGTAGCAACTCACAACGTTCCTCTCGTTTTTATACCCGATACTCAAAATGAGTATTGGGGTATATTAGATTTGTGGTAAAAGTGGATGTGTGTAACGTCCAGAAGGAATCGTTTCCGACCCCATAAAGAATATATATTCTTGATCAGCATCAATAGCCGAATCGATTGAGCCCTGTCTGTCTGTCCGTTTGTCCGTCTGTCCGTCCGTCCGTCTGTCCGTCCCCTTCAGCGCCTAGTGCTCAAAGACTATAAGAGCTAGAGCAACGATGTTTTGTATCCAGACTTCTGTGATATGTCACTGCTACAAATTTATTTCAAAACTTCGCCCCGCCCACTTCCGCCCCACAAAGGACGAAAATCTGTGGCATCCACAATTTTAAAGATATGAGAAAACCAAAAACGCAGAATCGTAGAGAATGACCATATCTTAAAGACTGCGGAATCTGAATTGGATCGTATTATTATTATAGCCAGCATCAAGAAAACAATTTTATTTTTTCTCGCCCTGTCTCTCTCACACACGTAGCATAGGCGGCTTTGCTTAGAGTAAAACATTAGCGCCTAGATCTCAGAGACTACAAAAGCTAGAGCAACCAAATTTGGTATCCACACTCCCAATATATCGGACCGAGACGAGTTTGTTTCAAAATTTCGCCACACCCCCTTCCGCCCCCGCAAAGGACGAAAATCTGGGGATATTCAAAAATCTCAGAGACTATTAAGGCTAGAGTAACCAAATTTGGTATACGTACTCCTGTTAGATCTTACTATAAAACGTGTATCTCAAAATTTCTCCTCACCCCCTTCCGCCCACACAAAGGACGAAAATCTGTTGCATCCACAATATTGCACATTCGAGAAAACTAAAAACGCAGAATCATAGATAATGACCATATCTATCAGATTGCTGAATCTGGATCAGATCAGATCATTTTTATAGCCAATAGGAACAAATCAATTTGCAGTGGCTACGCAGCGCCCGACGTCACGCTCAGACTGATTTTCTGTCTCTCTCGCACGCACTCTTTGTCGTGTCGTTTAATATTAGCGGCGTCTGCCGGAGAGAGCCATACTGACTTAGTATCGGGTATAACTGTAGAGTTGCGGTGTCCGCAGCAACTCACAACGTTCCCCCTCGTTTTTTGTTGCTTTCGAAACTGTCATCCGTGTAATGTTTTTAAATCTAGTTATTACTACAGCATTGACACTTGAGACATATTATTTTCCGCACTTAAATTCTTGATAAATCGGAGACAAGCGAAGCGAATGTGCAAGGGGCTTGCCCCGTAGTATAAAAGTGATGAGGATAACAAAATATTTTATGAGGTGGAGATAGATATATGCATTATATCATGGCGATGGGGAATACATGAAAACACAAAAGAGATCATAAAGAGTGACCAGAAAACTCCAAGGAAGTAAATTAGGGAGAAGAGACTAATCAAACCATGAACTTAGGGCTTATCCATCTATAGATATATATCTTTATCTGTAGTGATCGATATAGGTTTAACCTTCTATATTCTTCGCGTTTTGGACAGCAACGACAAGTTCTTGATCGTGCTAACTTCTATGTCTACCGAGGCTGTAATTGTTCTGTCTGCCTTGCTATGCGATCAGTATGGTTTATTTATGGGATTGTGGGAGCTATGGCATGAATCATCACCATTTGGGAATTACACACAATACTCTAGAGCTGCTGCAGGCTCTGGTTTCTGCTGCTGTTTCGGGGTAATGTTTCATATAATGTTCATAATGTGTAGGCAGAATCTCAAGAAGCGCAATTATAGTTTCCGAATTAGTTTCGCAAAGTACAACAAAGCAACTAAGGCTGAAAACTACCCTGTTTGAGATGCCAAGCTTTTTTGGCACCTATGTGTTTCAAAAATGAAAAGAGATTTCGGGTTAAACTTTATAATCCGTGCTTAATCTTGGCGTATCTGGACAAGCCGATTGCTTGCTATTGCCAGATAAACCTTATGCGAGATCGATATGCAACCAATGCGCAGAGGGGGCAGCGCAGAGGGGTTAGCATAGAACTAAACTATAGACGACGGCGTTAGATCAAAGTGATTGCCGAAGTGGCGGCAGCAGATCAAAGTAGTTGCCGAAGTGGCGGCGGCAGAGAGCCCCTTTAGCGGGAGAGCGCAGCAGCTCTGCAGAACGTCAACGTTTTACAACATAGGCGGCTCTCTCTACTCATACAATAATAATGTTAAAGTTACGGTTATTCTTCAGCGGCTGGCCCGAACATACTCCCCCCGTTGGGAGCTAGTCTCTCAACAGATTCCTTAAGGGGCAGCAAACATAGCCGAGTGACGGCCCTCCTGATGTTTCCTGAGGATGTCTTCAGGTCAGCGACGCTACACACTCCGTCCTTGCCCAAAACGACATCGACCACTCTAGCCAGTGGCCAACGCATTGGAGGAAGATTTTCGTCCTTCACCAGAACGAGGTCGTTCTTGCAGATGTTTTGCGCGGGGATACGCCACTTCGCGCGCTCTTGCAAAAGAGTGAGATACTCTTCGCGCCAACGGCTCCAAAATATTTGCTGTAGTTGGGTGACCCGCTGCCAGCCATCCAGACGATTGTAGTTCAGCTTCGTTAGGTCAGGCTCTAGGATTTGCTCATGGGGCCGCCTAAAAGCAGATGAGCAGGAGTCAAAACGTCTAAATCATCAGGATTTCCTGAAAGCGAGAGCAAAGGGCGAGAGTTAACAATTGCAGTGATCTGACAGATCAGAGTGCGCAGCTAGTCGAAGCTAAGCACAGATGGTCCAACTGAGCGGTACAGGTGATATTTTGCGGTCTTCACGGCCGCTTCCCACAACCCGCCAAAATGCGGAGAGCGAGGTGGGATGAAACGCCAGTCAATCGAGTCAGCCAAGCAGGATTCGTGGACCTCCTTCATATGCGGTTCGCTCAGACAAAGCTTCTTTAGCTCCAGAAGCTCGTTCTTGGCCCCAACGAAGTTTGTCGCATTGTCCGATCAAATTTGACTTGGCCTTCGTCGAGTGGAAGTAAAACGCTTTAGTGCGCCTAGAAACGATGCGGTGGTCAAATCCTTTACGAGCTCCATGTGTATAGCCTTAGAAGTGAAGCAGATGAATACGCTAATGTAGCACTTGATCGGAGGCCTCGTGCGGATTTCTGATCGGTAGAAAAAAGGTCCACAGTAATCTACTCCAGTGACTTCAAAAGCTCGAGATCCTTCCAAACGTTCCTTAGGTAGGTCTCCCATGATGTGTTCGACCATGCGCGGCCCAGTCCTGAAGCATCTCACACATCTGCTGACAACCCTTGACACTGCCTTAACACCTCCAATGGGCCAATATTCCAGCCGAATTTTGGATAGCAAGGCGCGAGGTCCGGCATGGAGGTTTCTTTCATGATAATATCTTATCAGCGCAAAGGTAATGGAATGTCCCTTTGGCAGAATGAGCGGGTGCTGAGCGTTAAATCCTAGCGATGAGTTGCCAAGACGACCTCCAACTCTAAGTAGTCCAGAATGATCGATGAACGGGTTTAGCGAACTAATAGAACTGGATTTCATGACTTGACCATTGCGCCGAAGCTCCTTTATGTCCATCCACAAATTTGCCAGCTGAATGTGTCGAATTAGAAGATGCGTTCCTTGCCGAATATCAGAAACGGTGAGTCCTGGATGCCTAAGACGATGTATAAATTTATGCATGTAGGCGAATGTGCGCTGCTTGCGAAAGAATGAATTCGCAAATTTGCATCCGGACGTGAGATCGGCATGTGGAGACGTGATTAGCAATCCTCTCTTGCGAAGCTCCAAAGTTGCTATGTTGTTAGATGGAGATACAGGCCACTTATCCTTGGAGCCTAGCAAAAAGGATGGGCCGTGAAACCATAGCTCTGACTGGATAAGATGGTTGGGAAGCGAGCCTCTCGAGAGAATATGAGCAGGATTTAAAGATGTGGGAACATAGCGCCATTCCATGGCTGCCGTCAACTCCTGAATTGATGCCACTCGATTTGCCACGAAAACTTGAAATTTAGCTGGCTCGTCCCTAATCCAAGATAATGCTGTTGTCGAATCCGAGCAGCAATAGAACCGACCTGTAAAGATTCCCATGTCCTTCACATTCTGCATGATTTTCGCAAGCAAATGGGCTCCACTTAATTCCAGCTTAGGAATCGATATAGTCTTTAGCGGCGCCACTCGCGACTTTGAGCACAAAACGTGGCTCAAAGACTGGGCTTCCCTGGACACGACATACACGCAAGCGCCATATGCTTCTAAGCTGGCATCACAGAATCCGTGAACTTCTGTAGCCACACTAGAACGAAGAACCAAGCGAGGAAATGAGATCCGAGAAATGCTTGCCAAACTATTTCTCAAGTCCATCCAAGTTGAATGCAACGCTGAGGGTAGGCTTTCATCCCAATCCAAATTTTCTCTCCAAAGCTGCTGAAGGAAGATTTTGCACCTGACAATGACTGGATTTATCAATCCAAGAGGGTCGTAGAACCGCGCAATCGTAGATAAAACCGACCGCTTTGATGGCTTTGAGTTTGTGTCCAGTGCGGACAAGGCAAAAAGCAGCTGATCCAAAGCAGGGTCCCACGCTAAGCCGAGAGTTTTGGCAATGTCGCTTCCATCATTAAACTTTAGGAACTTCTCTATGTCATCTTCAGGGGTTCCCTCAAGTACTTCCTGGTGACTGGAGCACCATTTCCTAAGTCTAAAATTACCACGGGACAGTAAAGCTGATGTTTGGTGCATCTTGTCCATGACCTGTGCGACCGAATTACCGCCCGAAATAAGGTCATCCACGTAAAACTCCTGCCGCAGAGCAGCTGAGCCAAGAGGGTAGGACTCACCCTCGTCGATGGCCAGCTGGTGCATTGCGCGGACCGCTAAAAATGATGCAGCCCTCGTCCCGTATGTGACGGTGTCTAATGGGTAGACTTGAACCTCGGACTCGATGGAATCGCGCCATAGGATGCACTGATACAAATTGTCGGGTGGAGACACTCGTACGCAGCGGTACATTTTACAAATGTCCCCAGTGAGAGCGACTGGATATGTTCGAAAGCGAATCAATATGTTAAACAATGCAGGCTGAATAACAGGGCCTGTCATCATCACATCATTTAAAGAATATCCAGTTGCTGTAGCTGCGGATCCGTCGAAAACGACACGGAGTTTTGTCGTCGTACTGTCCTCCTTTAGGACACAGTGATGAGGCAAGAAATATTTGCAGCGACTACGGGAATCAGGGTTGACTTGGTGCTTATGATGCAAATCAATGTACTCCCTCATAAAGGCGGAATACCGCTCCTTGAGTGTAGGATTACGCTCCAGTTTTCGCTCCAGACTGATGAACCGTCGATAAGCCTGAGCATAAGATTCTCCTAAACGATCAGTATTGTTACTTAGCGGCAGACGAACTGCATACTCCCCGGATGGCAACCGTGAAAGGTGGCTTACGAAATGTGCTTCACAATCGTCTTCTTCTTTGGTATTCAACCCAGCCTCCACACAATTCTCGACTTCCCAAAACATACGAAGAGTTTTATCCAACCTTGCTTCCATCTCAGCTATCGAATCTGGACAATTGTGCGTAGCCAAAAGCGCCGAGCTTGAGAGGCAGTCCATCGGTGAGTTTGATTTGCCCTACGCAGAGGAGATCATAAAAAACGCTCGCACCAATGAGAAGATCAACCCGTTGAGGATTGAAAAATGCAGGATCAGCGAGCTGAATGTTAGATGGAATACGCCAATCGGATACATTTACTGTCATACTTGGTTGAGAATCGGTAATCGTGGGGGCGATGAGAGCAGTAAGTGTAGTTGTGTAAGCAGAGGTGCGAGAATGCATACAAATGCTTATGGTGGATCCCTCAGTAGAAACGCTGGTATCGCCCAGCCCAGACACAAGTGCAGACGATTGAGTTCTCCTAAGCTGAAGCTGCTGGGCGAACCTGGATGTGACGAGATGCAGCTGCGATCCTGAATCTAAGATGGCACGACAAGGAACTAAAACGCCAGACCGATTCTTTACGAGAACCACGGCTGTAGCAAGAAGCACGACATCAGAGTGAAGACCTTGGGCAGCAAGAGAGGTAGACGAAGGTAGAGACGAGCTGCTAGCAGAATTTTGAGCAACGGAAAGAGTGTCCGGTTGATCGGGAGGAGTAATACCTGGGCAGCCTTGTGTTGTGGGCTGTATACTATCGAAGTGCAACAAACTATGATGCCTACCGCCGCATACTCGACATTTTCCACTATTGCATGCGCGGGTCCGGTGCCCCGGCTTTAGGCAATTGAAGCATAGGGAAAGCTTCTTCACTTTGTGGCGCAGCAACGGTAAGAGATTTCCGAATATCTTGCACGAGTATATTCCATGGCCCGCTGAGTGGCAAAAGACGCATACAGACGGGTCGGCGGAAGAGTTGGAAGCTACAAACGTTTTCTTAACCAGCGTATAGGAATGGTTTTTTCCCACCTGATCGCTACTAGCGTGTGTCGCTGTGGCATATTCCAACCGCTCCATTTTCTGGCAGCGTTGCTGCAAGAATTTGAAGAATTCCTCTGCGGTAGGTATAGCATCCGACGATGTGTGCTCCTCCCATTTGGTTTGCGTCTTCGAATCCAACTTCTGCAGCAGCATGTTGATAACCATGAATCCTGAAATCTCCTCAGCAGTTCCCAATGTCTGCAACGCTCGCATGTGTAAATTGACTGCATCCGAAAACTCCCGAAGCCTTTTAGCAGAAGGCGAGTCTACCCTCTTTAGCCCAAGAATCTTCTTGATGTGTGCCTGGAAAACAAGTCTTTTGTTATTAAAGCGTTTATTAAGTATATCCAGAGCCGCACGATAATTGGCACTGGAGAGCTCTAACGATCGAACCGAATCCAAAGCCGCATCAGCGAGGCAAGAGCGAAGGTGCTGGAATTTCTCGATGTCACTGAGATCCGCATCCGCTTCAATCACCGATTTGAACATTGCCATAAAATCCGAGAACTCGACGTATCCACCAGAAAATTTAGGCACCTTCAGCTCAGGAAGTCGCTGCTTGTGAGCCATGATGATGGTACTATGTCCGGAATGGCTTGGCAGAGTCGTAGAATGGGCAGCGGCGTGTGACTGGCTTACTTCAACAGCAGCCAGCAACTCAGCTTTCAACGATATGAAAAGAGTATCGAAGATTTTGCGCAGCTCACTCCCAATCTCGTTTTGATCGAGAGCCTCCAACTCATTATGGGCCTTATTAAATTCCTCTCGAATTTCTGCCAACATATCAAGGCGCACCTCGACTTCCGCGGCGGTCAGCTTATCGATTTTATTCCCCGCGAAGGATTCGCCAAGCCTGTGCAATCGATCATATAATGACTGACTTTTACGCTTATACAGATTCAGTCTGGAATCAGCCACCACAATATTTCCGCCCGCGCCTGTATTCGGATCGTTGTCCATGTTAACCGTTGTGCAATTCGACACAACAACGGAAAATGAAATACCGCTTAAGCGACGATGTATAGACGCGAGAGCGAGAATGCAACACACGAAAAGTCAAGAACCGCGGCTGCAGCTGCGCAGAGAATGAGAGATTCGACGCTTAAAGTACCGGAATTTGTCTATAAATATTCCAGCCGCACTCTCACTGAATTTGCACTTTAAACTGTTTTTCAACGTGCACCCAAATGTATTTGTTGGTAGTTAAACTACCCAACAACAAAATATTGTATAAATAATAAGTGTTTTAACGGAACGCGATTTAGCAATGGTTTTATATCACGTCGGGGGGTCACCAATGTTTGAGAAGCCAAGCTTTTTTGGCACCTATGTGTTTCAAAAATGAAAAGAGATTTCGGGTTAAACTTTATAATTCGTATTTAATCTTGGTGGCTTAGCGGAAGCCGATTGCTTGCTATTGCCAGATAAACCTTATGCGAGATCGATATGCAACCAATGCGCAGAGGGGGCAGCGCAGAGGGGTTAGCATAGAACTAAACTATAGACGACGGCGTTAGATCAAAGTGATTGCCGAAGTGGCGGCAGCAGATCAAAGTAGTTGCCGAAGTGGCGGCGGCAGAGAGCCCCTTTAGCGGGAGAGCGCAGCAGCTCTGCAGAACGTCAACGTTTTACAACATAGGCGGCTCTCTCTGCTCATACAATAATAATGTTAAAGTTACGGTTATTCTTCAGCGGCTGGCCCGAACATACCCTAATAACGTTAAATGAGAACGCCCCGTTCCCGTTTTCGTCAACATTCCACACACAAAGGCAGCAACAGAAACAGAAACTGAAACAAGCGGAGCCCAGATCGAGCGGTTGGGTATGGGTTGGCAGGGGGTGGGGTAGTTGGTAGGTGGTAGTGCCAGGCAACGCAAAAGGGATAGACAGATGCATACACAATCCTCTCTGGGTGGGGTGGGAGTGCCCTGAACAGAGAGCATGAGATCCGCACGAGCCAGCCTCGTGCCAGAGAGAGGCGAGACAGACAGGCCGACCCGACACAACGCCAGAGCGAGAGAGGAAGAGCGCGAGAGAGCGCACGAGTTACCAGTTCGTCCTTCTTCTTCTTGTAGATGGTCCTGGTTGTTTTTGTATGGGTTTATATTTCTGTCTTTTACAAAGATTGGTGTTTGAGTTTGAATAAAGTATGACTGTTCGGTTTCGAGTTCAAAATTGAAGTGAAGTGTCTTTATTAATTATATTCCTAGGAAGCCTTCGCAGAGGCTTTGAGTTTAGTACATAAGGCATATATAAGTATAAAATGTTGTAACGGGCTAGCGTATGTGAAACCGCCGAGTCGGCATTATGCCGGATGTCGGGTTCCAGTTTCGATGTTGTTCATGCTAAGATGTGTAGGCGGTTGTTTGTGCCGCGGTATGTAGAATGTTGCAACAGTCAAAGTGGTCAAAGTGTTGAGCTGGACATTACAATGTCCGGGTTGAATGACATAGTCGTTCAGTGGAACATTGCCATGGCCCGAGGGGGTTTAGGTGGGGGTGTCGCGGTACCGTTATCGGTAACTCCTCCCCCCTTAACTTGGAACGATGGCCACAATGAGGGTATTGCCAACAAAGCCGAGGAAGGAGTTACAACGGAGTCCAGGCTGGCGGGTGTGAAAGTTATTGTTCTGCGTTTGAAGATCCATACGAGGGTTGTGGCTATGAGCAGGATTCCGATGAGCACATAGACGGCTGTCAAGTGTGCAGTTGCTTGGTCTCTTAGTCGGATAACCTCCAGGCTGTTCTCCAGATCGTTTAGGTGTAAGTCTTGGAGGCTCAATTCCTTATTTGAGGTTAATGTCGTTAAGTTTTGAATATGTGGCATGTTGATCTTAATTTTGTCTGCTATGGTGGTGGCAGCGTCGACATATTTGATGCCGTCCGCGGAGATTGAGCAGTTCTCGTAGTGGATGACCATGGAGCCGCTGAACGTCTTGTCTGACATGCAATCGGACGTAATATTTACATTCTTGGCGTTGAAGATTAGTAGTAGACCCTTTATTGGTACGAATATTCGCGGTTGGTTTCCGCCGTTGACGATATTGCAAGTCGCTTTGTTATTGTTGAGTAGGTTGATTAGACAGTCTGGATTTGTCGGAGCTGTCGGGGTTTCACATACATGCAATAATGTATTGTGGGAGAATTACAAATTTTGTGTTGTTGAACGGTAAGGGTATTAATCGGTACAATTGGTATTGTTCCTGTGATAGCATGGGTATTTTAATTTTTAAAGTTAGAGTTTTGTTTACTGTTGTTGATTCCAGTGAAAGTACGTTATACATTTCATGGTCTAATTCTATTGTAATATTTTGTTGTGACAGTAATTGCTTAATTTTTTGAATCTCCTCTGAATTTAAGATATATTTTGGGATTAATTTTAATTTGGTGAATAGCAGGCTCTCCGCTATGTTGCTTAGGTGATTATATAATGTCTATACTATAAGCTATTCGATTGATATATTTTATAAGGTGTATAGTGTGTTGTTCTGAATCTAGTTCTTTAGAGATTTTATTTTGGTAAGTAATTATGAAATTACTGATCGCCTTTTGTTCGATGTTGATATGGTTCGTAATATTTTTAAATCTAATTAGTGTCTCTTTCGTAAATTTCTGGCTGAGCTCTAAATTTTTGTTAATATTTGCGAAATTGTTGGTTATTTTTGTCTCATCGTCGGCATCCATATTGCCTGAAACGATCTTCACTATGCTACCTAGTCCGTTAATCAATCCCCTCCTCGGTCTGTTATGCGGGAGTAGGGTGCTCAATCTTTCTAACACCTGCTGAATCTTTTCATGCAATGTTAGTTTTAGGTCAGAGAATTCGTTGTCGTTAGGTAAGTTATCGATTACTTTGATAAGTTTTTCTGCTGTTACTTCGTAATCGTTTAAGTGGATGACGTGCTTTATAGTTTTAAATGAATTTACTCCTCTAGCCGGTCCCAGGTTGACCTTTATTAACGGCTGGTCCTTATCCAAAACGTCGAGCAAAAGTCGTTGTGCATACCCTAGCGTTAGTCTGTAAGAGTTTAGTTTAAGGGGTAGTTAATGCATGGTGTAAACTTTGACTTTAGTGTTTGTGGGTTTTTTTTTTTTTGTATTATTTTTTGTTTTTTGTTTTTTTTTTTTTTGTACGTTTTTGTGATTGTTTTGGTTAATTTCCTTAGTTCTGCTGCTGTCTAAATGGGTTAGAGTCCGGGGAGTTGGAGGAATTATTGTTCCATCTAGGATTGGGTGTGTTATAAGTTTGGTTGGGGTTTCTTTAATGTGGTCTAGTTCTATTTACGTTGTTACCGGTACTTTGTGCCCTGTTCTCCCCCTGATATTAGAAGCTTCTTTCGGCTTGGCACCATTCGTATGCCTCCTCGATGGTAGCTGGGTTCCTAGTTCTGATCATGATTTTGAGGGGGTCACGGAGCCCCACTAAGAATGCGTGGAGACATATTCCGTCGTAAAAGGTTTTATTATCCGCCGCACTTGTGCCTTCCAACTGGTGGCCATTAGTGGGGGCAAGGTTCACAGTTGGCTCCTTAGTTTCGTGATTTCGAAGAAAAGTTTCCCCAATGGCAAGTTATTAGGAAGATTTTGGATTTCTCGGATGATTATGGGTTCTGTTTTCTTGCAACCGTACATGCGGTTTACATTCAGTTTGATATTGTCCCATTCGAGTTTGGTACCAAGATTGCTTAGCGCTTGGTCCGCTCTCCCTGAAATTTTGTTCCGAATTGTCCGTAGTAGGAATTGCCCATACGGTGTCTGGTCTGTCCCCCTAATTAGCATAATGACCTCCTCTACGCTGGTGATGAACCTGTCTAGGGTACCGGGGGTCGTCGAAAGTCGGTAGTTGCTTCACGAAAGCCAGTATATCGGTCGGGTTAAGGGTCATGCTGATGGAAGTGTTGAAGGACGTGCTAGCAGTTTCTAGGTTAGCCGCTAACCCCACTGCAGGGCTACTGCTTCTAGACTGGTTGGTTACGTTACCAGAGTCCGTCATTGTTACTGTCCGTGGGGGTCCTGCTTCTTCCCTTATTTCTGGTAAGCTTGTGCTGCTCCTAAGCATGGTTTATTTATGGGATTGTGGGAGCTATGGCATGAATAATCACCATTTGGGAAGTACACACAATACTCTAGAGCTGCTGCAGGCTCTGGTTTCTGCTGCTGTTTCGGGGTAATGTTTCATATAATGTTCATAATGTGCAGGCAGAATCTCAAGAAGCGCAATTATAGTTTCCGAATTAGTTTCGCAAAGTACAACAAAGCAACTAAGGCTGAAAACTACCCTAATAACGTTAAATGAGAACGCCCCGTTCCCGTTTTCGTCAACATTAAACACACAAAGGCAGCAACAGAAACAGAAACAGAAACTGAAACAAGCGGAGCCCAGATCGAGCGGTTGGGTATGGGTTGGCAGGGGGTGGGGTAGTTGGTAGGTGGTAGTGCCAGGCAACGCAAAAGGGATAGACAGATGCATACACAATCCTCTCTGGGTGGGGTGGGAGTGCACTGAACAGAGAGCATGAGATCCGCACGAGCCAGCCTCGTGCCAGAGAGAGGCGAGACAGACAGGCCGACCCGACACAACGCCAGAGCGAGAGAGGAAGAGCGCGAGAGAGCGCACGAGTTACCAGTTCGTCCTTCTTCTTCTTGTAGATGGTCCTGGTTGTTTTTGTATGGGTTTATATTTCTGTCTTTTACAAAGATTGGTGTTTGAGTTTGAATAAAGTATGACTGTTCGGTTTCGAGTTCAAAATTGAAGTGAAGTGTCTTTATTAATTATATTCCTAGGAAGCCTTCGCAGAGGCTTTGAGTTTAGTACATAAGGCATATATAAGTATAAAATGTTGTAACGGGCTAGCGTATGTGAAACCGCCGAGTCGGCATTATGCCGGATGTCGGGTTCCAGTTTCGATGTTGTTCATGTTAAGATGTGTAGGCGGTTGTTTGTGCCGCGGTATGTAGAATGTTGCAACAGTCAAAGTGGTCAAAGTGTTGAGCTGGACATTACAATGTCCGGGTTGAATGACATAGTCGTTCAGTGGAACATTGCCATGGCCCGAGGGGGTTTAGGTGGGGGTGTCGCGGTACCGTTATCGGTAACTCCTCCCCCCTTAACTTGGAACGATGGCCACAATGAGGGTATTGCCAACAAAGCCGAGGAAGGAGTTACAACGGAGTCCAGGCTGGCGGGTGTGAAAGTTATTGTTCTGCGTTTGAAGATCCATACGAGGGTTGTGGCTATGAGCAGGATTCCGATGAGCACATAGACGGCTGTCAAGTGTGCAGTTGCTTGGTCTCTTAGTCGGATAACCTCCAGGCTGTTCTCCAGATCGTTTAGGTGTAAGTCTTGGAGGCTCAATTCCTTATTTGAGGTTAATGTCGTTAAGTTTTGAATATGTGGCATGTTGATCTTAATTTTGTCTGCTATGGTGGTGGCAGCGTCGACATATTTGATGCCGTCCGCGGAGATTGAGCAGTTCTCGTAGTGGATGACCATGGAGCCGCTGAACGTCTTGTCTGACATGCAATCGGACGTAATATTTACATTCTTGGCGTTGAAGATTAGTAGTAGACCCTTTATTGGTACGAATATTCGCGGTTGGTTTCCGCCGTTGACGATATTGCAAGTCGCTTTGTTATTGTTGAGTAGGTTGATTAGACAGTCTGGATTTGTCGGAGCTGTCGGGGTTTCACATACATGCAATAATGTATTGTGGGAGAATTACAAATTTTGTGTTGTTGAACGGTAAGGGTATTAATCGGTACAATTGGTATTGTTCCTGTGATAGCATGGGTATTTTAATTTTTAAAGTTAGAGTTTTGTTTACTGTTGTTGATTCCAGTGAAAGTACGTTATACATTTCATGGTCTAATTCTATTGTAATATTTTGTTGTGACAGTAATTGTTTAATTTTTTGAATCTCCTCTGAATTTAAGATATATTTTGGGATTAATTTTAATTTGGTGAATAGCAGGCTCTCCGCTATGTTGCTTAGGTGATTATATAATGTCTATACTATAAGCTATTCGATTGATATATTGTATAAGTTGTATAGTGTGTTGTTCTGAATCTAGTTCTTTAGAGATTTTATTTTGGTAAGTGTTTATGAAATTACTGATCGCCTTTTGTTCGATGTTGATATGGTTCGTAATATTTTTAAATCTAATTAGTGTCTCTTTCCTAAATTTCTGGCTGAGCTCTAAATTTTTGTTAATATTTGCGAAATTGTTGGTTATTTTTGTCTCATCGTCGGCATCCATATTGCCTGAAACGATCTTCACTATGCTACCTAGTCCGTTAATCAATCCCCTCCTCGGTCTGTTATGCGGGAGTAGGGTGCTCAATCTTTCTAACACCTGCTGAATCTTTTCATGCAATGTTAGTTTTAGGTCAGAGAATTCGTTGTCGTTAGGTAAGTTATCGATTACTTTGATAAGTTTTTCTGCTGTTACTTCGTAATCGTTTAAGTGGATGACGTGCTTTATAGTTTTAAATGAATTTACTACTCTAGCCGGTCCCAGGTTGACCTTTATTAACGGCTGGTCCTTATCCAAAACGTCGAGCAAAAGTCGTTGTGCATACCCTAGCGTTAGTCTGTAAGAGTTTAGTTTAAGGGGTAGTTAATGCATGGTGTAAACTTTGACTTTAGTGTTTGTGTGTTTTTTTTTGTTTGTATTATTTTTTGTTTTTTGTTTTTTTTTTTTTTTTGTACGTTTTTGTGATTGTTTTGGTTAATTTCCTTAGTTCTGCTGCTGTCTAAATGGGTTAGAGTCCGGGGAGTTGGAGGAATTATTGTTCCATCTAGGATTGGGTGTGTTATAAGTTTGGTTGGGGTTTCTTTAATGTGGTCTAGTTCTATTTACGTTGTTACCGGTACTTTGTGCCCTGTTCTCCCCCTGATATTAGAAGCTTCTTTCGGCTTGGCACCATTCGTATGCCTCCTCGATGGTAGCTGGGTTCCTAGTTCTGATCATGATTTTGAGGGGGTCACGGAGCCCCACTAAGAATGCGTGGAGACATATTCCGTCGTAAAAGGTTTTTTATTATCCGCCGCACTTGTGCCTTCCAACTGGTGGCCATTAGTGGGGGCAAGGTTCACAGTTGGCTCCTTAGTTTCGTGATTTCGAAGAAAAGTTTCCCCAATGGCAAGTTATTAGGAAGATTTTGGATTTCTCGGATGATTATGGGTTCTATTTTCTTGCAACCGTACATGCGGTTTACATTCAGTTTGATATTGTCCCATTCGAGTTTGGTACCAAGATTGCTTAGCGCTTGGTCCGCTCTCCCTGAAATTTTGTTCCGAATTGTCCGTAGTAGGAATTGCCCATACGGTGTCTGGTCTGTCCCCCTAATTAGCATAATGACCTCCTCTACGCTGGTGATGAACCTGTCTAGGGTACCGGGGGTCGTCGAAAGTCGGTAGTTGCTTCACGAAAGCCAGTATATCGGTCGGGTTAAGGGTCATGCTGATGGAAGTGTTGAAGGACGTGCTAGCAGTTTCTAGGTTAGCCGCTAACCCCACTGCAGGGCTACTGCTTCTAGACTGGTTGGTTACGTTACCAGAGTCCGTCATTGTTACTGTCCGTGGGGGTCCTGCTTCTTCCCTTATTTCTGGTAAGCTTGTGCTGCTCCTAAGCATGGTTTATTTATGGGATTGTGGGAGCTATGGCATGAATAATCACCATTTGGGAAGTACACACAATACTCTAGAGCTGCTGCAGGCTCTGGTTTCTGCTGCTGTTTCGGGGTAATGTTTCATATAATGTTCATAATGTGCAGGCAGAATCTCAAGAAGCGCAATTATAGTTTCCGAATTAGTTTCGCAAAGTACAACAAAGCAACTAAGGCTGAAAACTACCCTAATAACGTTAAATGAGAACGCCCCGTTCCCGTTTTCGTCAACATTAAACACACAAAGGCAGCAACAGAAACAGAAACTGAAACAAGCGGAGCCCAGATCGAGCGGTTGGGTATGGGTTGGCAGGGGGTGGGGTAGTTGGTAGGTGGTAGTGCCAGGCAACGCAAAAGGGATAGACAGATGCATACACAATCCTCTCTGGGTGGGGTGGGAGTGCACTGAACAGAGAGCATGAGATCCGCACGAGCCAGCCTCGTGCCAGAGAGAGGCGAGACAGACAGGCCGACCCGACACAACGCCAGAGCGAGAGAGGAAGAGCGCGAGAGAGCGCACGAGTTACCAGTTCGTCCTTCTTCTTCTTGTAGATGGTCCTGGTTGTTTTTGTATGGGTTTATATTTCTGTCTTTTACAAAGATTGGTGTTTGAGTTTGAATAAAGTATGACTGTTCGGTTTCGAGTTCAAAATTGAAGTGAAGTGTCTTTATTAATTATATTCCTAGGAAGCCTTCGCAGAGGCTTTGAGTTTAGTACATAAGGCATATATAAGTATAAAATGTTGTAACGGGCTAGCGTATGTGAAACCGCCGAGTCGGCATTATGCCGGATGTCGGGTTCCAGTTTCGATGTTGTTCATGTTAAGATGTGTAGGCGGTTGTTTGTGCCGCGGTATGTAGAATGTTGCAACAGTCAAAGTGGTCAAAGTGTTGAGCTGGACATTACAATGTCCGGGTTGAATGACATAGTCGTTCAGTGGAACATTGCCATGGCCCGAGGGGGTTTAGGTGGGGGTGTCGCGGTACCGTTATCGGTAACTCCTCCCCCTTAACTTGGAACGATGGCCACAATGAGGGTATTGCCAACAAAGCCGAGGAAGGAGTTACAACGGAGTCCAGGCTGGCGGGTGTGAAAGTTATTGTTCTGCGTTTGAAGATCCATACGAGGGTTGTGGCTATGAGCAGGATTCCGATGAGCACATAGACGGCTGTCAAGTGTGCAGTTGCTTGGTCTCTTAGTCGGATAACCTCCAGGCTGTTCTCCAGATCGTTTAGGTGTAAGTCTTGGAGGCTCAATTCCTTATTTGAGGTTAATGTCGTTAAGTTTTGAATATGTGGCATGTTGATCTTAATTTTGTCTGCTATGGTGGTGGCAGCGTCGACATATTTGATGCCGTCCGCGGAGATTGAGCAGTTCTCGTAGTAGATGACCATGGAGCCGCTGAACGTCTTGTCTGACATGCAATCGGACGTAATATTTACATTCTTGGCGTTGAAGATTAGTAGTAGACCCTTTATTGGTACGAATATTCGCGGTTGGTTTCCGCCGTTGACGATATTGCAAGTCGCTTTGTTATTGTTGAGTAGGTTGATTAGACAGTCTGGATTTGTCGGAGCTGTCGGGGTTTCACATACATGCAATAATGTATTGTGGGAGAATTACAAATTTTGTGTTGTTGAACGGTAAGGGTATTAATCGGTACAATTGGTATTGTTCCTGTGATAGCATGGGTATTTTAATTTTTAAAGTTAGAGTTTTGTTTACTGTTGTTGATTCCAGTGAAAGTACGTTATACATTTCATGGTCTAATTCTATTGTAATATTTTGTTGTGACAGTAATTGTTTAATTTTTTGAATCTCCTCTGAATTTAAGATATATTTTGGGATTAATTTTAATTTGGTGAATAGCAGGCTCTCCGCTATGTTGCTTAGGTGATTATATAATGTCTATACTATAAGCTATTCGATTGATATATTGTATAAGTTGTATAGTGTGTTGTTCTGAATCTAGTTCTTTAGAGATTTTATTTTGGTAAGTAATTATGAAATTACTGATCGCCTTTTGTTCGATGTTGATATGGTTCGTAATATTTTTAAATCTAATTAGTGTCTCTTTCCTAAATTTCTGGCTGAGCTCTAAATTTTTGTTAATATTTGCGAAATTGTTGGTTATTTTTGTCTCATCGTCGGCATCCATATTGCCTGAAACGATCTTCACTATGCTACCTAGTCCGTTAATCAATCCCCTCCTCGGTCTGTTATGCGGGAGTAGGGTGCTCAATCTTTCTAACACCTGCTGAATCTTTTCATGCAATGTTAGTTTTAGGTCAGAGAATTCGTTGTCGTTAGGTAAGTTATCGATTACTTTGATAAGTTTTTCTGCTGTTACTTCGTAATCGTTTAAGTGGATGACGTGCTTTATAGTTTTAAATGAATTTACTACTCTAGCCGGTCCCAGGTTGACCTTTATTAACGGCTGGGCCTTATCCAAAACGTCGAGCAAAAGTCGTTGTGCATACCCTAGCGTTAGTCTGTAAGAGTTTAGTTTAAGGGGTAGTTAATGCATGGTGTAAACTTTGACTTTAGTGTTTGTGTGTTTTTTTTTGTTTGTATTATTTTTTGTTTTTTTTTTTTTTTTTACGTATTTGTGATTGCTTTGGTTAACTTCCTTAGTTCTGCTGCTGTCTAAATGGGTTAGAGTTCGGGGAGTTGGAGGAATTATTGTTCCATCTAGGATTGGGTGTGTTACAAGTTTGGTTGGGGTTTCTTTAATGTGGTCTAGTTCTATTTACGTTGTTACCGGTACTTTGTGCCCTGTCCTCCCCCTGATAATAGAAGCTTCTTTCGGCTTGGCACCATTCGTATGCCTCCTCGATGGTAGCTGGGTTCCTAGTTCTGATCATGATTTTGAGGGGGTCACGGAGCCCCACTAAGAATGCGTGGAGACATATTCCGTCGTAAAAGGTTTTATTATCCGCCGCACTTGTGCCTTCCAACTGGTGGCCATTAGTGGGGGCAAGGTTCAACAGTTGGCTCCTTAGTTTCGTGATTTCGAAGAAAAGTTTCCCCAATGGCAAGTTATTAGGAAGATTTTGGATTTCTCGGATGATTATGTGTTCTGTTTTCTTGCAACCGTACAACCTTGCTTGTGCAAGGCCTAGTCTAGACTTGGTCTTGCTGACTATGTTACCCTTAGACATTTGCGAAAGAGACTACTAGTATTAAAAATTTGACTTTCCTTTACTTAGCATTAGTTCAAATGGGAAATGGGAACTTAACTTATTAGTGTATATATTAATGTGTGTATTGTGTGTATATTACTGTGTATATTGTGTATATATATTGTGTGTATTGTGTATATATATTGTGTGTATTGTGTATATATATTGTGTGTATTGTGTATATATTATTCTGTATGTATATTAATATATATTATATTATTATTATTATATATTACTCAAAATGAGTATTGGGGTATATTAGATTTGTGGTAAAAGTGGATGTGTGTAACGTCCAGAAGGAATCGTTTCCGACCCCATAAAGTATATATATTCTTGATCAGCATCAATAGCCGAGTCGATTGAGCCCTGTCTGTCTGTCCGTCTGTCCGTCTGTCCGTCTGTCCGTCCGTCCGTCCGTCCGTCCGTCCGTCCCCTTCAGCGCCTAGTGCTCAAAGACTATAAGAGCTAGAGCAACGATGTTTTGGATCCAGACTTCTGTGATATGTCACTGCTACAAAAATATTTCAAAACTTCGCCCCGCCCACTTCCGCCCCCACAAAGGACGAAAATCTGTGGCATCCACATTTTTAAAGATACGATAAAACCAAAATAGTGAGATATATATATATAGTGAGATCTAACAGAAGTGCGGATACCAAATTTGGTTACTCTAGCCTTAATAGTCTCTGAGATTTGTGGATGCCCCAGATTTTTGTCCTTTGCGGGGCGGAAGGGGATGTGGCGAAATTTGGACACGAAACGGTCAAGGTCCGATATCACAGGAGTGTGGATACCAAATTTGGTTGCTCTGGCTCTTATAGGTTCTGAGATCCTTGAACTCATATTTTGCAATTGACAAAACCGACCATGAAACCTGTGTGTTAGAGAGAGACAGAGCGAGAAAGAACGAAATTGTTTTCTTGATTCTGGCTATAATCATTATACGATCTGGTTCAGATTTTGCACTGTAGAAGATATGGTCATCCTCACCGATTCTGCGTTTTTGGTTTTATCGTATCTTTAAAAATGTGGATGCCACAGATTTTCGTCTTTTGTGGGGGCGGAAGTGGGCGGGGCGAAGTTTTGAAATATTTTTGTAGCAGTGACATATCACAGAAGTCTGGATCCAAAACATCGTTGCTCTAGCTCTTATAGTCTTTGAGCACTAGGCGCTGAAGGGGACGGACGGACGGACGGACGGACGGACGGACGGACGGACGGACAGACGGACAGACGGACAGACAGACAGGGCTCAATCGACTCGGCTATTGATGCTGATCAAGAATATATATACTTTATGGGGTCGGAAACTGTAGTGTATTGACACTCAGACTTAAGCACGCGTTGTCTTCAGGATTATCTTTTATTCTATATCCCTTGGATGGTGTGACCGTATATAGATATTAATATAATCCCTAACACGCCTCTCCTTAGATGTTTAATATACATGTCATTTACAAATCTATTTTCCTATAACAATTTGATTTGTGTACTTAATCTAATTAGCGTATATAAAATTTATGTGATTTCGTATTTTTCTTTCTTCTTAATCTGTTTAGTATTTGTTTCAGTGTTTAATTTGTACATAATTTGATTTCATAATTCCTTTCTTTATATTATTTTATTGTTAAATACGCTTTACTACCTTCCCTGCCTCACGTGGTCTCAACTCTCTCCTGGTGGGTGTTGGTTGAGAAACTATTTGTTCATTGTTGGTTTTGGAATTGTCATCTACTGAACAATTGCTTTCGACATCAGGTGTTTTCGCATTAGGCGATGTATGATTGTTAGTGCTTTGGTTTCTAATTTGATCCAGGTGACGTTTTATTTCTCTGTTATTGTTCGCCAAAATACAACAATACGAACGCGGGCCCAGTTGTTGTTTTACAGTTGCCTGAGTCCAGCTTGCTTTGTTAGGATTTTTGTAGTCCCTAACCATAACTTTTTGACCCTTTAAAAATTCTGTGCTTCGTCTACCTTTGTGATTTACAACGCACTCAGTCTGTTTTTTATTTATTATGCTTTCGACCGTAGGTGGTTTTAACAACGAAAATCTTGTTTTTAGTGTACGACCAAAAAATAATTTAGCAGGAGATTCGCCCGTAGTACAATGAATCGTATTTCGGTAATCGATCAAAAATCTATTTAAAATTGTATTAAAATCTTGTCTTTCATTAGCCTTTATGTTTGCATATAGTGATTTCTTAACAGTCTTTACAAAATTTTCTGCTTGACCATTAGTCGCTGGATGTCCTGGAGCAGTAAAAATGTGATTAACACCATTGTTTTTCATAAACGTTTTAAAATCATCAGAAGTAAACTGTCGTCCATTGTCACTAACTAACACGTCTGGTAAACCATATCGACAAAATACTTCTCTAAGCTTGTTGATAGTAAACAATGAAGTTATTTCCTTCGTTTTGAATACTTCTGCCCATTTTGTATAAGAATCTATAATAACCAATAAATGAAAACCTCTAATTGGTCCTGCAAAGTCTATGTGTACTCGACTCCAAGCCTTTCCTGTGGATTTCCACGGTATTAACAGACTCTTTTCTGGACTTGATTGTAGTTCCTGACAAGGAATACAATCTCGAATTAATTTCTCAATTTCAGAATCCATGCAAGGCCACCACACATAAGAACGTGCTAACATTTTGGTTTTTACTATTCCCAAATGCGATGCATGAAATTCTGCTAAAATAGCTTGTCTCAGTTTGGTTGGAATTACTACTCTGTGTCCCCATAAGATACAATCATATTCCACTGAAAGTTCATTTGTTTTAGAGATGTAGGCAGAAAAATTGCTGCCTTTTAATCTTGTCTTCGAACCAGTGTTAATTGCCTCACAAACTTTTGATAATATTGGGTCACGTCGTGTTTCACGAGCTATTTCTTTGAAGCTAATTTTGAACACCTTTTCGGACTGTATAAAATGTATGTAATTATAGTCTTCGTTTGGTACAGCCGTTTCCCATTGAGGCATTCTTGAGAGTCCATCTGCTATATTTAAGGTCCCCTTTATGTGTTCAACTGTATATTGAAAACCTGACAAAGTCAGTGCCCATCTTTGCATTCGTGCAGAGGCCATCAATGGAAGTCCTTTCAGGTCTCCAAATATGCTTAGTAATGGTTTGTGATCTGTTCGAAGGATGAACTTGTTTCCTAAAAGATACTGTCTTAATTTACTCACACAGAACACTATAGCCAGGGCCTCTTTCTCGATTGTACTGTAATTATGCTCGCTTTTGGATAATGCTCTTGATACAAATGCTATTGGTTTGATATCTTCATTGCATTTATGTGATAAAACACCTGAAACTGCATGACTGCTAGCATCAGTCGTTAATACTAACGGTTGATCTGGGTTGTAGTGAACTAAAACTTGTTCAGAAGTTACTTCTTTCTTTACCTCTTCATATGCACTCTGACATTCGCGTGTCCAATTAAATTTTGTATTTTTCTTTAATAATGCATATAAAGGACTCATTATCTGAGCGAAATTATTGATAAACTTTGAATAATAATTTACCATGCCTATGAAAGCTCTAAGCTGTGATACGTTTTCCGGAGCCGGTGCAAACAATACACTCGCAACTCTATCATTGTTTTTGCTCAGTCCTATCCTGTCAATTGAAAATCCTAGGTAACAAATTTTGGATTTAAAGAACTCACATTTCTTGTCATTTAATTTAAGTCCAACTGATTTCAGTTTTCTAAGTACAGCTTTTAGGTTTGAAATATGTTCTTGAAGATCTCGTCCTGTAACTGTTATGTCATCTTGATAAACCACAACTCCTCGCATACCCTGAAACAACCCTTCCATTGTTTTTTGAAAAATAGCTGCTGCAGTTTTTATACCAAATGGTAAGCGTTTAACTTTCAATAGTCCAATATGTGTGCTCCAAGTACACAAATTTTGAGATTGCTCATCTAAATTTAGCTGATTGTAAGCATTTGACAGGTCAAGTTTTGAATACAGTGTACCCCCTTCAAGCACTGCAAAAATGTCGTCTATTCGAGGTAGTGGATACTTTACGTCGACTAAAGACCGGTTTAATGTAACCTTATAGTCACCACAAATTCGTATGTCACCGTTTGGTTTTAAAATCGGTACCAAAGGTGTTGCCCATTCAGAACTAACAACTTGCTCTAAAATTCCATCATCTATGAATTTTCGTAACTGCACTTCAATCTTTTCTTTCCATGCTAATGGTACTGACCTAGGCTTGAAAAATATTGGTTTTGCATCTTCTTTTAATAGTAACGATATCGTATTCGTAGTATATGAACCTAAACGAGGCTCAAAAACTTCAGCAAACTCCGATTTAATCTGTTCTGTAATTACAGAATTTGGTTCATTTACGTACACATTGTTCACCTGCATTAACTCAAAATTAAAAGCTCTCAAAAATGTTCTACCTAGCAAAGGTGGACTCACTGCATTGGTTACAACAACAACAATTTGTTTTTTTAGACCTCGATATTCGATCGTACTCACCAATAACTTTGATTGAATCTCCATTGTAATCTACATATGGAACTAGACATTTTCTAAGTGGTCTGCTGGTATTTAAGCTTTCGTAAAATGTTTTTGGAACCAATGTGCACGGTGCACCAGTGTCGCAAGCAATTTTCGTTATGTTTCCATCAATTTTTACAGGTAAATAATATACTCCACTAGTTGAGGTTGTATCAACGCTATAGATAGAAAAGTTATAATTATCATTATCAAAATTATTATCAGAATAGGTGTCATGTTTTGTTTGAGATACATAATTTACGGATTTTTTTGATTTATTTTTACAAATGCTCGCCAAGTGACCTATTTTTCCACAGCTGTGACATTTGCATGCCTTATACTTGCAATTGTTTGAGTTATGATTTCGCCAGCCACAGTGTGTGCATGGCTGCTGCTTCTTTTCTCTGCCAGCGTCGCAGTCGTTTTCGCCGTCGCCGTCACCGTCGCTTCTGCCGCCTCTGTAACTCACGTTTCGGTTGCCCTTGAAATGACTTCTGCCGATGCTCTTTGCTTGATCTCTGTTCTCGCCTCTTTGCCTCTGCCATTGACTAGTCCCGTTCTTTTGATGCATGTAGTTGACGTTGTGTTCTGTCTTCCTTGTGCTGATCTTCGTCTCCATGATCATCGCCTTCTTGAGTGCATCAGCCAGAGTTAGATTTTCGTCTTCTTCACATATTCTTTCATATATAGGGTTGGGAAGGCTCATCACAAATTGGTTTAATACAAACGCTTCCAGATTTGAGCCAAATTTGCATTCCAATGCCAATTGTTTAACTCGAGCATACCACTCCGCTACAGTCTCATCTTCACTTTTTGTGGACATGTGAAATTTTTTTCTTTCTCTGAATATGAGTGTAGGTGGTGTGTAGTGTGTTTTTAAAATTTCACATAATTCTTTGTATGCTTTTGATACGGGTGATACCGGATTGCACAAACTATGTAGTACAGTGTAAGCCGCTGTACCGATCGACTTCAACAAAACTGCCTTTTTTGTGTTTTCCTCTTTCACATTCAATTCGCACAAATGTATGTCGAATTTTTCCTTCCAAATGCAGAACGTTTCTTGGTGTGGCGAAAACTCAGCAATTGTTGCCATTTGATAGAATGTTGGTGCTTCATTTTTCGTCATGTTGCTATTCATATATTATATGCACTTTTAACATGTGTATGTATACGTTTTATTTTATCCTCGTCGCCAATTATGTAGTGTATTGACACTCAGACTTAAGCACGCGTTGTCTTCAAGATTCTCTTTTATTCTATATCCCTTGGATGGTGTGACCGTATATAGATATTAATATAATACCTAACAGAAACGATTCCTTCTGGACGTTACACACATCCACTTTTACCACAAATCTAATATACCCCAATACTCATTTTGAGTATCGGGTATAAAAATGCATAATCATAGATAATGACCATATCTATTGCTGAATCTGGATCAGATCGGATCATTTTTGTAGCCAAAAGCAAGAAATCAATTTTCAGTGGCTACGCAGCGCCCGACGTCACGCTCAGACTGATTTTCTGTCTCTCTCGCACGCACTTTTTGTCGTGTGGTTCAATATTAGCGGCGTCTGCCGCAGGAGAGCCATACTGACTTAGTATCGGGTATAACTGTAGAGTTGCGGTGTCCGCAGCAACTCACAACGTTCCACCTCGTTTGTATATGAATTCTTAAATAGAGTAAAAGTGTAAAGTGGTAAAATGTGTACAACAATTTATTTTACTTGTTTGTCGTTCCCCTTTTTGAGAGAATTTGTTTAAAATTGTTGAAGTCTGTAATATATGTGGTAAGTGTATCGTTTATAATGTATATTTGCGTGGACCCAGTGGCATGTTAATAAAGGGTATAGAAAAGTTTTTTTTTTTTTTTTCGCCACCGATTTTTGTGGTGCGCAATGTTGTTTTGATATAAAGTGATATGCTGTGTTTTTATACCCGATACTCAAAATGAGTATTGGGGTATATTAGATTTGTGGTGAAAATGGATGTGTGTAACGTCCAGAAGGAATCGTTTCCGACCCCATAAAGTATATATATTCTTGATCAGCATCAATAGCCGAGTCGATTGAGCCATGTCTGTCTGACCGTCTGTCCGTCCGTCCGTCTGTCCGTCTGTCCGTCCCCTTCAGCGCCTAGTGCTCAAAGACTATAAGAGCTAGAGCAACGATGTTTTGTATCCAGACTTCTGTGATATGTCACTGCTACAAAATTATTTCAAAACTTCGCCCCGCCCACTTCCGCCCCCACAAAGGACGAAAATCTGTGGCATCCACAATTTTAAAGATATGAGAAAACCAAAAACGCAGAATCGTAGAGAATGACCATATCTTAAAGACTGCAGAATCTGAATTGGATCGTATTATTTTTATAGCCAGCATCAAGAAAACAATTTCATTTTTTCTCGCCCTGTCTCTGTCTAACACACACGTAGCATAGGCGGCTTTGCTTAGAGTAAAACATTAGCGCCTAGATCTCAGAGACTACAAAAGCTAGAGCAACCAAATTTGGTATCCACACTCCAAATATATCGGACCGAGACGAGTTTGTTTCAAAATTTCGCCTTACCCCCTTCCGCCCCCGCAAAGGGCGAAAATCTGGGGATATTCAAAAATCTCAGAGACTATTAAGGCTAGAGTAACCAAATTTGGTATCCGCACTCCTGTTAGATCTTACTATAAAACGCGTATCTCAAAGTTTCGCCCCACCCCCTTCCGCCCACACAAAGGACGAAAATCTGTTGCATCCACAATATTGCACATTCGAGAAAACTAAAAAGGCAGAATCATAGATAATGACCATATCTATCAGATTGCTGAATCTGGATCAGATCAGATCATTTTTATAGCCAATAGGAACAAATCAATTTGCAGTGGATACGCAGCGCCGGACGACGCGCTCAGACTGATTTTCTGTCTCTCTCGCACGCACTCTTTGTCGTGTCGTTTAATATTAGCGGCGTCTGCCGGAGGAGAGCCATACTGACTTAGTATCGGGTATAACCGTAGAGTTGCGGTGTCCGCAGCAACTCACAACGTTCCCCCTCGTTATACCCGATACTCAAAATGAGTATTGGGGTATATTAGATTTGTGGTAAAAGTGGATGTGTGTAACGTCCAGAAGGAATCGTTTCCGACCCCATAAAGTATATATATTCTTGATCAGCATCAATAGCCGAGTCGATTGAGCCCTGTCTGTCTGTCCGTCCGTCTGTCCGTCTGTTCGTCTGTCCGTCTGTTCGTCTGTCCGTCTGTCCGTCCCCTTCAGCGCCTAGTGCTCAAAGACTATAAGAGCTAGAGCAACGATGTTTTGGATCCAGACTTCTGTGATATGTCACTGCTACAAAAATATTTCAAAACTTCGCCCCGCCCACTTCCGCCCCCACAAAGGACGAAAACCTGGGGTATCCACAATTTTAAAGATATGAGAAAACCAAAAACGTAGAGTTGTAGAGAATGACCATATCTTTAAGACTGCGGAATCTGAATTGGATCGTATTATTATTATAGCCAGCATCAAGAAAACAATTTCATTTTTTCTCGCCCTGTCTCTCTCTAACACACACGTAGCATAGGCAGCTTTGCTTAAAGTAAAACATTAGCGCCTAGATCTCAGAGACTACAAAAGCTAGAGCAACCAAATTTGGTATCCACACTCCTAATATATCGGACCGAGACGAGTTTGTTTCAAAATTTCGCCACACCCCCTTCCGCCCCCGCAAAGGACGTAAATCTGGGGATATTCAAAAATCTCAGAGACTATTAAGGCTAGAGTAACCAAATTTGGTATCCGCACTCCTGTTAGATCTTACTATAAAACGTGTATCTCAAAATTTCGCCCCACCCCCTTCCGCCCACACAAAGGACGAAAATCTGTTGCATCCACAATATTGCACTTTCGAGAAAACTAAAAACGCAGAATCATAGATAATGACCATATCTATCCGATTGCTGAATCTGGATCAGATCAGATCATTTTTATAGCCAATAGGAACAAATCAATTTGCAGTGGCTACGCAGCGCCCGACGTCACGCTCAGACTGATTTTCTGTCTCTCTCGCACGCACTCTTTGTCGTGTCGTTTAATATTAGCGGCGTCTGCCGGAGGAGAGCCATACTGACTTAGTATCGGGTATAACCGTATAACTGTTGCGGTGTCCGCAGCAACTCACAACGTTCCCCTCGTTTTCTTCTCTTTTCCTTCTCTTTTTTATACCCGATACTCAAAATGAGTATTGGGGTATATTAGATTTGTGGTGAAAGTGGATGTGTGTAACGTCCAGAAGGAATCGTTTCCGACCCCATAAAGTATATATATTCTTGATCAGCATCAATAGCCGAGTCGATTGAGCCATGTCTGTCTGTCTGTCCGTCTGTCCGTCCGTCCGTCTGTCCGTCTGTCCGTCCGTCCGTCTGTCCGTCCCCTTCAGCGCCTAGTGCTCAAAGACTATAAGAGCTCGAGCAACGATGTTTCGGATCCAGACTTCTGTGATATGTCACTGCTACAAAAATATTTCAAAACTTCGCCCCGCCCACTTCCGCCCCCACAAAGGACGAAAATCTGTGGCATCCACAATTTTAAAGATACGAGAAAACCAAAAATCAACGCAGAATCGTAGAGAATGACCATATCTTTTAGACTGCAGAATTTGAATAAGATCGGATTATTATTATAGCCAGCATCAAGAAAACAATTTCATTTTTTCTCGCCCTGTCTCTCTCTAACACACACGTAGCATAGCCGGCTTTGCTTAGAGTAAAACATTAGCGCCAAGATCTCAGAGACTATAAAAGCTAGAGCAACCAAATTTGGCATCCACACTCCTAATATATCGGACCGAGACGAGTTTGTTTCAAAATTTCGCCACACCCCCTTCCGCCCCCGCAAAGGATGAAAATTCGGGGATATTCACAAATCTCAGATACTATTAAGGCTAGAGTAACCAAATTTGGTATCCGCACTTCTGTTAGATCTCACTTTAAAACGTATATCTCAAAATTTCGCCCCACCCCCTTCCGCCCCCACAAAAGACCAAAATCTGTTGCATCCACAATTATGAGGATACAAGAAAACTAAAAACGCAGAATCATAGATAATGATCATATCTATCAGATTGCTGAATCTGGATCAGATCAGATCATTTTTATAGCCAAAAGGAACAAATCAATTTGCACTGGCTTCGCAGCCCCCGACGTCACGCTCAGACTGATTTTCTGTCTCTCTCGCACGCACTCTTTGTCGTGTCGTTCAAATTAGCGGCGTCTGCCGGAGTGGCTCTCTCTCCTACTGACTTAGTATCGGGTATAACTGTAGAGTTGCGGTGTCCGCTGCAACTCACAACGTTCCCACTCGTTTTTATTATCACCTTGTAGGCCCTTCCCCAGATGTCATGCTCCGCTGAGTCGCAGAGTTCCAGGAAGCACTTCCGCTTGCTATCCCGGATGGCTAGCTTCAGGTCCCTGAAGCGGGCAGCTGTGTATTCGCCCTGGAGTTGCGTATAATTTGCCCGGCCACGCGCTCTCTGGTACTGCCTGCGGGCCTGCAGGCATTTCCGTCGCGAATCCTTAATCAGCTGGTTCCACCAGTAAACCGGCTGGTGATGACTCCTGTACTCGTAGCGTCTCTCCATGCTCGCCCTGCAGGCGTGCAGCACTGCCTCCATCACTCTGTCCGCCTCGCTAGAGGCATCGGCCGCTGGCGGTGGGGTGACCAGGTTCGCGGAAAAGTCCGCTGTGTTGAGTGATCCGGCTTTGAAGCCCATCCTTGCTACCTGGGGGTTCCTGCCTGGCGGGCGTCACTCCTCGTCCTATACGGCTCACTAAGGATAGCTACGTCCACCTTTTCCTCCCTGGTCGTTTGGCTCAACAGATCTTGAGCTGCCGCGCAATGGTTTAGGTTCAGTTGCAGGAACTTCACTTTATACGCTGGGTACGAGCGCCTCCCTGCACCATTGCTTTGTGCTTGCCGTTCACTGACCCGGCATCTGGTCCAAGCAATCCTCAGCCTGCCCTCTTTGAGCAGTTCCTTGGCGACCGACGGTGGGAGGCAAACTATTGCCATTTGCGTGCCGGCGAAGGCCTGTCTAAGGCTTTTGACCGCACTGGTAACCACCTCTTGCCCCGCCTGTTTTGCAATTGCAGCAACAACATCCTCTTTTGTGACCAGGGTGTCGAGATCCCTTATCTCCACGCAGGATTCCTCTGACACGGCTCTGATGCCCACTTGGTTTCCCAACGCCAGCTGGATGTCTTCTTTCGTCCCCTCGTTGCTGCTGCTGCACACGCCCCTCAGTTCAAGCAGTAGATCTCCTTTCGCTGTTCGCCTGACCCGGTTGACGTTTTCGCTGACGGCCTTCAGCTTGTCGTCCTGCCGCCTGGTGACCATCCGCAGCATATCGCTGTATGTTAGGTTGCCCCGAGGTTGGATGATTATGACATCCGGCCTGTGTCTCCTTTCGGTCCGCTCCCGCTTTGATTTTCTGTCGACGAGTTGCCACTTCTGCAGCTTACTACTGGGGGTATCCCCTCTGGTTACTGGTGCGGTTGTGGGAGTGCTCTCGCCGCCCGCTGTCGCATGTCAGTCGCATGTCGCAGCATCAGTTTGTGGGGGACTCGGATCTGCGGCGGTCCCTTGTGCCGCTTTGGTGAGAAACGCCTGCTCTTGTGTGACTCCTCTCGTACCCGCTTGTACACGCTTCCTCTCTTATCCGCCTCCCTCTCTGGCGAGGTCTGTGAGGCCTTCTCTACCATCTGTGGGTTTCCCTTCAGCGTTTTCCCTTCATTGGAGGGTTTCTCCTTGGTCGAGCTCTCCCAGCATTTAACCACCGTTGTTTGCAGGTCTGCTATTCCTGCCGCGAGATCCCTCATGGCAGTGTTAACGTGCCGCTGCTCGCTCATCATGGTTGTCAATTCTTTTACTCTCTCGCCTAGGCTGATGAGTGATTCCCTCATATTGGGGACTCCTGGGTCTTGCTCCCAGTCCACTGTGCGATTCGAGCGACTCTTTCGGCCGCCGGGGCAGATTTAGGTGGCGATCTTCCTATGATATTCCGTCTCCCGAATACCACGTCCTCTGAAATCTCGATTTGCTGAGAATTCAGCACATCAGTCAATTTATTTATAGTTGAAGTCATTTCCTAGTCCCAACTCTAGTCCGTTGTCGACAGCTGTATTGCGTAGTCACCTTCATGATCCCATGGGTACCTTTCCGAGAGTGAGGTCCATGCGAGGGTTGACTCTGGGCCTTATGGGCTGCAGAGTTCAGTCCCAGATCGGTATTGATTGGGATGGAATCAACCAAACCTACGCAGCCAACTTAATGGTGCAGCTGCCGAGCGTTAGAAGAGGCCTGCCATGGTTTTAACGGGACGGGGGCGGCAAGGACATTAGCCCATGAGCCATTTCAGCAGCGTATCAAGCTGCCTATTGAGGTCATGGAATGCCGTTGCCGTCAGCCCTATAGCAGAAAAATTCTTAAGTGGCTTCCAGTATACCATACGGAGCACCTTACTGGGTTCGGTGCTACAAGCAGGTTGGTAGCCTGCCATTTCCCTTTTGCTGTCCGCTCGCGTGTGCTTTTCGCAGGATGCCCGTCGGTTGGAGCAGCCTTTTGCCCGTCTTTTGCGTCCGTTATAAAGCGCCCTCTGGCTGAGGGTAGTCGCCTGGCGGCTCCGGTAGATCTGCGCACTGCGGTAGCTGAGAGGTAGCTCTAATCGACCTTGTTGGATCGCCATCAGCGCCCTGTGCTGTCGTTTTTCGGCAACGCGTCAGGGCTGCTGTTTGCTGCGAAGCACCGATCAGCAGCTGGCGGCTCGATCAGCTGGCATGACTTGTTACAATTTGCAACAAAGCAGACGGCACGTAACATAGAGTGACATTTGATTACAACACTAGTGGCATGCTTAGAATGAGAGACAAAGAGGGCAAAATCTCACCCCTCGCCCCTGGCCAATTCCATATTTTATTAGGTAGTGAAGAAACGGAAGGGAAAAGCGTTTACATGATATATACAGTAGGATAGAAATTAGTAGTATAGAAAGAAGTATTAGGTGCTTAAGTAGGTATGTATGTTTGGTTTGCCAGGTGCTCCTGCGGGACGACCGTCAGGTATTGCGTCGCAGGGCCCGGGCGGGCACTCTATGCCCCTCCTGTCTGCCGTCTTCTGGCGCGCTCGGCCTCGCGTAGCTTACGCATTACAACGCACGCAAAGTTGCATACAGCCTCCCATTTGCGCGTGTCTTCCAGCATCGCTCTCACCAGTGTTTCCTTTGTCAGCCTTTCTCCACAGCAGTCCTCCATCCTCTCTCTCTCCGCTGCGAATCTCGCGCAGTTGAAGAGTATGTGCTCCGCGTCCTCTGGCGTTCCGTCGCAGGCAGGACACTCTCCGTCTGTTTCGTGGCCAAACCTATGCAGGTATGCTTTAAAGCAACCGTGGCCGCTTAAAAGTTGCGTCAGGTGGAAGTTTACACTCCCGTGACTTCGCTTGCACCACTCTTCGACTCTTGGGATTAGGGTGTGCGTCCATCTCCCCTTCGTTGACTCCGTCCATCTGCGCTGCCACTCGGCCATTGTTTGCTGCCGCTCCCGTTGTCCGATTGCGTCCCTATTTGGCTCCGCCGGCGCTATATCTCTTCGCTGCGAGTATATTTTGGCCGCGGAAAGCACTGCATACTCGCAGGGCTCCCAGCCGATATGTTGCCTGGATCTTCCTCATATAGGCTTTTGTGTTGGCCGCCTTCGCCCAGACCGCTGCACCGTATAGTATTGTAGCTTTTAGCACGCTGTGTAGTAGGAGCCGCCGTCCTTGCTTCGGGCCCCTCGTGTTGAGCATTATTTTGTTTAGTGCCCTGCCCAGTGCCGCAGCTCTTATGCTCACCTGGCTGAGGTGCTCACGGAAGCATAGCCGTGTGTCCAGCATCACTCCCAGGTACCGTATGGCTCTCACGGACTCTATCCTGCAAGATCCCACGTTCACCAGCGCTGTTTCGGTTTTTTTTTCGGCTGCTGATCAGGACTACTTCCGTTTTGTGGTCTGCCAGTTGTAGCCTAGCGGAGCCCAGCCACTCTCTGATTCTCCTTATTGAGGCGTCACATTTACCTTCCGCATCCTTGAGATTTTTTGATACGGCCACTAGTGCCACGTCGTCGGCGAACCCTATCATTTTCGTGTCCTCGGGTACTTGCAGACGCAGGATGCCATCATACATAGCGTTCCAAAGTAGTGGCCCAGTGACCGATCCTTGTGGGACGCCACCAGTTATCTCGTGTCTCTTAGTACCTTCTTCAGTCTCGTACATTAGCCCCCGGTCCCGGAAGTAGTCTTGGACCATGCGCATGAGATGGCCTTCAACTCCAAAGCCCGTTAGCGCCCTCAGGATGCAATCCCAGTTGGCAGTGTTGAACGCGTTTCGTACGTCTAGTGTCACCACTATACAGTATTTTTTGGCACCGCCCTTCCAACGGGTGCCTTCGATTGCCTTTGCTGCAATGTCTGCCACCGTTGATAGCGCGTCTAGTGTGGAGTGGCCCCTGCGGAAGCCAAATTGCATTGGAGACAGGTCGCCCCCTCGCTGGATGGCTCGCTCTAGCCTTGTGCATCTGCTGAACATCCTTGCGAACATTTCCGGGTGGAACGACCTCCAGAACGACCTCTTCCGTCCTCGGCTAGCTCGTCTAGGACGGCCGAGAACTCGTTAGCCTGCAGGCTCGGCGGTAGGTAGCAACTGTAGACCCAGAGTTCCTCGATCTTAGCTCTGACGTAGTGATTTGCGGACTCCACTGATTCCATCCGGCTCGGCCGTCTTCCGCAGACCCAGATCGCCGCCTTTCCTGAAGCATCCACTACAAAGTTAGCGTCACTCCTCGTCCTGTACGGCTCACTAAGGATAGCTACGTCCACCTTTTCCTCCCTGGTCGTTTGGCTCAACAGATCTTGAGCTGCCGCGCAGTGGTTTAGGTTCAGTTGCAGGAACTTCACTTAATACGCTGGGTACGAGCGCCTCCCTGCACCATTGGGCATCTCCTGCTGCCAACATAGTGCTTGGTGTCCTGCCGGTTTCCCTCTGTACATACAGAGCACTTTGGCTCCTTTTGGCACGTTGCTGCTTTGTGGCCGCTCTCGCCACACTTGAGGCAGCAGCCCGAGCGGTCAACAGCGCTTGTGCAGTTCGCCGCTATATGGCCGAACTGTAGACATTTATAGCATCTCCTTTGTGCCTGCCGTTCACTGACCCGGCATCTGGTCCAACCAATTCTCAGCCTGCCCTCTTTGAGCAGTTCCTTGGCGACCGACGGTGGGAGGCAAACTATTGACATTTGCGTGCCGGCGAAGGCCTGTCTAAGGCTTTTGACCGCACTGGTAACCACCTCTTGCCCCGCCTGTTTTGCAATTGCAGCAACAACATTCTCTTTTGTGACCAGGGTGTCGAGATCCCTTATCTCCACGCAGGATTCCTCTGACACGGCTCTGATGCCCACTTGGTTTCCCAACGCCAGCTGGATGTCTTCTTTCATCCTCTCGTTGCTGCTGCTGCACACGCCCTTCAGTTCAAGCAGTAGATCTCCTTTCTCTGTTCGCCTGACCCGGATGACGTTTTCGCTGACGGCCTACAGCTTGTCGTCCTGCCGCCTGGTGACCATCCGCAGCATATCGCTGTATGTTAGGTTGCCCCGAGGTTGGATGATTATGACATCCGGCCTGTGTCTCCTTTCGGTCCGCTCCCGCTTTGATTTTCTGTCGACGAGTTGCCACTTCTGCAGCTTACTACTGGGGTATCCCCTCTGGTTACTGGTGCGGTTGTGGGAGTGCTCTCGCCGCCCGCTGTCGCATGTCAGTCGCATGTCGCAGCATCAGTTTGTGGGGGACTCGGATCTGCGGCGGTCCCTTGTGCCGCTTTGGTGAGAAACGCCTGCTCTTGTGTGACTCCTCGTACCCGCTTGTACACGCTTCCTCTCTTATCCGCCTCCCTCTCTGGCGAGGTCTGTGAGGCCCTCTCTACCATATGTGGGTTTCCCTTCAGCGTTTTCCCCTCATTGGAGGGTTTCTCCTTGGTCGAGCTCTCCCAGCATTTAACCACCGTTGTTTGCAGGTCTGCTATTCCTGCCGCGAGATCCCTCATGGCAGTGTTAACGTGCCGCTGCTCGCTCATCATGGTTGTCAATTCTTTTACTCTCTCGCCTAGGCTGATGAGTGATTCCCTCATATTGGGCATGGACTCCTGGGTCTTGCTCCCAGTCCTCTGTGCGATTCGTGCGACTCTTTCGGCCGCCGGGGCAGATTTAGGTGGCGATCTTCCTATGATATTCCGTCTCCCGCATACCACGTCCTCTGAAATCTCGATTTGCTGAGAATTCAGCACATCCGTCAATTTATTGATAGTTTAAGTCATTTCCTTTAGTGGGTCCCAACTCTAGTCCTTTGTCGACAGCTGTATTGCGTAGTCACCTTCATGATCCCATGGGTACCTTTCCGAGAGTGAGGTCCATGCGAGGGTTGACTCTGGGCCTTATGGGCTGTAGAGTTCAGTGCCAGATCGGTATTGATTGGGATGGAATCAACCAAACCTACGCAGCCAACTTAATGGTGCAGCTGCCGAGCGTTAGAAGAGGCCTGCCATGGTTTTAACGGGCGGGGGCGGCGAGGACATTAGCCCATGAGTCATTTCAGCAGCGTATCAAGCTGCAGAAAAATTCTTAAGTGGCTTCCAGTATACCATACGGAGCACCTTACTGCGTTCGGTGCTACAAGCAGGTTGGTAGCCTGCCATTTCCCTTTTGCTGTCCGCTCGCGTGTGCTTTTCGCAGGATGCCCGTCGGTTGGAGCAGCCTTTTGCCCGTCTTTTGCGTCCGTTATAAAGCGCCCTCTGGCGGAGGGTAGTCGTCTGGCGGCTTCGGTAGATCTGCGCACTGCGCCCCCTGTAGGTAGCTCTAATCGACCTTGTTGGATCGCCATCAGCGCCCTCTGTTGTCGTTTTTCGGCAACGCGTCAGGGCTGCTGCAGGGCTGCGAAGCACCGATCAGCAGCTGGCGGCTCGATCAGCTGGCATGACTTGTTACAATTTGCAACAAAGCAGACGGCACGTAACATAGAGTGACATTTGATTACAACACTAGTGGCATGCTTGGAATGAGAGACAAAGAGGGCAAAATCTCACCCCTCGCCCCTGGCCAACGACCGGGATTTTCCGTATGCAGTGTCTGGATTTTTAAGCTGGGCTGAGTTTGTGCGCGCTATAGGTGACCATTTGGTACGTAGTCCTACCCTGTGTCCGCCTGTTTCCTGACCGAGCTTTTTTCTTGCAGGTTTTCCTGCTATTTGCGGTCCACACGGGAGCACCGGGAAAAACGCGTCCGCACCTTGATACTTTAACACTGTCGCCTATCGTCCTTGTATATGTGGATGTATGTATATGTTTTGTTGCATATTTTTCAACGTATTAATTAGTATAACGGCAATGATCTGCACTAGATTTTTGCACAGTGGTCCTTGTATATGTGGATGTATGTATATGTTTTGTTGCATATTATTTAACGTATTAATTAGTATAACGGCAATGATCTGTACTAGATTTGTTGCACAGTTACACAGATTAGTTAAAGAAAATTTTTTTTCGGTACACACGGCAATGATCTGCACTAGATTTTTGCACAGTGGTCCTTGTATATGTGGATGTATGTATATGTTTTGTTGCATATTATTTAACGTATTAATTAGTATAACGGCAATGATCTGCACTAGATTTGTTGCACAGTTACACAGATTAGTTAATTTTTTCCGGTACCCACGGCAATGATCTGCACTAGATTTTGTTTTGCACGGGGGTACGTGTATGTGTATATATATATTTAAGTTTTTCTGCACAACAGCGGTGCTCGGCATTTGCCTTTCGGATAGTGCCGCCACATTTGTATATTATTTTTCTTTCTTTTATTGTCACACACCACTTTATGCATTATAAGATTTATTATTTGTCTTTTAAATTTCCTTTTCTATCACTCATAACGTTGCCACTGGGTGCTCACCTGCTTTACATTTCTAATATTAATCCAATGTAAGAGATCATCCTGCGATCCTCGGTTCTTAGTCCGGCTGCGCCAGTTACCAGTTCGTCCTTCTTCTTCTTGTAGATGTATGGGTTTATATTTCTGTCTTTTACAAAGATTGGTGTTTGAGTTTGAATAAAGTATGACTGTTCGTATAAGTATAAAATGTTGTAACGGGCTAGCGTATGTGAAACCGCCGAGTCGGCATTATGCCGGATGTCGGGTTCCAGTTTCGATGTTGTTCATGTTAAGATGTGTAGGCGGTTGTTTGTGCCGCGGTATGTAGAATGTTGCAACAGTCAAAGTGGTCAAAGTGTTGAGCTGGACATTACAATGTCCGGGTTGAATGACATAGTCGTTCAGTGGAACATTACCCTGGCCCGAGGGGGTTTAGGTGGGGGTATCGCGGTACCGTTATCGGTAACTCACGCGAAAGCGCCATGAAGTATGTTTGGTTTTTCGTCTTTTGCCTCACGTCTTGTGCTTATGAGAGAGGGAGAGGGGGAGGCAGGCAGGAGCGAAGGACCCTTGCTTGAACCAACTGTGAAGCGAAGCTTAATTTGCCGCTGCAATTAAATTTAATTAACAAATATACATTGCAAAATGTGGACAACTCTTCACTCAGCTGAGCATTATGTCATAGACAAGGTGAGCCAGCCAGCCAGCCATCGCTGTGGGAGAGCTCTACACACTCACAATCCAGGTAGAGAGTGGGGGACTGCATGACGCATCTTGGCCTTGGAACTGCAGATTTTGGATTTTCGAGCTGTGGAACTTTTATGGCAATCGAGAGATTAGTAATCTTTGGGGGGGCCAGTTTCCTCCTCGATCTCTCGCCGATATTCAAAGTCTTGCTGCCCGTCAAAGCATACCGCAACACGCTTAAGGGCGGTGGAAGTTGTTAAAAATCCAGCACCTGTCGTTTCCCCCACATCAAACGTACAATATACATAATAGCCCGCATACAGTAGTCGCTCGGAAGTTGGAACCCTTGGCCTTGTGATTTGTTTCCCTCTTCCACTACGACTTCGTCTGTTCGTCGCTCCCCAGAAGCCAACAACAACATACACAGCCTTTCAGTAGAATCTAGCAGCAAAATAGCCCATCTTTGGCGTAGTACTTATGAAAAACGATATCACAGGATATTCTTTAGAGGAGAAGTACTAGATTCTCGATATTTCCTATTTGGCGACTACTGTGCCTGTACATGTGTGTGCATGCACTTCTAGAGTCTAGTTCGTCAGTGTGAGTGGGCTAGGCATCCATTGAAGGGCTTCGTTGTGAAATACACGTCAATAAAACCTGCAACTAGAATGGGATAGAGATAGCTAATAGCAGTACTACATGCATACATACAGTCAGCACAACATTTATTCGGACACTCGTCTATATCAACTTTCTTTATAAATAACTTGAAAAGTATTTAAGTTTGAAAAAAAAATTTTATTTCATTATGAACATGGATATTACTACTACTAATTTGAAATCTAACGAGGGGGAACGTTGTGAGTTGCTGCGGACACCGCAACTCTACAGTTATACCCGATATTAAGTCAGTATGGCTCTCCTCCGGCAGACGCCGCTAATATTAAACGACACGACAAGGAGTGCGTGCGAGAGAGACAGAAAATCAGTCTGAGCGTGACTTCGGGTGCTGCGTAGCCAGTGCAAATTGATTTGTTCCTTTTAGCTATAAAAATGATCTGATCTGATCCAGATTCAGCAATCTGATATATATGATCATTATCTATGTTTCTGCGTTTTTAGTTCTCTCGTATCCTCAATATTGTGGATGCCACAGATTTTCGCCCTTTGTGCGGGCGGAAGTGGGCGGGGCAAAGTTTTGAAATATTCTTGTAGCAGTGACATATCACAGAAGTCTGGATCCAAAACATCGTTGCTCTCGCTCTTATAGTCTTTGAGCACTAGGCGCTGAAGGGGACGGACAGACGGACGGACGGACAGACGGACAGACAGACATGGCTCAATCGACTCGGCTATTGATGCTGATCAAGAATATATATACTTATGGGGTCGGAAACGATTCCTTTTGGACGTTACACACATCCACTTTTACCACAAATCTAATATACCCCAATACTCATTTTGAGTATCGGGTATAAAAACATAAAAAACCTTCTTTGGCATATCAAAAAAAATTAAAAGTATCAAAAAGGCCACTTTTTTACGCACAACAATTATTCGGACTTCATTTCCGATGTGAACAAAAAAAAAAGATTGGAGTTCGCAAAACTTCACTTAAATAAGCCAGATTCTTTTTGGGAGAATGTTATATTTAGTGAGGAGTCTAAATATAATATATTCGGACATGATGGACCATCCAAAGTATGGAGAAAGGATAATCAAGCCATGAAAGAGAAAGACCTCATCCCAACAGTGAAGCATGGCGGTGGAAATGTAATGGTTTGGGGGTGTATAGCAGCAGCTGGACCTGGGCAAATGGTGTTTATTGAGACCAAGATGGACAAACACATCTACAAGAAAATTTTGACTGACAATTCAATGGCGAGTGTCGAAAAATTGGGTCTTGAAGCGATGAATTTCTTGTTTCAACAAGACGATGACCCCAAAAATACCTCGTTTTTGGTTCAAGAATGGCTGTTGTATCAGTGCAAGCAGTTAAAAACGCCGCCGCAGTCACCAGATCTGAACCCCATAAAGCATGTTTGGGATTTGTAGAAAAAAAAATTAGGAAACATAAAATTTCCTCCAAGGAAATCCTTAAAACGGCTCTGATGACGGAATGGGAGAAAATTAATCCCAATGAAACCAATCATTTGGTATAAAGTATGCCCCGACGTCTAAAAGCTGTTATTGAAGCTAAGGGCGGCCCCACAATATATTGAAATCAGAAAAAATTGGGGACAATAAGTTTTTTTCGTACAAAATAAAAAGTGTCCGAATAATTGTTGTGCGTAAAAAAGTGGCCTTTTTGATACTTTTAATTTTTTTTGATATGCCAAAGAAGGTTTTTTATGTTTTTAGATTTGAAATTAGTAGTAGTAATATCCATGTTCATAATGAAATAAAAATTTTTTTTCAAACTTAAATGCTTTTCAAGTTATTTATAAAGAAAGTTGATATAGACGAGTGTCCGAATAAATGCTGTGCTGACTGTATATCTATATGTACAGGTATGCAGGTGCATACATATATCCACGCGTATGTCGGTATGGCATGCATGTAAGAAAAGTTCTAGGGCAGGTTTCCTTTTTGCTTTTTTTTTTTGCAAAAACATAAGATAATGGCTGCGAAGAAAGACAGAGAGAGAGAGAGAGAGAGAGAGAGAGAGAGAGAGAGCAAGCGAGTGGGGGGCGGAACACTGATAAATCTATTGTTTGTCAGCTTGTCATGTGAACTGAACCGCTGTTCAGGGCCTGCAATTTTTATGTACAGTGGGTAACTTATGTACTTATGACACGAAATTGCTGTGCATACACTCTCTCGCACACACACATACACACACACACTCATAAAAGCTTTTCGACTCCCACACGCACTAACACACAAACACAAACACCACACACACACTCATAAAATCTGCCCACAAACTTACATAAACTTTTCTATCGAGAAAGAAACAAAAATAAACCACCTTCCAATGACGTCAATCGCTCTGTATATGGTGCCTTTCGTTAACTTTTTGCCCCTTCAACTTTTTCTCATGCTGAAAATCCACCAGGGATCTTTTGTGTGTTTCTTTTTTTGTTGTGCCTCTCTGAATGGGTGGTGGGTGGAGTCTGGAACGAAATGAAGAGGAAGTTTTCATAGATATGAATCAATAAAAAGATACGGCAGATCAGATATATGTTGAAGTGTGCCTATTATTTCGACCTAAAGTGTGGAGCTACACCCACAGCACCTCGTGACACGACATGGTTGAATGCGCCACCAACATTAACTCCTCCCTAATTTCTCTCACATATACATACATATGCATGTTTTGTTTCCACATCAATTTCCGAAACGACCTCGGGGGTGCACGGACTCGACTCCCTCCCCACTGGCTCTCCGGTGGGTGACCATCCCGATTCGATCGATTTTTCCGAGTGCATGGCAGCTAATGGGAGCTTAATGGCTTCAGCATTGGGGCGATCATGCTAGAAATTATGATGGAAAAACTCGATTGGGGGTCTGTGGTTGTTTTTGTGGAGCCACTACTAGAACATGCAATTATTTTAATGTATTCGGCCTTGGGGCTAATGAATGTCAATTAGCTTGCATTTGAGCGACTGACTCCGGCGGTGCACGTAACGTAAGCCCGCTTTTACCCCAATCCACGCATCCGAAATGTATGCAAATGTATCTATGTATCTTTCGCTTTGTGAAAACCGTAAAGCAGTCGTTTTGTATGCGCGATCAATGGATAGGCGTTCAGTCGAGCGGTTTTTTTTTTGGTTTTGTTTATGGTGTCACCCGCCAATTACTCCCTGCCACTTCCGCACCCACACCCACGCCCACCCGCCCACTCACTTGCGCATTCAGCTAGGGAAAAACTGCAACTCATTTGAATGGTTTCGCCTTCATTATGCAAATGCCGACTTTGGTCGCGAATATTTATTTCCTAATTATAAATACATAAAGATAACTTTGCTGGAGACTTTGGCTGTCACACACACATGCACACATTTGGGGATTTGGACACTTTTTAGGTGCGAAATGCGGTTAAAAGAACATTTATTTTGATCAGCATTGCTTTGAAGAGATTTTGAATTCGAAAATGAACCGCCAAACTATCGATTACGCGACACCTATCGAAAGTGTCACACTAGTCTGATTTTGTAGGTGGCGCTGTCTGCCCTAGAACGGTCTGGCAACACTAACCATACCTTTTTTATCATATATCATGCGAAATTGCATGCAAGTGTGAGCGAGACAAACAGTGTCATAAATGGAAGCACTAACCATACAGTATATAGATGTGCCAGTTCATACAACGAAAGCGTCACACACTGGCTAGCGCATGATGCAATTATACAAGGTGGTCTCGTCGGCAAAAGTTAGTCCCTTAACGTATGCTAGCAATAAGTGCGAGTGAAGGGCACATAGTATAGTGTGTGAGTGAGACGGTATATGTTGATGTTGATTAACCCTTAACAGGCCCGTGGGTCTTAAATTTTTAAAATAAAATGATTTTACTGATATATTAATATTTAAATTTTATGCAGCCATTAATAATTTTTCTTCAACATTTTTAGTTATACTAAAATGTTCTTTTACATAATATATAAAGATTACTTCTAATTCTGTGGTATTTTTTTTATATGCTTTTTATAATTTTGTTGTTGTCGGGACATAAGGGTTAAGAATATATCAAAAAATTCGTCCGTGAACAACCTTCATCATCAACAAGCAAGCATGCACTGACGATAAGGGACAACACGAACGAACTTCGGCTCCCGAGGAGACCACCTTGTATAATTGCATCATGGGCTAGCGCGTTCAGTACCCCAAAGTGACGTAATCATGAGAGAGAGAGCGCAGAGAGAACATCTTTGCATGTGTTAGTACACACGCAATATGTTTCGACAAAACATATTTGATTTGGGTCTTTTGATGGACTGACCTACCGCCACATAATAAATGAAGAATGGGCAGGGGGTGGGGGTATGGTACACTAGGGCGCGGGAAATGAAATAAAAGCTGTTATTTGTTTGATTTATACCACAAAATATAAAATATTACAATAATATAATTACACATTTATTTCCTTATTTTAAACAGGTTTATTATAAATTATAAAAATTATGCAAACGACGTCGGTTCTCGACTTTTTTGTTTATTATAACTAAAACAATGATGTATCCAAATATACAATATAAGAAAAAATATATATATACTTAAATAAATTTGCATAAATATATATATTTCTTTCTATATCTATACATCTTGGTATTGTATAGTCTTTGATACTACTGTTACCGCTCAAGTGGAAAGCTGAAAAATCATCAAGTCAAGGAAACAATAAAGCATGGACGAGGAAGCCTGACGGTGTAGGGCTGCTGCACTTGGTGGAACGTTCCCCAATTGGTTAAAATCGATGGAATAATGAAGAAAGAGTATTATCTTCATATTTAGGAACCCATTGTGTCAAATTTTATAGAGAAATGTGTCTTCCCCACATCCGAAATCACTTTATAGCAAGACGGTAGCCCGACGCACAACGCTAAATTCGTGAAAAATCGTCCCAATAACTCGAGTTTTCACTTAATCCAGTGGCCTGCTCAATGGCCCAGATCTAAATCCCATTGAAAATCGATGGGCTCTGTTTAAAAAACACTGGAAAAGTAGGAGTCTGCACCAAAGGGATTGGGTGAGTCTTTGGGAGCGCGAGAGGTCGGAGTGGCGCATGATACCTTGCCAGCACCTACTAAATTTAGTCGAGAGCATGCCCATACTTATTTGGAATATGATAAAAGCTAAGTCCCTTTGGAACAAATATTTTTAAAATTGGTTAATACTTTGGCGCTCTTAATCTCCTTCACTGTCAAAAATGAAGGAAATTCTTTCTTTTTGGTTTTGATTTGAATAAACCTCAATACATATGCAATGACTCTTTCTAGTTTATGCATACACGAATATTTTTGTAATAATTCACAAAAAATGTTATTTTTTGCATTACCATTGTTGTGCTCACAACTAATTTTTCTTCAATTTCCTCTTTTGGCCAATGTTCCTTAGATTTCGCCAAAAATTGAGGCCCTTTCCACCAAATCTTAAAATCTTTTAGATTATCTGCACTAATGCCCCTTGATGCTACATCTGCTGGATTGTCTTCAGTTCTAACGTGTCCCCATTTAATTTCCTTAATCTTTCTTACTTCGTCAGTTCGACGCCTGATAAACTTGTCTTTATTGTCTCCATTCTTTATCCAGGCTAGAGTAATAGTAGAATCACTCCAGGCATAACACTCTACATTACTTCCAACCGCTACTTTCACCCGTTGAATTAATTTTGCCAGAAGATGTGCTGCACAAAGTTCTAATTTTGGAATAGTTTTCCGATTTTTCTTTGGATTAACTTTGCTTTTGCTGGCTATTATAATTGTAGAACTATCTACCTTGGCATACACTACGGCAGCATAAGCCTTTTCGGATGCATCGGCAAACCCATGAATTTGCATCGACTTATTGTGCTGAGAATTTAGCCATCTCGGTATCCGAATGCTCTCTAACTCTGTTAAACTATTTTTAAACGAATTCCATTCCCGAGTATCCTGTTCTAATAATTCTTCATCCCAATTTTTGTCTGCTAGCCAAAGTTTTTGAATAAACAATTTTCCGACAAGTGTCACTGGAGACAACCAGCCTAAGGGGTCATATATCTTGGCTAAACTAGATAATACTATTCTTTTGTTATTTGTCTTAATTGGTTCATAGTGGAAACTGAACCTAAACTCGTCTTTAACCGGTTCCCATTGTAGTCCTAATGTTTTGACGGATTCATTCTCCTCAATGGTTAATACTTTATTTTCTTGGTCATCTCTAATGCCTTCTATAATTTCTGGGATATTTGTTATCCACTTTCTTAAGTTAAACCCAACCTTATTAAACTCCCGGGTAACTTCCTTTACATGCTTTTTAGCATACAGTATCGTGTCGGCACCTGTCATCAGGTCGTCCATATAAAAATCATTCTTTATGATTTCCCTAATTGCTTGATTTTTGCAATTATCTGCTATTGCAACAAGCACCCTGGTTGCTAAGTAGGGTGCTGAAGCTGTACCGTACGTAACGGTTGTACGTTTATAATCTTTTAACTTTTCGTCTGGATTATCTCTCCAAATTATATGCAAATATTGTTTATCAACATTAATTTGCCGGTACATTTTTTCAATGTCCCTGCGGACAAATGGCCATTTACGCCATTTCACCATAATATCGAAGATATCTTTTTGGACCCTTGGTCCAACCCACATGATATCATTTAAACTTTTATTGTTTGTGGTTTTTGCTGAAGCATCGAAAACCACCCTAAGCTTTGTCGTTAGACTGGAATCTCTTATGACTCCTTGATGGGGTAAATAATATTTCCCATCTTCTTTCCATATGTCCTAAGTTTTTATATTCATGCATGAACTTTACATAATTTTCTTTTAATGTTTTATTATTGCTGAGCTTTCTTTCTAAACTATAAAATCGCGCTATAGCTTGGTGTTTTGAATCTCCTAGATCCTTTTATTTTTTAAATGGTATTTTTACCACATACCTACCATTCTCATCTCTTCTTGTTGTTTCCAAGAAATGCTCCTCGCACACATCTTCTACGTCATTCTTTTCACTTTCCAATTCCCAGAACCGCTCTAAGTCCCCAACTTCAATTGTTGTCGCCACAATAAATGTATCACCTTTTGATTTGGTGCAACCGGATATAATCCATCCGAATTCTGTATTTTGTCCAAGTAGTCCGTCTATTTTTATACCCGATACTCAAAATGAGTATTGGGGTATATTAGATTTGTGGTAAAAGTGGATGTGTGTAACGTCCAGAAGGAATCGTTTCCGACCCCATAAAGTATATATATTCTTGATCAGCATCAATAGCCGAGTCGATTGAGCCATGTCTGTCTGTCCGTCTGTCCGTCCGTCCGTCTGTCCGTCCGTCCGTCTGTCCCTCTGTCCGTCCCCTTCAGCGCCTAGTGCTCAAAGACTATAAGAGCTAGAGCAACGATGTTTTGTATCCAGACTTCTGTGATATGTCACTGCTACAAAAATATTTCAAAACTTCGCCCCGCCCACTTCCGCCCGCACAAAGGACGAAAATCTGTGGCATCCACATTTTTAAAGATACGATAAAACCAAAAACGCAGAATCGTAGAGGATGACCATATCTTTTAGAGTGTAAAAACTCAAACAGATCGTATAATTATTATAGCCAGAATCAAGAAAACAATTTCATTCTTTCTCGCTCTGTCTCTCTCTAACACACAGGTTTCATGGTCGGCTTTGCCAATTGCAAAATATGAGTTCAAGGATCTCAGAACCTATAAGAGCCAGAGCAACCAAATTTGGTATTCACACTCCTGTGGTATCGGACCTTGACCGTTTCGTGTCCAAATTTCGCCACACCCCCTTCCGCCCCCGCAAAGGACGTAAATCTGGGGCATCCACAAATCTCAGAGACTATTAAGGCTAGAGTAACCAAATTTGGTATCCGCACTTCTGTTAGATCTCACTATAAAACGTATATCTCAGAATTTCGCCCCACCCTTTTCCGCCCCCACAAACGACGAAAATCTGTTGCATCCACAATATTGCAGATTCGAGAAAACTAAAAACGCAGAATCATAGATAATGACTATATCTATCAGACTGCTGAATCTGGATCAGATCGGATCATTTTTATACCCAAAAGGAACAAATCAATTTGCACTGGCTACGCAGCCCCCGACATCACGCTCAGACTGATTTTCTGTCTCTCTCGCACGCAATATTAGCGGCGTCTGCCGGAGGAGAGCCATACTGACTTAGTATCGGGTATAACTGTAGAGTTGCGGTGTCCGCTGCAACTCACAACGTTCCCCCTCGTTATACCCGATACTCAAAATGAGTATTGGGGTATATTAGATTTGTGGTAAAAGTGGATGTGTGTAACGTCCAGAAGGAATCGTTTTCGACCCCATAAAGTATATATATTCTTTTCAGTTCTTAATGCTTAATGCTATAAGAACTATCTATCTCGATGGACCCTAAACAGTTTTACAGCTTCGTAAACAGTAAGCGTAGAACGTCCGCACACCCATCCTCGCTATCATTTTGTAATACGTCGGCAAATAATGATCAGGCAATTGCCGATCTTTTTGCCCAATTTTTCCAAACCACCTATTCTGAGGAAAGCTACTCTGGTCATCCGTACCCATACGGTTTACCGAGGTCGAACGGCATTTTCAGTCCCTTGTTAAATGAATGTTCCCTACTTCATGATCTTCGACTAGTTAAGCCGGTGTTTTCACCGGGTCCAGACGGGGTTCCAGGTTGTGTACTCAGGTACTGCGCCGAGACTCTGTGTGGACCTTTGCTTAAACTATTCACCCTGTCCATTGATTCTTCTTGCTTCCCCCCGATCTGGAAGGAATCGTTTATAATTCCTCTCCATAAAAAAGGTAGCAAGTCTGATGCATAAAATTATAGAGTTATAGCAAAGTTATCCGCTATTCCTAAAATGTTTGAGAAGGTTTTGACTCCGCACTTGCAACATCTCTGCAAGTCACTTATATCTCCAACTCAGCATGGATTTATAAGGCGGCGATCAACCACCACGAACTTGTTAGAGTTTACCTCTTTCATTACTAAAGGCTTTCAATGTAACTTACAGACGGATGTTATTTACACCGACTTTAGTAAAGTAAACCATTAAGTAAACCTGTAAACCCTTCCCTTTTAGCGCATAAACTTGACCTTTTAGGGTTTCCGCCCAACCTCCTGAGATGGATTTCTAGCTATCTTTGTTCTAGGTCTCAAAGAGTCCTCTTCAAAAACTCCCTCTCTTTACCAGTAAAGGTTTCTTCGGGAGTACCACAAGGCAGCCATCTAGGCCCCTTACTCTTCACACTCTTTATTAATGACTTACCTTTAGTATTAACATACTCTCGAGTACTTATGTATGCGGATGATGTTAAACTCTGTGTCCAGTACAAGGACATTTCATTTCATTCTCGCTTGCAATCCGATCTCAATAACTTTCAGTCATGGTGTTGTGCAAACTTGTTACACCTTAATGCCTCGAAATGCAAAGTTATGACATTTCATCGTTCTAGCCCTTTGTTGGCTCCCTACACCCTATTTGGTGGTTCTCTTGAGAGAATTACCCTGGTGGATGATCTGGGTGTTATGTTAGACCCCAAGTTAAAGTTTTCCGAACACATTTCTACCATGGTAAATAAGGCCATGGGCGTGCTTGGGTTTATAAAGAGGTGGTCAAAGGAATTTGACGACCCCTATATAATAAAGACTCTCTATACCTCGCTTGTTCGTCCGATCTTAGAATACGGTTCCTGTGTATGGTGCCCTCAGTACAAAGTACACGAGGACCGTATAGAATCAGTACAGAAAAACTTTTTACTCTTTGCTCTGCGGGGCCTTAACTGGGATGCGGGTGTAAGACTCCCATCTTACTCTAGTAGACTACTATTAGTAAACCTCCCATCCTTAGTTAACCGTAGAAAAATGCTTGGTGTGATATTTATGCACAACTTGATCAGGGGTGACATAGACAGCCCTAATCTGTTGAGCCGCAGAAACTTCACGATTCCTATTAGACTGACTAGAAATTTTATACCGTTGTTCCTTCCACTTTGTAGATCGAATTATTCCTTGCATGAACCGTTTAGGGTCTTATGCTCGGATTATAATTCCCTCTACCATATTATATCCACCACTAATTCTCTTCCTCTTATTAAATTATTAATCCTTACACACCTTTCTATTAATTAGTAACTGTAGTGGTATTTGTATTTTGATTGCATGCTTAGTTTCTTAGTAAGTTTAGTACTAATTTTCCTCGAATGTTAGTCTAATAGCTATCTTTCTTGCATGTTCGCGTTTGGTTCGGCTACGCACCGCGCGTCATGCGGCAGCGCCCCTCGGTCGGTTGGGCGGGAGGAGGGCTGCGTTCTGCCTGGGATCCGCGCGTAACAGCCTTCTGCTGGTGTTACACGGGCCACTTGACGGTGCAGTAACTGCATCGCCTCTTGAAAGATGCAGTCATTGCCGAACCGATTGAGCCATGTCTGTCTGTCCGTCTGTCCGTCTGTCCGTCCGTCCGTCTGTCCGTCTGTCCGTCCCTATTAGCGCCTAGTGCTCAAAGACTATAAGAGCTAGAGCAACGATGTTTTGGATCCAGACTTCTGTGATATGTCACTGCTACAAAAATATTTCAAAACTTCGCCTCGCCCACTTCCGCCCCCACAAAGAACGAAAATCTGTGGCATCCACAATTTTAAAGATATGAGAAAACCAAAAACGTAGAATTGTAGAGAATGACCATATCTTTAAGACTGTGGAATCTGAATTGGATCGTATTATTATTATAGCCAGCATCAAGAAAACAATTTCATTTTTTCTCGCCCTGTCTCTCTCTAACACACACGTAGCATAGGCGGCTTTGCTTAGAGTAAAACATTAGCGCCTAGATCTCAGAGACTACAAAAGCTAGAGCAACCAAATTTGGTATCCACACTCCTAATATATCGGACCGAGACGAGTTTGTTTCAAAATTTCGCCACACCCCCTTCCGCCCCCGCAAAGGACGAAAATCTGGGGATATTTACAAATCTCAAAGACTATTAACGCTAGAGTAACCAAATTTAGTATCCGCACTCCTGTTAGATCTCACTTAAAAATGTATATCTCAAAATTTCGCCCCACCCTCTTCCGCCCACACAAAGGACGAAAATCTGTTGCATCCACAATATTGCACATTCGAGAAAACTAAAAACGCAGAATCATAGATAACGACCATATCTATCAGATTGCTGAATCTGGATCAGATCGGATCATTTTTGTAGCCAAAAGCAAGAAATCAATTTGCAGTGGCCGCGCAGCGCCCGACGTCACGCTCAGACTGATTTTCTGTCTCTCTCGCACGCACTCTTTGTCGTGTCGTGTAAGGGGAGGGGAGCCATACTGACTTAGTATCGGGTATAACTGTAGATTTGCGGTGTCCGCAGCAACTCACAACGTTCCCCCTCGTTCGTACTAAGTTTAATATTTGCGCAGCTTCTTCTGAAATTATGGTACATTGCGACCCACAATCAATGAGAGCTCTAAGGTTTTGATAGCCACCATTCCTTGCCCTTACTTTTATAAGTGCTGTGGCTAAGAACGCTTGTTCTTTTGTCAAGCAAGTTTTAACATTTTCCCTCTTTTCGTAGGAAATATGGAGCATCGTATGATGAGGTTTTTTACAAATCCCACATAAAATTTCAGAAAAGCATTTCTTATACATGTCATGCCTACAGCATTTTGTGCAAAGGCGCTGTTTTTTAATAAACTGGCCTCTATCTATCGGACTCATTCCCTTAAACTTATAGCAGTGAATTATGGTATGTCCTGCCATTTTACATAACGGACAATTTTCTTTTATTTTACCATATTGCACTACTTTTTTCAACGGTTTCCACTCTTTATCCTGCGACGTGTAAAGAGAAGTGTACCGTTGTTCTAAAAATTCCATCACATCTGGCAATGCTTGGATCTCTTTTGTCCTTTTTATATGACTGTGGAGATAATGTTTTTTATCCCCAATCGGCCGACTAATTATTTCGAATTAAATAAAACTCGGCGCAGAAATAAAATTACGATATGTTCTTTAATGCGTGACATCCAAATTGCAAGTGTGGCTTGCCTGCCCTTTACATTGCCGCTCCGATCGCTAAGCGCAGCTTCGCTCGGCCGACGTCGGTAGGCAGACGCAAAGCGGAGATAGCGAAGAGCGAGCTGGCAGAGAGCGTTTAGCAGGGCAAGCAAGCGCAAAGCTTTAACAAACAAATGAGTGACATAGACATAAGTAACAAACAATTCACCCCCCGTTGGAAGGCAAAGGCTTTCAACTGATCCATCCTGAAGGGGCAGAACCGCTATTTTTCCAACGGCCCTCTTGAAGATGCTTGCTTGGGCGCAGCTGGCGGCTACGCTGGGATGATCGTCGAACGCAGCAATCGGCGCTTCTTTACGAAGGCGGCTTGTCGTGATTACGTCTTGATCATCGGGAGCCTCTGTAATTGCATAGAATGGCAGGAAATTTGGCAATGTAGAAACTGTTGAAAGTTGAATTTCATTTGGCGTGGATATGTAGGTTTTTAATATATGGAAAAGTTCGCGCTGCAGTTCCTGATTCTCCGATCGCAGTTTTTCCACTTGCACCTGGCACTCGAGCAGCTGCTTCCTGCATTGCTGCTCTAAGTTTTGGTTCTCCAGCGTTGTGGGTCGAAAATCGTCAATAGAGATGCACGAGGAATTTTCAAAAGCGGCTAAAGCTGCACGCTTATTCTCCGAGCTATCAATGCTTCCTGATACTATCCAACCAAGTTTTGTCTCCTGCAATGTTGGCAATTGGGTTGATAGTCGAATCTGTCCGACGCACATTAAATCGAAGAACAAACCAGAACAGATCGATACGTTGGGGCTTGGAGAAATTAGGATCAGCTAGTTTTAGATTATTCGGCATTGGCCAATCCTTTGCGTCTACGCCGAAGTTAGGCTGCATTGCCGTAATTGAGTTGGTGACAATTGCAGCGAAGGAAGCTCGATAGCTTGCGTCCTGGGATTGTACAACTATATGTACAGACTTGCTCGAAGGTAGAATGGAATCTCCGATTCCAGAGATGTGAACATAAGACGAGCGATGATCCAACTGCAACTGATCAGCAAGTCTAGATGTTACAAAGTTTGCCTGCGATGCAGAATCCAAAATGGCACGACATGGGATAAGAGGCCGGTGAAGAGGAAGATGAAGCACCAGTTCCCGATGGAATGTGGAGTAGCGTGTGATGTTTGGCCTGGCAATGCCTGCAAAGTCCTGACCTGCACCTCTGCAATTCATGGCCTTTGTTGAGGCAGTTCAAACACAAGCGGCTCTTCTTTGCTTCTTTGTATCGTTCAAGCGCAGAGAGATTCAGGAATTCCTGACATTTAGATATGTAATGCTCGGAGGAATTGCAATGGTTACATATGGGGTTAGGATGGTCGTTACTGGAGGTGATAAGGGTGACAGGATTGTCTTCTCCCACCTGCTGGCTAGGAATTGTTACCATAGCCGAGCCCAAATTTTCCAGCATCCGACATCTTGCTTCCAAGAATGAGGCCATGCTTGACCACCGAGGCAATCCTGACGTCGGCAAGTTCTCTTCCCATTTCTCCTTGGTCTTGTGGTCCAATTTCGTGCCTATGGTGAAGATCAGCAACCCATCGGATATCTCCTGCGGGGTCGCCAAGGTCTGAAGTGCACGCAAGTGCGAATTGATTTTGTCGCTGAGCGCGCGCAAGCCGATAGCCGAGCCCTTCTCCACCCCTTGCAGCCCGAAAATAGCCTTGACGTGTGCCTGAAAATGTAACAGTTTATTATCGAATCGCAACATTAGTAAATTCAACGCCTTGTCGTAATTCTCCTCAGAAAGTTCCAAGGAACGAATCGTATCCAGCGCAGCACCATCTAGACATCCACGAAGATATTGGAATTTTTCGATGATTGGTATACGATGGTCTTTGTGCACCATTGTCGAAAACATCGCGTGGAATTCTGGCCAATCCATGTAGCTCCCACCGAATCGCGGAAGCTGCAACTCGGGCATTCGAGAACGGCCTATACTATTATAGGCGAACAACGACGAATTCCCCTCGAGAGTATGCCGAGCCGTTGAATTGGCAACATTTACCGTGCGAGCAGCCATCAACTCCCGCGACAGCCTGGACCTAACCTTGACATAAACATTCGAAAAGTCCAGCCGGGCATCATGGGCTAACTGCAGGAAATCCAGCCTTTCAAGGCTCGTTTGAGCGGCATCGAAATCCGCATTCATTCGCTCGATCTGCTCTAAGCGAGCTTGAAGTTCTGCCTCATCTAACTCGGCAAGCTCTTCCTTGGTGAGAAAGCGATCCATGGCCTTTAGTTGGCGCGCGATGGACTCGGCCTTGTGCTTGTAGAAATCTAAATCACTCGGCATGGCTGCGTTCGCGACATTGGTAGGCTCAGGTGCTGCCATGTTGAGGTTTTAGAAGAGTCACTCAGCACGACCGAAAAAGACACCCTGTATACGTATAAACGTGGGAACCGAAAGCAAAGGGATTACAGCTAATGCCCTTAGCTGTGCGGCTGTGCGAGCTGTCCGATTCCGCTTTGTACTCCGCTTGTGTGTATTAGTGAGTTCGCTGCACTGCGTGTATGTAGGTGTATGTAAGTGTGTTTTAGCACCGAATTGTGCTTAACCGCCGAAAATTTGCTAGGGCTAACGAATGTCGATCGCGAATGATTATTAATTGACACTGCAACTCAGAGATCACGTCGGGGTCACCAAATTTTATGTGGAGATAATGTTTTTTATCCCCAATCGGCCGACTAATTATTTCGAATTAAATAAAACTCGGCGCAGAAATAAAATTACGATATGTTCTTTAATGCGTGACATCCAAATTGCAAGTGTGGATTTCCTTCCCTTTACATTGCCGCTCCGACCGCTAAGCGCAGCTTCGCTCTGCCGACGTCGGTAGGCAGACGCAAAGCGGAGATAGCGAAGAGCGAGCTGGCAGAGAGCGTTTAGCAGGGCAAGCAAGCGCAAAGCTTTAAAAAACAAATGAGTGACATAGACATAAGTAACAAACAAAATAAGCGGCTGAGGGCCAAGAATTAGGTGCTATTTGGCAAGCAGCTAATCGGCTGGGTTCTGCTCCGAACATTCACCCCCCGTTGGAAGGCAAAGGCTTTCAACAGATCCATCCTGAAGGGGCAGAACCGCTATTTTTCCAACGGCCCTCTTGAAGATGCTTGCTTGGGCGCAGCTGGCGGCTACGCTGGGATGATCGTCGAACGCAGCAATCGGCGCTTCTTTACGAAGGCGGCTTGTCGTGATTACGTCCTGATCATCGGGAGCCTCTGTAATTGCATAGAATGGCAGGAAATTTGGCAATGTAGAAACTGTTGAAAGTTGAATTTCATTTGGCGTGGATATGTAGGTTTTTAATATATGGAAAAGTTCGCGCTGCAGTTCCTGATTCTCCGATCGCAGTTTTTCCACTTGCACCTGGCACTCGAGCAGCTGCTTCCTGCATTGCTGCTCTAAGTTTTGGTACTCCAGCGTTGTGGGTCGAAAATCGTCAATAGAGATGCACGAGGAATTTTCAAAAGCGGCTAAAGCTGCACGCTTATTCTCCGAGCTATCAATGCTTCCTGATACTATCCAACCAAGTTTTGTCTCCTGCAATGTTGGCAATTGGGTTGATAGTCGAATCTGTCCGACGCACATTAAATCGAAGAACAAACCAGAACCTATCAACAGATCGATACGTTGGGGCTTGGAGAAATTAGGATCAGCTAGTTTTAGATTATTCGGCATTGGCAAATCCTTTGCGTCTACGCCGAAGTTAGGCTGCATTGCCGTAATTGAGTTGGTGACAATTGCAGCGAAGGAAGCTCGATAGCTTGCGTCCTGGGATTGTACAACTATATGTACAGACTTGCTCGAAGGTAGAATGGAATCTCCGATTCCAGAGATGTGAACATAAGACGAGCGATGATCCAACTGCAACTGATCAGCAAGTCTAGATGTTACAAAGTTTGCCTGTGATGCTGAATCCAAAATGGCACGACATGGGATAAGTGCTCCATAACGATCTGTTACATGGACGAGGGCAGTAGGTAGCAACACGTTCTGGCTAGGCTGAGATTTCTGGATCGAGGGGGGAGGGCTAGAACACCCGCTTGCTAGAAGCACAGTCGCGGCCTCTTGCTGGATCGATTCCTCGGCCGGTGAAGAGGAAGATGAAGCACCAGTTCCCGATGGAATGTGGAGTAGCGTGTGATGTTTGGCCTGGCAATGCCTGCAAAGTCCTGACCTGCACCTCTGCAATTCATGGCCTTTGTTGAGGCAGTTCAAACACAAGCGGCTCTTCTTTGCTTCTTTGTATCGTTCAAACGCAGAGAGATTCAGGAATTCCTGACATTTAGATATGTAATGCTCGGAGGAATTGCAATGGTTACATATGGGGTTAGGATGGTCGTTACTGGAGGTGATAAGGGTGACAGGTTTGTCTTCTCCCACCTGCTGGCTAGGAATTGTTACCATAGCCGATCCCAAATTTTCCAGCATCCGATATCTTGCATCCAAGAATGAGGCCATGCTTGACCACCGAGGCCTATGATGAAGATCAGCAACCCATCGGATACCTCCTGCGGGGTCGCCAAGGTCTGAAGTGCACGCAAGTGCGAATTGATTTGGTCGCTGAGCGCCCGAAAGCCGATAGCCGAGCCCTTCTCCACCCCTTGCAGCCCGAAAATAGCCTTGACGTGTGCCTGAAAATGTAACAGTTTATTATCGAATCGCAACATTAGTAAATTCAACGCCTTGTCGTAATTCTCCTCAGAAAGTTCCAAGGAACGAATCGTATCCAGCGCAGCACCATCTAGACATCCACGAAGATATTGGAATTTTTCGATGATTGGTATACGATGGTCTTTGTGCACCATTGTCGAAAACATCGCGTGGAATTCTGGCCAATCCATGTAGCTCCCACCGAATCGCGGAAGCTGCAACTCGGGCATTCGAGAACGGCCTATACTATTATAGGCGAACAACGAAAAATTCCCCTCGAGAGTATGCCGAGCCGTTGAATTGGCAACATTTACCGTGCGAGCAGCCATCAACTCCCGCGACAGCCTGGACCTAACCTTGACATAAACATTCGAAAAGTCCAGCCGGGCATCATGGGCTAACTGCAGGAAATCCAGCCTTTCAAGGCTCGTTTGAGCGGCATCGAAATCCGCATTCATTCGCTCGATCTGCTCTAAGCGAGCTTGAAGTTCTGCCTCATCTAACTCGGCAAGCTCTTCCTTGGTGAGAAAGCGATCCATGGCCTTTAGTTGGCGCGCGATGGACTCGGCCTTGTGCTTGTAGAAATCTAAATCACTCGGCATGGCTGCGTTCGCGACATTGGTAGGCTCAGGTGCTGCCATGTTGAGGTTTTAGAAGAGTCACTCAGCACGACCGAAAAAGACACCCTGTATACGTATAAACGTGGGAACCGAAATCAAAGGGGGTACAGCTAATGCCTTTAGCTGTGCGGCTGTGCGAGCTGTCAGATTCCGCTTTGTACTCCGCTTGTGTGTATTAGTGAGTTCGCTGAACTGCCTACCGCACTGCACTGACCGAATTGTCGCGACAGAGAAATTAATAGCCAGCAATGCGTGTATGTAGGTGTATGTAAGTGTGTTTTAGCACCGAATTGTGCTTAACCGCCGAAAATTTGCTAGGGCTAACGAATGTCGATCGCGAATGATTATTAATTGACACTGCAACTCAGAGATTACGTCGGGGTCACCAAATTTTATGTGGAGATAATGTTTTTTATCCCCAATCGGCCGACTAATTATTTCGAATTAAATAAAACTCGGCGCAGAAATAAAATTACGATATGTTCTTTAATGCGTGACATCCAAATTGCAAGTGTGGCTTGCCTGCCCTTTACATTGCCGCTCCGATCGCTAAGCGCAGCTTCGCTCTGCCGACGCCGGTAGGCAGACGCAAAGCGGAGATAGCGAAGAGTGAGCTGGCAGAGAGCGTTTAGCAGGGCAAGCAAGCGCAAAGCTTTAACAAACAAATGAGTGACATAGACATAAGTAACAAACAAAATAAGCGGCTGAGGGCCAAGAATTAGGTGCTATTTGGCAAGCAGCTAATCGGCTGGGTTCTGCTCCGAACAATGACTTTCATGTAATTGTAAGGTATCTTTGTTGAATTTTTTCAACACAATGTGCGCGAAAATCACATCAACTTCTTCTGTTAAGTGTGACTTTAATTTAATTAAATGTATTGACTCGTTTATAGAATCAGAAAACCATTTAATATGTTTCGCTGAATCGTGATCTAGCATTGGTAAGTCTAGTAAACGATTCAGCTGATCCGAAAAAATTTTTCGCTTATTTTCATACCGCTTGGTCAGCAATTCCCAAGCGGCATTATAATTCTCCAGCGGCCCAGTTAAAAGGTGAGCTACCATACTCCGTGCCTCACCCTTTATCGCGATTTTCAAATAATTGAATTTTAGAGATGTACTCAGACTATCTCTGTTATGAATTAATGTAGGAAACGAAGGAAAGAGAGAGACACGAAGCGGTCGTGTTTTCGTCGTGTCGTCGGGATAGAGCAGTAATCGGCTCTGAGAGAGCCGATAGCAAGAGAGAGAGATTAGTCAGTTGTCAGTTCAGCCACGCATCAGACGTACACGCATATAATTAGTCACAAACATACTTGTAAAACTTGGAGCTGTTATAATTTTAACTCCAACATACTTATTAAATAAATGTTACTCGTTGCCATCAAGCAACTTAAACTACTACAAATTGGGGGCTCGTCCGAAAATAAGCCCAAGACAACAACATTTGCAAGTGAGATTTGTGCGTGTATTTGGAAATTTTGGCGAACACGAGGCTAGAGCTACAAGGAGACAAGCGGCACAGAGACGACAATCTGAGCGCGTTCGTTCCAAAGAGAGCAGAAGAGACAAAACGACGGCAGACGGCAGCAAACACAGCAAGAATCAAAACCTTCGTTGTTGTTGTTGTGCATTGCGTCTGAGAGGCTAGAGCTACAAGGAGACAAGCGGCACAGAGACGACAATCTGAGCGCGTTCGTTCCAAAGAGAGCAGAAGCGACAAAACTACGGCAGACGGCAGCAAACACAGCAAGAATCAAAACCTTCGTTGTTGTTGTTGTGCATTGCGTCTGAGAGGCTAGAGCTACAAGGAGACAAGCGGCACAGAGACGACAATCTGAGCGCGTTCGTTCCAAAGAGAGCAGAAGCGACAAAACTACGGCAGACGGCAGCAAACACAGCAAGAATCAAAACCTTCGTTGTTGTTGTTGTGCATTGCGTCTGAGAGGCTAGAGCTACAAGGAGACAAGCGGCACAGAGACGACAATCTGAGCGCGTTCGTTCCAAAGAGAGCAGAAGCGACAAAACGACGGCAGACGGCAGCAAACACAGCAAGAATCAAAACCTTCGTTGTTGTTGTTGTGCATTGCGTCTGAGAGGCTAGAGCTACAAGGAGACAAGCGGCACAGAGACGACAATCTGAGCGCGTTCGTTCCAAAGAGAGCAGAAGCGACAAAACGACGGCAGACGGCAGCAAACACAGCAAGAATCAAAACCTTCGTTGTTGTTGTTGTGCATTGCGTCTGAGAGGCTAGAGCTACAAGGAGACAAGCGGCACAGAGACGACAATCTGAGTGCGTTCGTTCCAAAGGAAGCAGAAGCGACAAAACGACGGCAGCAAACAGCAAGAATCAAAGAACATTGATTGTTGTTGTGTTGCACTGCGTCGGACGGAGACTACAACTACAAGAAAAGACAAGCAGCAGTTCATTTTGTAACAGCAGAAGCAGCGACGATTCGGGAAGCGACAACGAGTTAACGGCGAACAGCGAGAGCAAGGCAAGGCAACAAAGAGAGGACGGCAACAGCGACATCGACAGGCAAGCGAGATCTGGATGTGGTGGTGTGTGTGCGTCAAATTTGGAGTCTGGAAAGTTCTGCGCAGAAGCGAGAGTTAACAAGGGTAAACCCATAGTAAGGTGAGCGTTAACAGAGAAGCGATCGTTAACAGTGACGACTTTAAAGGCGTTTTCGAAATCGATGTTAACTGGAAAATTGTTAACAGGCCAGCAGTAATAAGGTTGTTTAAGTTGATTTAATTACATTTTCTTAGATATAAGCTAATATCAATTATTTTGTATTTAAATCGTCACGATGCAAGTTGAAGAGATAATGACACTGAGAGTCGCAGATTTGCGAGAGAAGTTAAGAGAGCTTGCGTTGCAGACGACGGGACGAAAGCGCGATTTGCAAGATAGACTATTAATACATCACGGCTTTCCAGTTGAGGATGAAGAAGAGTCAGAGGATGAGTCCGTAGTAACAGCAGAGGATGATACCGTAGCAGTTCAACCAGGTACGCGACAGGCAGAGTATAAATCTTGGTTTACGCTAAAAGACGTGGAAGGTAGTGTGTCACAATTTTCTGGTTCTAATAACCCCGACATCAATCAATGGATAGAGGAATTAGAAGAATGCGCAGCTACTGTTCAATGGAGTCAATTAAAATTATTCATTTATGCCAAGCAGTTGTTAGTTGGTGCAGCAAAATCTTTCGTTCGTAGTTTGCGTGATATTCGTAACTGGAATTCGTTGAAGGCAGCTCTGTTGGATGAGTTTAGTGTTAAACTGTCGTCCGTAGAAGTACATAGAATGTTGCAAAAGCGCCAGCAGAAAAAAGGAGAGTCGTTGCATGAGTTTTTGTATGCGTTAATGGAGATAGCCAAGCCAATTAAACTAGATGATGAGAGTTTAATCGAATATTTTGTGGATGGTATACCAGACGCTAGGGCAAGTAAGGCAATGCTGTACCAAGCTAGAAACTTAAAGGAGCTTAAATTTCAGATCGATGTTTACCAGAAAGCTAGAGGCGGATCCAAGCCGATGAGTAAGAATTGGCCGCTGAGTAATAAAAGTGAGAGTTCGGTGAAAGGGTCGATGGCAGAGAATTTTAGGAAATGTTTTAAGTGGGGAGACAAATCGCATTTGAGGAAAGATTGTCCCAAAAATGATTTTTGTTGTTTCAAATGTGGCCAACCAGGACACCGTGCTGCAAGCTGTAATGTCAAGGTCGAAACCAGACAAGAAAAGAGATCGAATACGAACATTATTCGAGATAAGGAAGTCGTCAATAAGCCGTCAGGTATTTTCACTCCATCAGGTTTGGAATTAAAGGATATTAAGTACGCGAATTTGGTATTCCAAGGTTTGATTGATACTGGAGCAGATTTGTGTTTAATTCGCAGGAGGGTATTTTTGAAATTTGGAAATCTTGAACTGATCGGCCAGGAGAAATGTTTAACAGGTATTGGAGATAGTCAAGTTGTAACTTTTGGTAGCTTTTCGATACCAGTGAAAATCGATGAGATTGGAATGGAGGTAGAATTTCATGTCATTCCAGACGAGGATATTGGTTTTGAAGCCATTTTAGGAAGGACTATTCTGGATCATGTGGACATGCAAGTTTCTAAGACAGGAACAAGATTTGTTCGTAGAGTTTGTGGCGAGGATAAAGATAAGAAACTTGATCAGGTAGCATCGTCCTCATGCGTGGAATTGTTTAATGAATATTGTTCGGAGCAGAACCCAGCCGATTAGCTGCTTGCCAAATAGCACCTAATTCTTGGCCCTCAGCCGCTTATTTTGTTTGTTACTTATGTCTATGTCACTCATTTGTTTGTTAAAGCTCTGCGCTTGCTTGCCCTGCTAAACGCTCTCTGCCAGCTCGCTCTTCGCTATCTCCGCTTTGCGTCTGCCTACCGACGTCGGCCGAGCGAAGCTGCGCTTAGCGATCGGAGCGGCAATGTAAAGGGCAGGCAATCCACACTTGCAATTTGGATGTCACGCATTAAAGAACATATCGTAATTTTATTTCTGCGCCGAGTTTTATTTAATTCGAAATAATTAGTCGGCCGATTGGGGATAAAAAACATTATCTCCACATAAAATTTGGTGACCCCGACGTGATCGAAGAGTTGCAGTGTCAATTAATAATCATTCGCGATCGACATTCGTTAGCCCTAGCAAATTTTCGGCGATTAAGCACAATTCGGTGCTAAAACACACTTACATACACCTACATACACGCATTGCTGGCGATTAATTTCTCTGTCGCGACAATTCGGTCAGTGCAGTGCGGTAGGCAGTGCAGCGAACTCACTAATACACACAAGCGGAGTACAAAGCGGAATCGGACAGCTCGCACAGCCGCACAGCTAAAGGCATTAGCTGTAATCCCTTTGCTTTCGGTCCCACGTTTATACGTATACAGGGTGTCTTTTTCGGTCGTGCTGAGTGACTCTTTTAAAACCTCAACATGGCAGCACCTGAGCCTACCAATGTCGCGAACGCAGCAATGCCGAGTGATGTAGATTTCTACAAGCACAAGGCCGAGTCCATCGCGCGCCAACTAAAGGCCATGGATCGCTTTCTTACCAAGGAAGAGCTTGCCGAGTTAGATGAGGCAGAACTTCAAGCTCGCTTAGAGCAAATCGAGCGAATGAATGCGGATTTCGATGCCGCTCAAACGAGCCTTGAAAGGCTGGATTTCCTGCAGTTAGCCCATGATGCCCGGCTGGACTTTTCGAATGTTTATGTCAAGGTTAGGTCCAGGCTGTCGCGGGAGTTGATGGCTGCTCGCACGGTAAATGTTGCCAATTCAACGGCTCGGCATACTCTCGAGGGGAATTCGTCGTTGTTCGCCTATAATAGTATAGGCCGTTCTCGAATGCCCGAGTTGCAGCTTCCGCGATTCAGTGGGAGCTACATGGATTGGCCAGAATTCCACGCGATGTTTTCGACAATGGTGCACAAAGACCATCGTATACCAATCATCGAAAAATTCCAATATCTTCGTGGATGTCTAGATGGTGCTGCGCTGGATACGATTCGTTCCTTGGAACTTTCTGAGGAGAATTACGACAAGGCGTTGAATTTACTAATGTTGCGATTCGATAATAAACTGTTACATTTTCAGGCACACGTCAAGGCTATTTTCGGGCTGCAAGGGGTGGAGAAGGGCTCGGCTATCGGCTTGCGCGCGCTCAGCGATAAAATCAATTCGCACTTGCGTGCACTTCAGACCTTGGCGACCCCGCAGGAGATTTCCGATGGGTTGCTGATCTTCATCATAGGCACGAAATTGGACCACAAGACCAAGGAGAAATGGGAAGAGAACTTGCCGACGTCAGGATTGCCTCGGTGGTCAAGCATGGCCTCATTCTTGGAAGCAAGATGTCGGATGCTGGAAAATTTGGGATCGGCTATGGTAACAATTCCTAGCCAGCAGGTGGGAGAAAGTAAACCTAGCACCCTAATCACCTCCATTAACGATCATAATAGCTCAACATGCAAGTATTGCAAATCCTCCGAGCACTACATATCCCGATGCCAGGCATTTATAGATCTCCCTGTTTTTTCTCGATACAAGGAGGTGAAGAAGCGCCATTTATGTCTAAACTGCCTCAACAAAGGCCATTCATTGCAACGCTGCAAGTCAGGGGCATGTAGAAATTGCCAAGCCAAGCATCACACACTGCTCCACATGCAGTCGGGCGCTGACGCTGAGTTGCCGTCGCCGAGCACGGAATCGACCCAGCATGATCCTGCAAGTGCCCTAGTAGCAAGCAAATATATTAGCCCTCCCCCCTCGAGTCAAAAATCTCTGCCTAGCCAAAACGTGCTGCTAGCTACTGCAATCGTATATGTCAGGGGCCGTTTTGGATCGCTTATTCCATGTCGTGCCATTTTAGATTCCGCTTCTCAGGTTAACTTTATAACATCGAGACTCGCCAATCAGCTGCAGTTAGATCCTCACCCGTCTCACGTTAAAATCGCCGGTATTGGAGAGTCAATTCTACCATCCAGCAAGGCTGTGGACATCGTCCTGCAATCTCAAGACGAAAGCTATCGCGGTTTCCTCTCTGCAATTATCACTGCCTCAATCACAGGAATGCAGCCTAACTTCGGCCTAGACGCAAAGGATTGGCCAATGCCAAATAACCTAAAACTAGCTGATCCTAATTTCGCCAAGCCCCAGCGTGTCGATCTGTTGATAGGTGCTGGTTTGTTTTTCGAATTAATGTGCGTTGGACAGATTCGACTGTCAGACCAATTGCCAACATTGCAGAAGACGAAACTTGGCTGGATAGTGTCAGGAAGTATTAAAAACTCTGAGAAAGCCCGTGCGGCGCTAGCAGCCGTTGAAGATCCCCCTGTCATCTCCGCTTGCGAGACTAATTTGTGCGATATTGTAAGGCGGTTTTGGGAAGTCGATGGAGATTATTCGCCCTCATCAATTTCGGAGGAAGATGTTCATTGCGAACAGCATTTCGTCACAAACTGCATTCGCCTAGAGTCCGGAGCTTACTCCGTGCGTTTGCCAACCAAATTCAGTCTAGAGGAATTAGGAGAATCGTATCAGCAGGCGCTACGTAGATTTCTCAATTTGGAGAGGAAGCTAGCAAAAAGTGCACAGCTTAAGGCAAAATATATGGAGTTTCTTCAGGAGTATCGTGATTTAGGACACATGTCGCCAGCTTCGCGGCAGTCAGACCTCCCGCAGTACTTCTTGCCTCACCATTGCGTCCACAAGCAGGATAGTACAACCACCAAATTACGCGTAGTGTTCGATGGATCTGCCAAAACAGCGTCTGGAGTATCACTGAATGATGCGCTTATGGCTGGACCCACCATCCAACCTAAAATTCTGATAACTCTGCTTCGTTTCCGCTTTTTTAAAGTCGCCTTGTGTGGCGATATCTGCAAAATGTACCGCTGTGTACGCGTTTCCCATCCCGATACGCACGTGCAGTGCATCCTATGGCGCAATGACCCGAAGGAGGAGATTCAGGTGTTCAAGTTGGAGACTGTTACTTACGGAACCAAACCTGCCGCTTTCTTAGCAATTCGTGCTATGCATCAATTGGCAAATGATGAAGAGTTGCGTTTTCCGCTTGGCGCTGATGTTGTTCGAAGAGATTTCTATGTCGATGATCTCATATCTGGAGGGGACAGCATTGATTCTGTCATCAAAATTCGTCAGCAGGTAAAGGAGCTACTTTCGAAAGGATGTTTTCCCATACGTAAATGGTGTTCCAATGAACCCGCTGCTTTGGAAGGCGTATCGGAGGCGGATCGCGAAAAGTTCCTTACCTTTCATGATGGGACTGAAGTAACCAAGGCGCTTGGTCTAGTTTGGGATCCCACCACGGACAATCTTCTGTTTAGCTTCGCTCACGTCGGAACCGCTGCAGGCCCAATATCGAAGCGTTCGGTCCTGTCTACACTAGCTAGGTTCTACGATCCTCTAGGGCTCATCTCTCCCATCATCACAAAAGCTAAAATATTTATGCAGTCGCTATGGAACGAAAGCCTAAAATTGAATTGGGACGAAAGCCTGCCCCAGGATCTACATACGACTTGGATTGAGCTGACTTCGCAGTTGTCGATGGTTAAAAACTTTAAGTTTCCACGTTACGTGCTTCGGCAGCAAGCCAGATTAGAAATGCACGCGTTTTGTGATGCGATCCAAGCAGCATATGGCGCCTGTGTATACATGCGTTCGGAAGCTCTTGGCATTGTGCAAAGTCATCTCTTATGCTCTAAATCCAGAGTCGCGCCCTTGAAAAGTATGACTATCCCCAAGCTTGAGCTGTCCGCTGCCCTCGTATTAGCCGAACTAGTGTCCACCATAGTTAAGGGATTATCAGCTCCATGCCAAATACATTGCTGGTCGGATTCGTCCATAGCCCTTGCCTGGATTCGAGAATCACCATTGAATTTTAATATATTTGTTTCTAATCGAGTTCAGCGGATTCAGGAGCTCACCGCTGGAATGACTTGGCATCACGTGCCCACAAAGTTGAATCCTGCCGACATCATATCACGTGGAGCCACGCCCGCTGAACTAATGGATAGCAGCCTTTGGATCTCTGGACCACCATTCTTGCGTCTTGAGAGCTCAGAGTGGCCTGCAGGCTTGCAATTGCCGACCGATGTACCAGAACGTCGTCATGCAGCATTGGTTGTTTCAAACGAAAGGGATGTATCGTACGATTGCAAATTTCAAAACTCATTCGGATCCATGCAGCGCGTCTTTGCTTACATATATCGATTCTACATTCTCAAGGACAAAGGCATAGCGCGGTCGAAGGGTCAACTTACCGTAATCGACATCAAAAATGGTACGCATTTGCTCATAAGGGCAATACAGCAGCAACAATTTTCGGAAGAGATAAGGGCACTCGCCAGCAAACAGGCCCTACCCCCAAAAAGCACGATGGCCTCACTGAATCCATTTCTGGATAGCTTTGGATTGCTGCGTGTTGGAGGCCGCCTCCAAAATGCCGAATTGGACTACGACGCGAAGCACCCGATCCTGCTTCCTAAGGGACATCCTGTCACTGTCTCTATTATTATCTTCTTTCACGAAAGGTTTCTCCACGCAGGAGCTCAAGGATTGCTCGGACTGCTTCGGCAAAAATTCTGGCCTATTGGCGGACGCAAATATGTTGCGGGAATCATTCGCAAATGTGTTAGATGCTTTCGTTTGAAGCCAGTGCTGAGGGAACATATCATGGGAAACTTGCCTGCGGATCGCGTAAGGACTAATCCAGCATTCCACACAACGGGCGTTGATTTTTGCGGACCCTTTTATCACAAGTCGGAAGTCAGAAGCAGGCCTCCTATCAAATGTTACATCGCTGTCTTCGTATGCTTTAGCACCAAAGCAACTCATTTGGAAGTCGTTCGGGATCTATCTACAGAATCCTTTCTGGCAGCATTAAGGCGTTTTATAAGTCTACGTCCCAAACCTCGAATCATCTGGTCAGACAACGCTACAAATTTTGTAGGAGCAAAAAATGAGCTTTTGGAGCTTCGGCAAATGTTCCTCAGCGATCCTCATATGTCGGCTGTGTCACATCTCTGCGTTTCTAGTGGAATCGACTGGAAATTCATCCCCCCTCGCTCACCTCATTTTGGGGGTTTGTGGGAGGCGGCTGTTAAAGCAGCTAAATATCATTTTCATCGCATCGTCGGGACCTACATTTTTACTCTTGATGAAATTCAGACCTTGGCTTGTGAAATCTCTGCTTTGTTAAATTCCCGTCCGCTTTATGCAATTACAGAAAGTCCCGATGATCTAGATGTGCTCACGCCAAACCACTTTCTCAATGGAGCCCCGAAAGCTGCATTCGACGAGCCAGATGTGGCGCATCTCCGGGTCAACCTACTTAGTCGATGGCAGCGGCTGTGTCAAATGAAGCAGGCGTTTTGGAGAAAATGGAGCACGGCGTATCTTTCGATTCTTCAGGAGCGGAGCAAGTGGCGGTCATTGTCTCCAAACATCAAGCTAGGAGCGCTCGTCATGATCAAGGAGGAAACTGTGGCAGCTTTAAGGTGGCCGCTTGGCCGCATTGAGAGCGTCATCCCAGGAAAAGATGGAACCATCAGAGAAGCCGTCATCCGCACTCAAAAAGGCCTTTTCAAGAGGGCCGTTGGAAAAATAGCGGTTCTGCCCCTTCAGGATGGATCTGTTGAAAGCCTTTGCCTTCCAACGGGGGGTGAATGTTCGGAGCAGAACCCAGCCGATTAGCTGCTTGCCAAATAGCACCTAATTCTTGGCCCTCAGCCGCTTATTTTGTTTGTTACTTATGTCTATGTCACTCATTTGTTTGTTAAAGCTCTGCGCTTGCTTGCCCTGCTAAACGCTCTCTGCCAGCTCGCTCTTCGCTATCTCCGCTTTGCGTCTGCCTACCGACGTCGGCCGAGCGAAGCTGCGCTTAGCGATCGGAGCGGCAATGTAAAGGGCAGGCAAGCCACACTTGCAATTTGGATGTCACGCATTAAAGAACATATCGTAATTTTATTTCTGCGCCGAGTTTTATTTAATTCGAAATAATTAGTCGGCCGATTGGGGATAAAAAACATTATCTCCACAAATATAAAGGCATTTGCAAGTCAAGTATTGACGAAGTTGAGAAGGAGTTTTCAATTGATGTTGGTAATCTCTTTGAAGTACATGCTAGAGAGGTTAGGGGTATGGTAGGAAAGTACCAACCTCAGAGAAATGTAGATGCGCCGATAAAAATGAAAATTAGGTTAGTGGATGAGATCCCAGTTTCCAAGCATCCGAGACGATTACCGTTGTGTGAACAGGAAATCGTGGACAAGCAAGTGGAAGAGTGGCTGGCTCAGAAGATTATAAAGCCAAGTACATCGGAGTATGCATCACCAGTAGTGTTGGTTCCGAAAAAGAACGGTAGCAAGAGACTATGCTGTGATTACCGAAAGCTGAATGATAACTTTCCAATGTCACATATGGATACAGTGTTGGAGAAACTGCAGGGTGCAAAGTATTTCACCACGTTGGATTTAACGAATGGTTTTTTCCATGTGCCTGTAGAAGTCGAGTCTCAAAAATATACGTCTTTTGTGACTCAGAATGGTCAGTTCGAATTTTTATATGTACCATTTGGAATTTCAAATTCTCCAGCGGTGTTTACCAGATTTATAATGGCTGTGTTGAGAGATTTGGTAAAGAATAATGAAGCAGCAGTCTATATGGATGACGTTATTATTTGTAGTCAAGATATAGAAGAAGGTTTGTTAAAGTTGAGAAAAGTACTGAAGATAGCGGAAATGAATGGGCTACGTATAAATTGGAGAAAGTGTCAGATGTTACGACAAAAGGTTAATTTTCTGGGGTATATAATAGAAAAGAACACGATAAGACCAAGTGATGAGAAGACGAGGGCAGTCGAAAAGTTCCCAGTGCCAGTTGATAAAAAAGTAGTGCAGCGTTTCATAGGATTGACTTCTTATTTCCGAAAGTTTATTGAGGGTTATGCTGTTATTGCAAAACCATTGACAGATCTGCTGCGGAAGGATGTTAAATTTGAATTTAAGGAGATACATCAGGTTGCGTTTGAACAACTAAAGGTAGCATTGAAGTTGGAGAAGTTGGAGACAGAAATCCATACTGATGCATCAAAATGGGGGTATGGAGCCGTGTTACTGCAAAAGAGTTTGGAAGACAGCCAATTCCATCCAGTTCAATATATGAGCCGTAGGACTAAGCCATGTGAAGAGAAATATCCTGCTTATGACCTTGAGGTTCTGGCAATTATCGAAGCTTTAGCTAAATGGCGTGTATACGTTTTGGGTATAAAGTTCAAAATTGTCACAGATTGTAATGCATTTACAGTGACGATCAAAAAGAAAGACGTTCCTTTGAGAGTAGCACGTTGGGCCATGTACCTACAAGATTTTAATTATGTTATAGAACATCGCTCAGGAACGAAGATGAGGCACGTTGACGCGTTGAGTCGTGTATCTTGTTTTATGGTGACCGAAAGTATAGCTCATCGTTTGAAAGAAGCTCAGCTAACCGACGATTGGGTTAAGGCTGTTAAAAGTATTGTGGAGGACAAGGAATATGAGGATTATTATATTCAGAATCAGATTTTGTTTAAGGATCCGGATAAGGAGCTCATCGTAGTACCAGCTCAGTTGGAAAATGAGATTATATCAATAGCACATAAGCAAGGACATTTTTCAGTTAAAAAGACACAAGATATCATTGAAAAGTCGTATTATATTCCGAAGTTAAAAGACAAAGTATGGCGCGTAATAAATAGTTGTGTCGAGTGTATCATTGTCAATGAAAAGACAGGAAAACGTGAGGGTTATTTGCAACCAATAGACAAGGGTGATAGGCCGTTACAAACGTATCACATTGATCACGTTGGACCAATGGAAATGACTAAAAAACAGTACAATTATATACTGGTTGTCGTTGATGGATTTTCTAAGTTTGTTTGGTTATATTCTACACGTAGTACAGGTGTTGAAGAGGTCGTTAAGTGTTTGGAAATTCAGGGGACTAGTTTTGGTAATCCGAACAGAATAGTGACGGATAGGGGTGCAGCGTTTATGTCCAATTTGTTTCGTGAATATTGTGAGAGAGAGAAAATACATCATTTAATTATTATTATTGCCACAGGCGTTCCACGTGGGAATGGTCAAGTCGAAAGGATGCACAAGATAGTGGTGCCTATGTTGTCGAAATTGTGTCAGGGTAATTCCGGTAGTTGGTATAAGCATCTAGGAAAAGTACAGCAAATGATCAACAGTGTTGAGCCGCGAAGTACCAAGGTAACACCTTTCAAGATATTGACTGGGCTAGACATGCGTATAGGAATGGATCCAAAAATAAAAGAAATATTGGAAGAATCACTTATCGAAGAGTTGAACAAGGACCGCGAAAAAATTAGAAAGGAAGTAGTTGAAAACATTGCACGGTTACAGCAGGAAAACAAGAAGAGATTTGACTTAAAAAGGAAACTAGATAGACAGTATGAGGTTAATGAGCTAGTAGCTATCAAGCGTACTCAGTATGGTACTGGATTAAAGCTAAAAGGAAAGTATCTAGGGCCGTATAAGGTGGTTAGGGTAAAGAATCATGGAAGGTACGAAGTCGAGAAGATTGGGGATACTGAGGGTCCCTATAAGACCTCTACAGTTTCAGAATATATGAAACCTTGGCTAGACCCATCCGAGGCGAATGGTCCGTCAGGACAGCCGAATGTAGGAAACGAAGGAAAGAGAGAGACACGAAGCGGTCGTGTTTTCGTCGTGTCGTCGGGATAGAGCAGTAATCGGCTCTGAGAGAGCCGATAGCAAGAGAGAGAGATTAGTCAGTTGTCAGTTCAGCCACGCATCAGACGTACACGCATATAATTAGTCACAAACATACTTGTAAAACTTGGAGCTGTTATAATTTTAACTCCAACATACTTATTAAATAAATGTTACTCGTTGCCATCAAGCAACTTAAACTACTACATTAATTCACAAAATATTTGTGAAAAGCCGTCCCACTCTTTTTCTTCGCCCGAGAATGTGGGTACTTCCACTTTCGGAAGATCAGGCAAATCGATATCTTCTTTTTTTACCGTTGCCCCTTTAGTATCCATGCTGTTTTCTTCAGCTATGGTTTGCATCCTAACTTCTAGGTTGCTCAACATGCTTTGAATATCAAAGTCCAACTCGACGATCTGCTCTTTGAAGCTGTCGTTTGTTTCATAGCTATGATTAAACTCCTCAATTTTTGAACTCAGTTTTTTACTGAGGAACTCAATTTTTTCCTTTCTCATTCTACACTCTCCCATTTTAGCCTGATCAAACCTCTGCATGGTTTGCTCTAAATATGTCCTTAGGTTTTCCACTATTCTGTCGATTTCCTCAGATACTTTTTCTATGCTATTGTCAATTTTGGGCTCTATGTTTTCCTTCAAAGTTCCAGTCTCCACTGGTTGTAATTTTGTTTTTTCTACCTTCCCTTTCGTTAATGTTTCATTATTTTTTGACTCTACTTACTTTTTATGTATGTCCTCTATATTTTTAATCATTTTTTCGTACTGCTGTCTCTAAAAGTAGTAATGATCGACTACTCCATATGTTAACAGTGCAGAATTATTGCCTGTAACTTTGTTTTTAAGGTCTCCTAACCTTTGGATTACATCGCTGGCCAAATGACCAGCTTCAATCTTTTTAATCTCCCTTGCTATCGCTGCTTGAGCCTCTAATAGCTTAATTATTTGTTTCGACAACATCTTAGTTTAATTTTTTTTTTTTACTTTTACTTAATTAGGCTTAAAAACAATTTGAAATATGAGACTTAGCTGAAGAATTCTGCTTCTGCTGTTGCTGTTACTGCTGCCTCTGAAGTCGCTGCTGCTGATACCGCGGTTGCTGCTGCTGGTGCTGCATCTGCTTACGTCGCTGCTGCTGATATCGCTGTCGCTGCTGCTGGTGTTGCCTCTGCTTACGTCGTTGCTGCTGATATCGCTGTCGCTGCTGCTGGTGTTGCCTCTGTTTACGTCGCTGATCTTCCTGTCGCTGCTGTTATTGTTGCTGTCACAGTGTGCACACGCAAACCCATTTATATATTTATTTTTCACAGTCACAGTTATTTGACACTTTTTTTTCAATTCTAGCCATTAAGCACTTTCGATGTTTCGGATTATTATTTTTTCTCTTTCGATGTTCCGGCCTTCAATTACAATACATATACATATTTCGTTATCTATTAAAAATACAGCCTGTTTAGCTCGTATTTTTCCAAATTATTAATTGAAACTTTCGTTTCATTAATTTATTTTATACTCTGTTCCTTCCTATAGGAGGGAAATCAAAGTTTTTTATTTTGCTACCTTTAGCTGTCATTGAACTAGACACTTGTTCAGTCTCAAGGAAGCTGGTTTAACTCCGTGCTCTTACCACAGGGGGGAAACAACGGAGAGTCTCGAAGGACCAAAATGTTAAGACCTTAAAAGAAAAGTCTAGACATTTGCGAGTTGAGTTGTAAATTCAAACTAAATTTTATTCTTAAAATCAGAGCCTTATATGTGATTTGACAATGAGGTAGGAGGTACAATTTGGTAGTCTATAATTATCGTTAGACCTACGCAGAGGATACACTTTACTGAGGGTGTCTTTTTGAGTACATGCTTACATTAGTTTTATTTTAGGACCGCATTTGTTAAGTGTTTTCTCCACTTGTGTTTTGTTGTCGTATTAATGGGTTACAGATCTCTGTTTACACCAGTGCAGTCATAACTTGTCTACTTTATGTTATTTCTTTAGAGATCGGTGTTGTTACATGAGTTTATGTGTACAATAATCTATTTATATTTAAACATTCTGCAAGGGGCCGAAAGTGGCATTGTATTGACGATAATATGTTCATGTTTGAACAGAATGTATTCAAGGGAAGGTGTTACTGTTGGTGTGATTCTGCCGTTGCGCTCTCTTGGATTCGGGACGAGCCGTCAAGATTTAATATTTTTGTTGCAAATAGAGTGTCTTGCTTTTGGCTACAAAAATGATCCGATCTGATCCAGATTCAGCAATCTGATAGATATGGTCGTTATCTATGATTCTGCGTTTTTAGTTTTCTCGAATGTGCAATATTGTGGATGCAACAGATTTTCGTCCTTTGTGGGGGCGGAAGGGGGTGGGGCGAAATTTTGAGATATACGTTTTATAGTGAGATCTAACAGGAGTGCGGATACTAAATTTGGTTACTCTAGCGTTAATAGTCTTTGAGATTTGTGAATATCCCCAGATTTTCGTCCTTTGCGGGGGCGGAAGGGGGTGTGGCGAAATTTTGAAACAAACTCGTCTCGGTCCGATATATTAGGAGTGTGGATACCAAATTTGGTTGCTCTAGCTTTTGTAGTCTCTGAGATCTAGGCGCTAATGTTTTACTCTAAGCAAAGCCGCCTTTGCTACGTGTGTGTTAGAGAGAGAGACAGAGCGAGAAAAAATGAAATTGTTTTCTTGATGCTGGCTATAACAATAACACGATCCAATTCAGATTCTGCAATCTAAAAGATATGGTCATTCTCTACGATTCTGCGTAAATTAAATTCAGCGGCCCAGTTAAAAGGTGAGCTACCATACTCCGTGCCTCACCCTTTATCGCGATTTTCAAATAATTGAATTTTAGAGATGTACTCAGACTATCTCTGTTATGAATTAATTCACAAAATATTTTTGAAAAGCCGTCCCACTCTTTTTCTTCGCCCGAGAATGTGGGTACTTCCACTTTCGGAAGATCAGGCAAATCGATATCTTCTTTTTTTACCGTTGCCCCTTTAGTATCCATGCTGTTTTCTTCAGCTATGGTTTGCATCCTAACTTCTAGGTTGCTCAACATGCTTTGAATATCAAAGTCCAACTCGACGATCTGCTCGTTGAAGCTGTCGTTTGTTTCATAGCTATGATTAAACTCCTCAATTTTTGAACTCAGTTTTTTACTGAGGAACTCAATTTTTTCGTTTCTCATTCTACACTATCCCATTTTAGCCTGATCAAACCTCTGCATGGTTTGCTCTAAATATGTCCTTAGGTTTTCCACTATTCTGTCGATTTCCTCAGATACTTTTTCTATGCTATTGTCAATTTTGGGCTCTATGTTTTCCTTCAAAGTTCCAGTCTCCACTGGTTGTAAGTTTGTTTTTTCTACCTTCCCTTTCGTTAATGTTTCATTATTTTTTGACTCTACATACTTTTTATGTATGTCCTCTATATTTTTAATCATTTTTTCGTACTGCTGTCTCTTATAGTAGTCATGATCGACTACTCCATATGTTAACAGTGCAGAATTATTGCCTGTAACTTTGTTTTTAAGGTCTCCTAACCTTTGGATTACATCGCTGGTCAAATGACCAGCTTCAATCTTTTTAATCTCCCTTGCTATCGCTGCTTGAGCCTCTAATAGCTTAATTATTTGTTCCGACAACATCTTAGTTTAATTTTTTTTTTTACTTTTACTTAATTAGGCTTAAAAACAATTTGAAATATGAGACTTAGCTGATGAATTCTGCTTCTGCTGTTACCGCTGTTGCTGCTGCTGGTGCTGCCTCTGCTTACGTCGCTGCTGCTGATATCGCTGTCGCTGCTGCTGGTGTTGCCTCTGCTTACGTCGTTGCTGCTGATATCGCTGTCGCTGCTGCTGGTGTTGCCTCTGTTTACGTCGCTGATCTTCCTGTCGCTGCTGTTATTGTTGCTGTCACAGTGGGCACACGCAAACCCATTTATATATTTATTTTTCACAGTCACAGTTATTTGACACTTTTTTTTTCAATTCTAGCCATTAAGCACTTTCGATGTTTCGGATTATTATTTTTTCTCTTTCGATGTTCCGGCCTCGAAAACGCCACCGTCGCGAAAACTTTTTATTTTTCAATTACAATACATATACATATTTCGTTATCTATTAAAATACAGCCTGTCCAGCTCGTATTTTACAAATTTATTAATTGAAACTTCCGTTTCATTAATTTTATTTATTTTTTTTTTTTTTTTATTCTCCGATCACAATAGATATACCCAGTAATCTATTAAAAATACAGCCTGTTTAGCTCGTATTTTTCCAAATTATTAATTGAAACTTTCGTTTCATTAATTTATTTTATACTCTGTTCCTTCCTATAGGAGGGAAATCAAAGTTTTTTATTTTGCTACCTTTAGCTGTCATTGAACTAGACACTTGTTCAGTCTCAAGGAAGCTGGTTTAACTCCGTGCTCTTACCACAGGGGGGAAACAACCGAGAGTCTCGAATGACCAAAATGTTAAGACCTTAAAAGAAAAGTCTAGACATTTGCGAGTTGAGTTGTAAATTCAAACTAAATTTTATTCTTAAAATCAGAGCCTTATATGTGATTTGACAATGAGGTAGGAGGTACAATTTGGTAGTCTATAATTATCGTTAGACCTACGCAGAGGATACACTTTACTGAGGGTGTCTTTTTGAGTACATGCTTACATTAGTTTTATTTTAGGACCGCATTTGTTAAGTGTTTTCTCCACTTGTGTTTTGTTGTCGTATTAATGGGTTACAGATCTCTGTTTACACCAGTGCAGTCATAACTTGTCTACTTTATGTTATTTCTTTAGAGATCGGTGTTGTTACATGAGTTTATGTGTACAATAATCTATTTATATTAAACATTCTGCAAGGGGCCGAAAGTGGCATTGTATTGACGATAATATGTTCATGTTTGAACAGAATGTATGTAGGAAACGAAGGAAAGAGAGAGACACGAAGCGGTCGTGTTTTCGTCGTGTCGTCGGGATAGAGCAGTAATCGGCTCTGAGAGAGCCGATAGCAAGAGAGAGAGACAGTTAGTTGTCACTTCAGCCACGCATCAGACGTACACGCATATAATTAGTCACAAACATACTTGTAAAACTTGGAGCTGTTATAATTTTAAGTCCAACATACTTATTAAATAAATGTTACTCGTTGCCATCAAGCAACTTAAACTACTACAAATTGGGGGCTCGTCCGAAAATAAGCCCAAGACAACAACATTTGCAAGTGAGATTTGTGCGTGTATTTGGAAATTTTGGCGAACACGAGGCTAGAGCTACAAGGAGACAAGCGGCACAGAGACGACAATCTGAGCGCGTTCGTTCCAAAGAGAGCAGAAGCGACAAAACGACGGCAGACGGCAGCAAACACAGCAAGAATCAAAACCTTCGTTGTTGTTGTTGTGCATTGCGTCTGAGAGGCTAGAGCTACAAGGAGACAAGCGGCACAGAGACGACAATCTGAGCGCGTTCGTTCCAAAGAGAGCAGAAGCGACAAAACGACGGCAGACGGCAGCAAACACAGCAAGAATCAAAACCTTCGTTGTTGTTGTTGTGCATTGCGTCTGAGAGGCTAGAGCTACAAGGAGACAAGCGGCACAGATACGACAATCTGAGTGCGTTCGTTCCAAAGGAAGCAGAAGCGACAAAACGACGGCAGCAAACAGCAAGAATCAAAGAACATTGATTGTTGTTGTGTTGCACTGCGTCGGACGGAGACTACAACTACAAGAAAAGACAAGCAGCAGTTCATTTTGTAACAGCAGAAGCAGCGACGATTCGGGAAGCGACAACGAGTTATCGGCGAACGGCGAGAGCAAGGCAAGGCAACAAAGAGAGGACGGCAACAGCGACATCGACAGGCAAGCGAGATCTGGATGTGGTGGTGTGTGTGCGTCAAATTTGGAGTCTGGAAAGTTCTGCGCAGAAGCGAGAGTTAACAAGGGTAAACCCATAGTAAGGTGAGCGTTAACAGAGAAGCGATCGTTAACAGTGCCGACTTTAAAGGCGTTTTCGAAATCGATGTTAACTGGAAAATTGTTAACAGGCCAGCAGTAATAAGGTTGTTTAAGTTGATTTAATTACATTTTCTTAGATATAAGCTAATATCAATTATTTTGTATTTAAATCGTCACGATGCAAGTTGAAGAGATAATGACACTGAGAGTCGCAGATTTGCGAGAGAAGTTAAGAGAGCTTGCGTTGCAGACGACGGGACGAAAGCGCGATTTGCAAGATAGACTATTAATACATCACGGCTTTCCAGTTGAGGATGAAGAAGAGTCAGAGGGTGAGTCCGTAGTAACAGCAGAGGATGATACCGTAGCAGTTCAACCAGGTACGCGACAGGCAGAGTATAAATCTTGGTTTACGCTAAAAGACGTGGAAGGTAGTGTGTCACAATTTTCTGGTTCTAATAACCCCGACATCAATCAATGGATAGAGGAATTAGAAGAATGCGCAGCTGCTGGTCAATGGAGGCAATTACAATTATTCATTTATGCCAAGCAGTTGTTAGTTGGTGCAGCAAAATCTTTCGTTCGTAGTTTGCGTGATATTCGTAACTGGAATTCGTTGAAGGCAGCTCTGTTGGATGAGTTTAGTGTTAAACTGTCTGTTCGGAGCAGAACCCAGCCGATTAGCTGCTTGCCAAATAGCACCTAATTCTTGGCCCTCAGCCGCTTATTTTGTTTGTTACTTATGTCTATGTCACTCATTTGTTTGTTAAAGCTCTGCGCTTGCTTGCCCTGCTAAACGCTCTCTGCCAGCTCGCTCTTCGCTATCTCCGCTTTGCGTCTGCCTACCGACGTCGGCCGAGCGAAGCTGCGCTTAGCGATCGGAGCGGCAATGTAAAGGGCAGGCAACCCACTCTTGCAATTTGGATGTCACGCATTAAAGAACATATCGTAATTTTATTTCTGCGCCGAGTTTTGTTTAATTCGAAATAATTAGTCGGCCGATTGGGGATAAAAAACATTATCTCCACATAAAATTTGGTGACCCCGACGTGATCTCTGAGTTGCAGTGTCAATTAATAATCATTCGCGATCGACATTCGCTAGCCCTAGCAAATTTTCGGCGGTTAAGCACAATTCGGTGCTAAAACACACTTACATACACCTACATACACGCATTGCTGGCTATTAATTTTTCTGTCGCGACAATTCGGTCAGTGCAGTGCGGTAGGCAGTGCAGCGAACTCACTAATACACACAAGCGAAGTACAAAGCGGAATCGGACAGCTCGCACAGCCGCACAGCTAAAGGCATTAGCTGTAATCCCTTTGCTTTCGGTTCCCACGTTTATACGTATACAGGGTGTCTTTTTCGGTCGTGCTGAGTGACTCTTTTAAAAACCTCAACATGGCAGCACCTGAGCCTACCAATGTCGCGAACGCAGCAATGCCGAGTGATGTAGATTTCTACAAGCACAAGGCCGAGTCCATCGCGCGCCAACTAAAGGCCATGGATCGCTTTCTCACCAAGGGAGAGCTTGCCGAGTTAGATGAGGCAGAACTTCAAGCTCGCTTAGAGCAGATCGAGCGAATGAATGCGGATTTCGATGCCGCTCAAACGAGCCTTGAAAGGCTGGATTTCCTGCAGTTAGCCCATGATGCCCGGCTGGACTTTTCGAATGTTTATGTCAAGGTTAGGTCCAGGCTGTCGCGGGAGTTGATGGCGGCTCGCACGGTAAATGTTGCCAATTCAACGGCTCGGCATACTCTCGAGGGGAACTCGTCGTTGTTCGCCTATAATAGTATAGGCCGTTCTCGAATGCCCGAGTTGCAGCTTCCGCGATTCGGGGGAACTACATGGATTGGCCAGAATTCCACTCGATGTTCTCGACAATGGTGCACAAAGACCATCGTATACCAATCATCGAAAAATTCCAATATCTTCGTGGATGTCTAGATGGTGCTGCGCTGGATACGATTCGTTCCTTGGAACTTTCTGAGGAGAATTACGACAAGGCGCTGAATTTGCTAATGTTGCGATTCGATAATAAACTGTTACATTTTCAGGCACACGTCAAGGCTATTTTCGGGTTGCAAGGGGTGGAGAAGGGCTCAGCTATCGGCTTGCGCGCGCTCAGCGACAAAATCAATTCGCACTTGCGTGCACTTCAGACCTTGGCGACCCCGCAGGAGATTTCCGATGGGTTGCTGATCTTCATCATAGGCACGAAATTGGACCACAAGACCAAGGAGAAATGGGAAGAGAACTTGCCGACGTCAGGATTGCCTCGGTGGTCAAGCATGGCCCCATTCTTGGAAGCAAGATGTCGGATGCTGGAAAATTTGGGATCGGCTATGGTAACAATTCCTAGCCAGCAGGTGGGAGAAAGTAAACCTAGCACCCTAATCACCTCCATTAACGATCATAATAGCTCAACATGCAAGTATTGCAAATCCTCCGATCACTACATATCCCGATGCCAGGCATTTATAGATCTCCCTGTTTTTTCTCGATACAAGGAGGTGAAGAAGCGCCATTTATGTCTAAACTGCCTCAACAAAGGCCATTCATTGCAACGCTGCAAGTCAGGGGCATGTAGAAATTGCCAAGCCAAGCATCACACACTGCTCCACATGCAGTCGGGCTCTGACGCTGAGTTGCCGTCGCCGAGCACGGAATCGACCCAGCATGATCCTGCAAGTGCCCTAGTAGCAAGCAAATATATTAGCCCTCCCCCCTCGAGTCAAAAATCTCTGCCTAGCCAAAACGTGCTGCTAGCTACTGCAATCGTATATGTCAGGGGCCGTTTTGGATCGCTTATTCCATGTCGTGCCATTTTAGATTCCGCTTCTCAGGTTAACTTTATAACATCGAGACTCGCCAATCAGCTGCAGTTAGATCCTCACCCGTCTCACGTTAAAATCGCCGGTATTGGAGAGTCAATTCTACCATCCAGCAAGGCTGTGGACATCGTCCTGCAATCTCAAGACGAAAGCTATCGCGGTTTCCTCTCTGCAATTATCACTGCCTCAATCACAGGAATGCAGCCTAACTTCGGCCTAGACGCAAAGGATTGGCCAATGCCAAATAACCTAAAACTAGCTGATCCTAATTTCGCCAAGCCCCAGCGTGTCGATCTGTTGATAGGTGCTGGTTTGTTTTTCGAATTAATGTGCGTTGGACAGATTCGACTGTCAGACCAATTGCCAACATTGCAGAAGACGAAACTTGGCTGGATAGTGTCAGGAAGTATTAAAAACTCTGAGAAAGCCCGTGCGGCGCTAGCAGCCGTTGAAGATCCCCCTGTCATCTCCGCTTGCGAGACTAATTTGTGCGATATTGTAAGGCGGTTTTGGGAAGTCGATGGAGATTATTCGCCCTCATCAATTTCGGAGGAAGATGTTCATTGCGAACAGCATTTCGTCACAAACTGCATTCGCCTAGAGTCCGGAGCTTACTCCGTGCGTTTGCCAACCAAATTCAGTCTAGAGGAATTAGGAGAATCGTATCAGCAGGCGCTACGTAGATTTCTCAATTTGGAGAGGAAGCTAGCAAAAAATGCACAGCTTAAGGCAAAATATATGGAGTTTCTTCAGGAGTATCGTGATTTAGGACACATGTCGCCAGCTTCGCGGCAGTCAGACCTCCCGCAGTACTTCTTGCCTCACCATTGCGTCCACAAGCAGGATAGTACAACCACCAAATTACGCGTAGTGTTCGATGGATCTGCCAAAACAGCGTCTGGAGTATCACTGAATGATGCGCTTATGGCTGGACCCACCATCCAACCTAAAATTCTGATAACTCTGCTTCGTTTCCGCTTTTTTAAAGTCGCCTTGTGTGGCGATATCTGCAAAATGTACCGCTGTGTACGCGTTTCCCATCCCGATACGCACGTGCAGTGCATCCTATGGCGCAATGACCCGAAGGAGGAGATTCAGGTGTTCAAGTTGGAGACTGTTACTTACGGAACCAAACCTGCCGCTTTCTTAGCAATTCGTGCTATGCATCAATTGGCAAATGATGAAGAGTTGCGTTTTCCGCTTGGCGCTGATGTTGTTCGAAGAGATTTCTATGTCGATGATCTCATATCTGGAGGGGACAGCATTGATTCTGTCATCAAAATTCGTCAGCAGGTAAAGGAGCTACTTTCGAAAGGATGTTTTCCCATACGTAAATGGTGTTCCAATGAACCCGCTGCTTTGGAAGGCGTATCGGAAGCGGATCGCGAAAAGTTCCTTACCTTTCATGACGGGACTGAAGTAACCAAGGCGCTTGGTCTAGTTTGGGATCCCACCACGGACAATCTTCTGTTTAGCTTCGCTCACGTCGGAACCGCTGCAGGCCCAATATCGAAGCGTTCGGTCCTGTCTACACTAGCTAGGTTCTACGATCCTCTAGGGCTCATCTCTCCCATCATCACAAAAGCTAAAATATTTATGCAGTCGCTATGGAACGAAAGCCTAAAATTTAATTGGGACGAAAGCCTGCCCCAGGATCTACATACGACTTGGATTGAGCTGACTTCGCAGTTGTCGATGGTTAAAAACTTTAAGTTTCCACGTTACGTGCTTCGGCAGCAAGCCAGATTAGAAATGCACGCGTTTTGTGATGCGAGCCAAGCAGCATATGGCGCCTGTGTATACATGCGTTCGGAAGCTCTTGGCATTGTGCAAAGTCATCTCTTATGCTCTAAATCCAGAGTCGCGCCCTTGAAAAGTATGACTATCCCCAAGCTTGAGCTGTCCGCTGCCCTCGTATTAGCCGAACTAGTGTCCACCATAGTTAAGGGATTATCAGCTCCATGCCAAATACATTGCTGGTCGGATTCGTCCATAGCCCTTGCCTGGATTCGAGAATCACCATTGAATTTTAATATATTTGTTTCTAATCGAGTTCAGCGGATTCAGGAGCTCACCGCTGGAATGACTTGGCATCACGTGCCCACAAAGTTGAATCCTGCCGACATCATATCACGTGGAGCCACGCCCGCTGAACTAATGGATAGCAGCCTTTGGATCTCTGGACCACCATTCTTGCGTCTTGAGAGCTCAGAGTGGCCTGCAGGCTTGCAATTGCCGACCGATGTACCAGAACGTCGTCATGCAGCATTGGTTGTTTCAAACGAAAGGGATGTATCGTACGATTGCAAATTTCAAAACTCATTCGGATCCATGCAGCGCGTCTTTGCTTACATATATCGATTCTACATTCTCAAGGACAAAGGCATAGCGCGGTCGAAGGGTCAACTTACCGTAATCGACATCAAAAATGGTACGCATTTGCTCATAAGGGCAATACAGCAGCAACAATTTTCGGAAGAGATAAGGGCCCTCGCCAGCAAACAGGCCCTACCCCCAAAAAGCACGATGGCCTCACTGAATCCATTTCTGGATAGCTTTGGATTGCTGCGTGTTGGAGGCCGCCTCCAAAATGCCGAATTGGACTACGACGCGAAGCACCCGATCCTGCTTCCTAAGGGACATCCTGTCACTGTCTCTATTATTATCTTCTTTCACGAAAGGTTTCTCCACGCAGGAGCTCAAGGATTGCTCGGACTGCTTCGGCAAAAATTCTGGCCTATTGGCGGACGCAAATATGTTGCGGGAATCATTCGCAAATGTGTTAGATGCTTTCGTTTGAAGCCAGTGCTGAGGGAACATATCATGGGAAACTTGCCTGCGGATCGCGTAAGGACTAATCCAGCATTCCACACAACGGGCGTTGATTTTTGCGGACCCTTTTATCACAAGTCGGAAGTCAGAAGCAGGCCTCCTATCAAATGTTACATCGCTGTCTTCGTATGCTTTAGCACCAAAGCAACTCATTTGGAAGTCGTTCGGGATCTATCTACAGAATCCTTTCTGGCAGCATTAAGGCGTTTTATAAGTCTACGTCCCAAACCTCGAATCATCTGGTCAGACAACGCTACAAATTTTGTAGGAGCAAAAAATGAGCTTTTGGAGCTTCGGCAAATGTTCCTCAGCGATCCTCATACGTCGGCTGTGTCACATCTCTGCGTTTCTAGTGGAATCGACTGGAAATTCATCCCCCCTCGCTCACCTCATTTTGGGGGATTGTGGGAGGCGGCTGTTAAAGCAGCTAAATATCATTTTCATCGCATCGTCGGGACCTACATTTTTACTCTTGATGAAATTCAGACCTTGGCTTGTGAAATCTCTGCTTTGTTAAATTCCCGTCCGCTTTATGCAATTACAGAAAGTCCCGATGATCTAGATGTGCTCACGCCAAACCACTTTCTCAATGGAGCCCCGAAAGCTGCATTCGACGAGCCAGATGTGGCGCATCTCCGGGTCAACCTACTTAGTCGATGGCAGCGGCTGTGTCAAATGAAGCAGGCGTTTTGGAGAAAATGGAGCACGGCGTATCTTTCGATTCTTCAGGAGCGGAGCAAGTGGCGGTCATCGTCTCCAAACATCAAGCTAGGAGCGCTCGTCATGATCAAGGAGGAAACGCTTCCACCACTAAGGTGGCCGCTTGGCCGCATTGAGAGCGTCATCCCCGGAAAAGATGAAACCATCAGAGTAGCCGTCATCCGCACTCAAAAAGGCCTTTTCAAGAGGGCCGTTGGAAAAATAGCGGTTCTGCCCCTTCAGGATGGATCTGTTGAAAGCCTTTGCCTTCCAACGGGGGGTGAATGTTCGGAGCAGAACCCAGCCGATTAGCTGCTTGCCAAATAGCACCTAATTCTTGGCCCTCAGCCGCTTATTTTGTTTGTTACTTATGTCTATGTCACTCATTTGTTTGTTAAAGCTCTGCGCTTGCTTGCCCTGCTAAACGCTCTCTGCCAGCTCGCTCTTCGCTATCTCCGCTTTGCGTCTGCCTACCGACGTCGGGCGAGCGAAGCTGCGCTTAGCGATCGGAGCGGCAATGTAAAGGGCAGGCAAGCCACACTTGCAATTTGGATGTCACGCCTTAAAGGACATATCGTAATTTTATTTCTGCGCCGAGTTTTGTTTAATTCGAAATAATTAGTCGGCCGATTGGGGATAAAAAACATTATCTCCACACTGTCGTCCGTAGAAGTACATAGAATGTTGCAAAAGCGCCAGCAGAAAAAAGGAGAGTCGTTGCATGAGTTTTTGTATGCGTTAATGGAGATAGCCAAGCCAATTAAACTAGATGATGAGAGTTTAATCGAATATTTTGTGGATGGTATACCAGACGCTAGGGCAAGTAAGGCAATGCTGTACCAAGCTAGAAACTTAAAGGAGCTTAAATTTCAGATCGATGTTTACCAGAAAGCTAGAGGCGGATCCAAGCCGATGAGTAAGAATTGGCCGCTGAGTAATAAAAGTGAGAGTTCGGTGAAAGGGTCGATGGCAGAGAATTTTAGAAAATGTTTTAAGTGTGGAGACAAATCGCATTTGAGGAAAGATTGTCCCAAAAATGATTTTTGTTGTTTCAAATGTGGCCAACCAGGACACCGTGCGGCAAGCTGTAATGTCAAGGTCGAAACCAGACAAGAAAAGAGATCGAATACGAACATTATTCGAGATAAGGAAGTCGTCAATAAGCCGTCAGGTATTTTCACTCCATCAGGTTTGGAATTAAAGGATATTAAGCACGCGAATTTGGTATTCCAAGGTTTGATTGATACTGGAGCAGATTTGTGTTTAATTCGCAGGAGGGTATTTTTGAAATTTGGAAATCTTGAACTGATCGGCCAGGAGAAATGTTTAACAGGTATTGGAGATAGTCAAGTTGTAACTTTTGGTAGCTTTTCGATACCAGTGAAAATCGATGAGATTGGAATGGAGGTAGAATTTCATGTCATTCCAGACGAGGATATTGGTTTTGAAGCCATTTTAGGAAGGACTATTCTGGATCATGTGGACATGCAAGTTTCTAAGACAGGAACAAGATTTGTTCGTAGAGTTTGTGGCGAGGATAAAGATAAGAAACTTGATCAGGTAGCATCGTCCTCATGCGTGGAATTGTTTAATGAATATAAAGGCATTTGCATGTCAAGTATTGACGAAGTTGAGAAGGAGTTTTCAATTGATGTTGGTCATCTCAGTGAAGTACATGCTAGAGAGGTTAGGGGTATGGTAGGAAAGTACCAACCTCAGAGAAATGTAGATGCGCCGATAAAAATGAAAATTGTGTTAGTGGATGAGATACCAGTTTTCCAGCATCCGAGACGATTACCGTTGTGTGAACAGGAAATCGTGGACAAGCAAGTGGAAGAGTGGCTGGCTCAGAAGATTATAAAGCCAAGTACATCGGAGTATGCATCACCAGTAGTGTTGGTACCGAAAAAGAACGGTAGCAAGAGACTATGCTGTGATTACCGAAAGCTGAATGAGAAAATAGTTCGCGATAACTTTCCAATGTCACATATGGATACAGTGTTGGAGAAACTGCAGGGTGCAAAGTATTTCACCACGTTGGATTTAACGAATGGTTTTTTCCATGTGCCTGTAGAAGTCGAGTCTCAAAAATATACGTCTTTTGTGACTCAGAATGGTCAGTTCGAATTTTTATATGTACCATTTGGAATTTCAAATTCTCCAGCGGTGTTTACCAGATTTATAATGGCTGTGTTGAGAGATTTAAAGAATAATGAAGCAGCAGTCTATATGGATGACGTTATTATTTGTAGTCAAGATATAGAAGAGGGTTTGTTAAAGTTGAGAAAAGTACTGAAGATAGCGGAAATGAATGGGCTACGTATAAATTGGAGAAAGTGTCAGCTGTTACGACAAAAGGTTAATTTTCTGGGGTATATAATAGAAAAGAACACGATAAGACCAAGTGATGAGAAGACGAGGGCAGTCGAAAAGTTCCCAGTGCCAGTTGATAAAAAAGTAGTGCAGCGTTTCATAGGATTGACTTCTTATTTCCGAAAGTTTATTGAGGGTTATGCTGTTATTGCAAAACCATTGACAGATCTGCTGCGGAAGGATGTTAAATTTGAATTTAAGGAGATACATCAGGTTGCGTTTGAACAACTAAAGGTAGCATTGATTAGTAGACCTGTTTTAGAAATGTACAACCCGAAGTTGGAGACAGAAATCCATACTGATGCATCAAAATGGGGGTATGGAGCCGTGTTACTGCAAAAGAGTTTGGAAGACAGCCAATTCCATCCAGTTCAATATATGAGCCGTAGGACTAAGCCATGTGAAGAGAAATATCCTGCTTATGACCTTGAGGTTCTGGCAATTATCGAAGCTTTAGCGAAATGGCGTGTATACGTTTTGGGTATAAAGTTCAAAATTGTCACAGATTGTAATGCATTTACAATGACGATCAAAAAGAAAGACGTTCCTTTGAGAGTAGCACGTTGGGCCATGTACCTACAAGATTTTAATTATGTTATAGAACATCGCTCAGGAACGAAGATGAGGCACGTTGACGCGTTGAGTCGTGTATCTTGTTTTATGGTGACCGAAAGTATAGCTCATCGTTTGAAAGAAGCTCAGCTAACCGACGATTGGGTTAAGGCTGTTAAAAGTATTGTGGAGGACAAGGAATATGAGGATTATTATATTCAGAATCAGATTTTGTTTAAGGATCCGGATAAGGAGCTCATTGTAGTACCAGCTCAGTTGGAAAATGAGATTATATCAATAGCACATAAGCAAGGACATTTTTCAGTTAAAAAGACACAAGATATCATTGAAAAGTCGTATTATATTCCGAAGTTAAAAGACAAAGTATGGCGCGTAATAAATAGTTGTGTCGAGTGTATCATTGTCAATGAAAAGACAGGAAAACGTGAGGGTTATTTGCAACCAATAGACAAGGGTGATAGGCCGTTACAAACGTATCACATTGATCACGTTGGACCAATGGAAATGACTAAAAAACAGTACAATTATATACTGGTTGTCGTTGATGGATTTTCTAAGTTTGTTTGGTTATATTCTACACGTAGTACAGGTGTTGAAGAGGTCGTTAAGTGTTTGGAAATTCAGGGGACTAGTTTTGGTAATCCGAACAGAATAGTGACGGATAGGGGTGCAGCGTTTATGTCCAATTTGTTTCGTGAATATTGTGAGAGAGAGAAAATACAGCATTTAATGATTGCCACAGGCGTTCCACGTGGGAATGGTCAAGTCGAAAGGATGCACAAGATAGTGGTGCCTATGTTGTCGAAATTGTGTCAGGGTAATTCCGGTAGTTGGTATAAGCATCTAGGAAAAGTACAGCAAATGATCAACAGTGTTGAGCCGCGAAGTACCAAGGTAACACCTTTCAAGATATTGACTGGGCTAGACATGCGTATAGGAATGGATCCAAAAATAAAAGAAATATTGGAAGAATCACTTATCGAAGAGTTGAACAAGGACCGCGAAAAAATTAGAAAGGAAGTAGTTGAAAACATTGCACGGTTACAGCAGGAAAACAAGAAGAGTTTTGACTTAAAAAGGAAACTAGATAGACAGTATGAGGTTAATGAGCTAGTAGCTATCAAGCGTACTCAGTATGGTACTGGATTAAAGCTAAAAGGAAAGTATCTAGGGCCGTATAAGGTGGTTAGGGTAAAGAATCATGGAAGGTACGAAGTCGAGAAGATTGGGGATACTGAGGGTCCCTATAAGACCTCTACAGTTTCAGAATATATGAAACCTTGGCTAGACCCATCCGAGGCGAATGGTCCGTCAGGACAGCCGAATGTAGGAAACGAAGGAAAGAGAGAGACACGAAGCGGTCGTGTTTTCGTCGGGTCGTCGGGATAGAGCAGTAATCGGCTCTGAGAGAGCCGATAGCAAGAGAGAGAGACAGTCAGTTGTCAGTTCAGCCACGCATCAGACGTACACGCATATAATTAGTCACAAACATACTTGTAAAACTTGGAGCTGTTATAATTTTAAGTCCAACATACTTATTAAATAAATGTTACTCGTTGCCATCAAGCAACTTAAACTACTACATGTATTCAAGGGAAGGTGTTACTGTTGGTGTGATTCTGCCGTTGCGCTCTCTTGGATTCGGGACAAGCCGTCAAAATTTAATATTTTTGTTGCAAATAGAGTGTGTGAACGATTCAGGATATGACCGAAAAAATGGAATGGCGCTATGTTCCCACAGCTTTAAACCCAGCCGACATTCTGTCTCGAGGGGCTCATCCGCCTGAGCTGAATGAGTCACCTCTTTGGGCTCATGGTCCTCCATTTCTTTGCGGCTCCTCAGATGACTGGCCACCCTCTGTGCTACCTGATAAGCCAGCCCTTGAACTTTGTCGGAAGGCTCTTCTGGTCAAATCGCCCTACATGGACATTATTGCTGATTCCAAGTATTCGAATTCATTTGCTTCTTTGCAACGCGTTTTCGGATACATTCACAAGTTTTTCAACAGAATTCGGCGCCCCGGACTCACTGTCTCAGACATTGAACATGGAACCCAGGTATTGCTACGACTAGTCCAGCGTACTCAGCTATGGGAGGACATGAAGTCACTTCGTGTCTCCTCATCGAGCTCAATCGCATCGTTATCGCCATTCATGGATCAGTTTGGACTTCTCAGGGTAGATGGTCGACTGAAAAACTCTTCGTTGGATTTTGATGGCCGTCATCCCATCATCTTTCCCAGCAGCCATCCACTGACTCTTGTAATAATCTCCCATTTTCATGAGCGGAATCTGCACGCTGGTCCTCGAGCTTTGCTTGGACTAATTCGATCCCAATTGTTTAAATATAAATAGATTATTGTACACATAAACTCATGTAACAACACCGATCTCTAAAGAAATAACATAAAGTAGACAAGTTATGACTGCACTGGTGTAAACAGAGATCTGTAACCCATTAATACGACAACAAAACACAAGTGGAGAAAACACTTAACAAATGCGGTCCTAAAATAAAACTAATGTAAGCATGTATTAAAAAAGACACCCTCAGTAAAGTGTATCCTCTGCGTAGGTCTAACGATAATTATAGACTACCAAATTGTACCTCCTACCTCATTGTCAAATCACATATAAGGCTCTGATTTTAAGAATAAAATTCAGTTTGAATTTACAACTCAACTCGCAAATGTCTAGACTTTTCTTTTAAGGTCTTAACATTTTGGTCCTTCGAGACTCTCCGTTGTTTCCCCCCTGTGGTAAGAGCACGGAGTTAAACCAGCTTCCTTGAGACTGAACAAGTGTCTAGTTCAATGACAGCTAAAGGTAGCAAAATAAAAAACTTTGATTTCCCTCCTATAGGAAGGAACAGAGTATAAAATAAATTAATGAAACGAGAGTTTCAATTAATAATTTGGAAAATACGAGCTAAACAGGCTGTATGTTTAATAGATAACTGGGTATATCTATTGTGATCGGAGAATAAAACAAAAAAAATAAATAAAAATAAATGAAACGGAAGTTTCAATTAATAATTTGGAAAATACGAGCTGGACTGTATTTTGATAGATAACGAAATATGTATATGTATTGTAATTACAAAAAATAAAAATTTTTCGCGACGGTGGCTTTTTTGAGGCCGGAACATCGAAAGAGAAAAAATAATAATCCGAAACATCGAAAGTGCTTAATGGCTAGAATTGAAAAAAAAAGTGGCAAATAACTGTGACTGTGAAAAAGAAATATATAAATGGGTTTGTGTGTGCCCACTATGCCAGTAACAATAACTGCAGCGACAGGAAGATCAGCGACGTAAACAGAGGCAACACCAGCAGCAGCGACAGCGATATCAGCAGCAACGACGTAAGGCGAGGCAACACCAGCAGCAGCGACAGCGATATCAGCAGCAGCGACGTAAGCAGAGGCAGCACCAGCAGCAGCAACAGCGGTATCAGCAGCAGCGACTTCAGAGGCAGCAGTAACAGCAACAGCAGAAGCAGAATTCATCAGCAAACTCTCATATTTCAAATTGTTTTTAAGCCTAATAAAGTAAAAGTAAAAAAAAAAAAAAATTTTTTAAACTAAGATGTTGTCGGAACAAATAATTAAGCTATTAGAGGCTCAAGCAGCGATAGCAAGGGAGATTAAAAAGATTGAAGCTGGTCATTTGACCAGCGATGTAATCCAAAGGTTAGGAGACCTTAAAAACAAAGTTACAGGCAATAATTCTGCACTGTTAACATATGGAGTAGTCGATCATTACTACTTTTAGAGACAGCAGTACGAAAAAATGATTAAAAATATAGAGGACATACATAAAAAGTAAGTAGAGTCAAAAAATAATGAAACATTAACGAAAGGGAAGGTAGAAAAAACAAACTTACAACCAGTGGAGACTGGAACTTTGAAGGAAAACATAGAGCCCAAAATTGACAATAGCATAGAAAAAGTATCTGAGGAAATCGACAGAATAGTGGAAAACCTAAGGACATATTTAGAGCAAACCATGCAGAGGTTTGATCAGGCTAAAATGGGAGAGTGTAGAATGAGAAACGAAAAAATTGAGTTCCTCAGTAAAAAACTGAGTTCAAAAATTGAGGAGTTTAATCATAGCTATGAAACAAACGACAGCTTCAACGAGCAGATCGTCGAGTTGGACTTTGATATTCAAAGCATGTTGAGCAACCTAGAAGTTAGGATGCAAACCATAGCTGAAGAAAACAGCATGGATACTAAAGGGGCAACGGTAAAAAAAGAAGATATCGATTTGCCTGATCTTCCGAAAGTGGAAGTACCCACATTCTCGGGCGAAGAAAAAGAGTGGGACGGCTTTTCACAAATATTTTGTGAATTAATTCATAACAGAGATAGTCTGAGTACATCTCTAAAATTCAATTATTTGAAAATCGCGATAAAGGGTGAGGCACGGAGTATGGTAGCTTACCTTTTAACTGGGCCGCTGGAGAATTTTAATGCCGCTTGGGAATTGCTGACCAAGCGGTATGAAAATAAGCGAAAAATTTTTTCGGATCAGCTGAATCGTTTACTAGACTTACCAATGCTAGATCACGATTCAGCGAAACATATTAATTGGTTTTCTGATTCTATAAACGAGTCAATACATTTAATTAAATTAAAGTCACACTTAACAGAAGAAGTTGATGTGATTTTCGCGCACATTGTGTTGAAAAAATTCAACAAAGATACCTTACAATTATATGAAAGTCATATAAAAGAGACAAAAGAGATCCAAGCATTGCCAGATGTGATGGAATTTTTAGAACAACGGTACACTTCTCTTTACACGTCGCAGGATAAAGAGTGGAAACCGTTGAAAAAAGTAGTGCAATATGGTAAAATAAAAGAAAATTGTCCGTTATGTAAAATGGCAGGACATACCATAATTCACTGATATAAGTTTAAGGGAATGAGTCCGATAGATAGAGGCCAGTTTATTAAACGAGGGGTAACGTTGTGAGTTGCTGCGGACACCGCAACTCTACAGTTATACCCGATACTAAGTCAGTATGGCTCTCCTCCGGCAGACGCCGCTAATATTAAACGACACGACAAAGAGTGCGTGCGACAGAGACAGAGCGTGACGTCGGGCGCTGCGTAGCCAGTGCAAATTGATTTGTTCCTTTTGCCTATAAAAATTATCTGATCTGATCCAGATTCAGCAATCTGATAGATATGGTCATTATCTATGATGCTGCGTTTTTAGTTTTCTCGAATGTGCAATATTGTGGATGCAACAGATTTTCGTCTTTTGTGGGGGCGGAAGGGGGTGGGGCGACATTCTGAGATAAACGTTTTATAGTGAGATCTAACAGAAGTGCGGATACCAAATTTGGTTACTCTAGCCTTAATAGTCCCTGAGATTTGTGGATTCCCCAGATTTTCGTCCTTTGCGGGGGCGGAAGGGGGTGTGGCGAAATTTGGACACGAAAAGGTCAAGGTCCGATATCACAGGAGTGGGGATACCAAGTTTGGTTGCTCTGGCTCTTATAGGTTCTGAGATCCTTGAACTCATATTTTGCAATTGGCAAAACCGACCATGAAGCCTGTGTGTTAGAGAGAGACAGAGCGAGAAAGAATGAAATTGTTTTCTTGATTCTGGCTATAATAATTTTACGATTTGGTTTAGATTTTGCACTCTAGAAGATATAGTCATCTTCTACGATTCTGCGTTTTTGGTTTTATCGTATCTTTAAAAATGTGGATGCCACAGATTTTCGTCCTTTGTGGGGGCGGAAAAGGGCGGGGTGCAGTTTTGAAATATTTTTGTAGCAGTGACATATCACAGAATTCTGGATCCAAAACATCGTTGCTCTAGCTCTTATAGTCTTTGAGCACTAGGCGCTGAAGGGGACGGACAGACGGACAGACGGACGGACGGACAGACAGACAGAGCTCTCATTGATTGTGGGTCGCAATGTACCATAATTTCAGAAGAAGCTGCGCAAATATTAAACTTAGTACGAAAAAGAGCGAACACCGAGGTAAGTGGAGTGTCATCTACAGACTCTTGCACTTCAAAGTACAAAGTTACTTTATCGGTAAAAACTCTTGATTATAATAAAGGTCCTCTAAATATTAAAGCAATTATTCTTCCGAAATTGATGAAAGCTTTACCATTAAAGTCTTTCAATGTTGATAAAACTAAGTGGCAAGATTATGTGTTGGCAGACCCTAACTTTAACAAACCAAGTAGGGTAGATGTAATAATTGGGATAGATTTGTATACCCATATTTTAAAAGACGGAGTAGTAAAAATAGACGGACTACTTGGACAAAATACAGAATTCGGATGGATTATATCCGGTTGCACCAAATCAAAAGGTGATACATTTATTGTGGCGACAACAATTGAAGTTGGGGACTTAGAGCGGTTCTGGGAATTGGAAAGTGAAAAGAATGACGTAGAAGAAGATGTGTGCGAGGAGCATTTCTTGGAAACAACAAGAAGAGATGAGAATGGTAGGTATGTGGTAAAAATACCATTTAAAAAAGAAAAGGATCTAGGAGATTCAAAACACCAAGCTATAGCGCGATTTTATAGTTTAGAAAGAAAGCTCAGCAATAATAAAACATTAAAAGAAAATTATGTAAAGTTCATGCATGAATATAAAAACTTAGGACATATGGTAGAGTCCAAAGAAGATGGGAAATATTATTTACCCCATCAAGGAGTCATAAGAGATTCCAGTCTAACGACAAAGCTGAGGGTGGGTTTCGATGCTTCAGCAAAAACCACAAACAATAAAAGTTTAAATGATATCATGTGGGTTGGACCAAGGGTCCAAAAAGATATCTTCGATATTATGGTGAAATGGCGTAAATGGCCATTTGTAATATCTGCGGACATGCGGAAAAAATGTACCGGCAAATAAATGTTGATAAAGACGATCATCAATATTTGCATATAATTTGGAGAGATAATCCAAACGAAAAGTTAAAAGATTATAAACTTACAACCGTTACGTACGGTACAGCTTCAGCACCCTACTTAGCAACCAGGGTGCTTGTTGCAATAGTAGATAATTGCAAAAATCAAGCAATTAGGGAAATCATAAAGAATGATTTTTATATGGACGACCTGATGACAGGTGCCGACACGATACTGGATGCTAAAAAGCATGTAAAGGAAGGTACCCGGGAGTTTACTAAGGTTGGGTTTAACTTAAGAAAGGTTAAATATCCCAGAAATTATAGAAGGCATTAGAGATGACCAAGAAAATAAAGTATTAACCATTGAGGAGAATGAATCCGTCAAAACATTAGGACTACAATGGGAACCGGTTAAAGACGAGTTTAGGTTCAGTTTCCACTATGAACCAATTAAGAAAAATAACAAAAGAATAGTATTATCTACCTTAGCCAAGATATATGACCCCTTAGGCTGGTTGTCTCCAGTGACACTTGTCGGAAAATTGTTTATTCAAAAACTTTGGCTAGCAGACAAAAATTGGGATGAAGAATTATTAGAACAGGATACTCGGGAATGGAATTCGTTTAAAAATAGTTTAACAGAGTTAGAGAGCATTCGGATACCGAGATGGCTAAATTCTCAGAACAATAAGTCGATGCAAATTCATGGGTTTGCCGATGCATCCGAAAAGGCTGTAGTGTATGCCAAGGTAGATAGTTCTACAATTATAATAGCCAGCAAAAGCAAAGTTAATCCAAAGAAGAATCGGAAAACTATTCCAAAATTAGAACTTTGTGCAGCACATCTTCTGGCAAAATTAATTCAACGGGTGAAAGTTGCGGTTGGAAGTAATGTAGAGTGTTATGCCTGGAGTGATTCTACTATTACTCTAGCCTGGATAAAGAATGGAGACAATAAAGACAAGTTTATCAGGCGTCGAACTGACGAAGTAAGAAAGATTAAGGAAATTAAATGGGGACACGTTAGAACTGAAGACAATTCAGCAGATGTAGCATCAAGGGGCATTAGTGCAGATAAGCTAAAAGATTTTAAGATTTGGTGGAAAGGGCCTCAAGGTTGGCGAAATCTAAGCAACATTGGCCAAAAGAGGAAATTGAAGAAAAATTAGTTGTGAGCACAACAATGGTAATAGCAAAAAATAACATTTTTTGTAAATTATTACAAAAATATTCGTGTATGCATAAACTAGAAAGAGTCGTTGCATATGTATTGAGGTTTATTCAAATCAAAACCAAAAAGAAAGAATTTCCTTCATTTTTGACAGTGATGGAGATTAAGAGCGCCAAAGTATTAACAGTAAAACAACAACAAGCTATCCAATTCGGTTCCGAAATAGCTAGCCTAATTAATAAAATGGAAATAGAAACAAAAAATAAACTATTAAGCTTAAATCCGTTCTTAGATAAAGACGGATTGTTACGAGTTGGAGGTAGATTGCAAAACTCCAACGCGGAATTTGAGGTTAAACATCCCTTGATTTTAGATAAGTGTCACTTGACGTCTTTAATTATCAAGAATGCACATAAAGAAACATTGCACGGTGGAATTAATCTGATGCGAAACTATATCCAGCGAAAGTTTTGGATATTTGGGCTAAGAAATTGCTTAAAGAAAAAACTTAAAGAGTGTGTCACCTGTGCTAGGTATCGACAGAATAGTGCAGAACAAATTATGGGAAATCTGCCGAAACACAGAGCTACAATGTCGCACCCGTTTACAAATACAGGTGTAGACTTCGCCGGGCCTTACCATATCCGATGCTCTAAAAACCGGGGGCAGAAATCCTATAAGGGATATATTGCCGTATTCGTATGCATGGCGACAAAAGCTATTCATTTGGAAGTAGTCAGCGATCTTACTTCAGATGCATTTCTAGCTGCACTTAGAAGATTTTTTTCAAGAAGAGGAAAATGTGCAAAAAATTTTTCCGATAATGGAACTAACTTTGTGGGAGCTTCGCGCAAATTAGACGAGAAATACCAAAAAGCCCTCAAAGACAACATAAAAGTGGTTCCAATATTAGAAAGAGAACAGATCGAGTGGCATTTTATTGGAGTAAAATCAGTGAAATATCACTTAAAAAGGGTAATTGGGGACAATAATTTAACCTATGAGGAAATGGCAACTCTATTATGTCAAATTGAAGCGGTACTAAATTCACGCCCTTTGTATACAGCTGCAAATGATATTGACGATCTGGATGTATTAACACCAGGTCATTTTATAATTGGAAGGCCAATATTTGGCCCGATGGAGACAATTCCAGAGGAAAAAATCGGGAATCTGGATAGATGGAGATTAATTCAGAAAATGAAAAGAGAATTTTGGATTAAATGGAAAGAAGATTATTTGCACACACTGCAACAAAGAAATAAATGGAAAATAGGAATGCAGAATATTAAAACAGGACAGATTGTATTAATAAAAGATGAAACCTGTCACCCAGCTAGATGGCCCTTGGGAAAAATAGAAGAAATACATAAAGGTAGGGACGATAGAGTCAGAGTAGTAACTATAAAACATCAAGACGGGTTGATAAAACGACCTATAACTAAAATTTGTCCATTAGCTGGAATTGAGTCAGAAGAGCAAGACTCAGGAATGACTCCAAAAGAGACCGGAAGAACGCGTAGTAGACCTCGAATGTCCAAGCTAGGACTGATGGCAGCATTGTTAATGCTTGTGTTATGTTGCCAAGTTTCAAATGAAAACATTGCTGCTAGAGGAACGGCGAAGTGGTCAATTGAAAAAATGAACAGTTCCACTTCGATATATTTGGACCCGATGGGGGATGTTCAAATAGTCGCCTCATCCTGGGATTTAATTGTTTATTATAACATGGACCCGTATTTCCAAATGTTAAAAAAGGGGAAAGAATTGATTGGGAAAATGAGAGTTGTGTGTGGTAAACTTTATACTTTTGAAGATCAATGCAATAATGTCTTAGATAATACGGAAAGACAAATTGCAGACCTGGAGGAAAATAATACACTTTTCATGACTCAGGATAATAAAAGAAAGAAGCGAGCACCATTTGAGTTTATGGGCTCACTTTATCATATATTATTTGGGATAATGGACGCCGAAGATAGGGAAACGTTGGAAGGAAATATGAAAAATTTATTAGAAAACCAACATAACCTAGATAATTTAATTAAAAAACAAACATCGGTGGTAGAATCAACGGTAAATATTCTCAAAAGAACTACCGAGGAAATAAATTTGAACTTTAGAAGTATGAGCACTAGAGTAGAAAACATAACGGAAGCATTAAAGGAAAGTTTCTATGTGTACAAAGAATCCATAAATTTCTTTATGGTAACAAAGCAACTAAGCTGCTTGATTGAAGAGTGCGATAAAATTCAATCAGCAGTTATTAATCTACTGATAGATATTAATCATGGTAGACTAAATCCAAACATTTTAAAAGCTATACAATTAAAGGGAGAAATAGCAAAAATAAAAGATAACTTATTAGAAACATTGGTGCTTCCAGGAAAAAGAAGAGGAACAGAATTGAAGGAAATTTACAGCCTATTAACAGCGAAAGGAATTTTTGTTGATAACAAATTAATTCTGAACGTGAAGATTCCCCTGTTTGGTAGACACGCATCCCATTTGTTTAGGATAATTCCAATGCCCGTTGAGCATGAAAAAGAATTAGTCAAGGTAGATTTGAGCTCCAGGTATTTAGTATATAATTTCGAAATTGATTCCTATCATTCGATGACTGAAGCTACCTTGAACAAATGCCAAAAATTGCAAACGAATAGAAGAGTATGCGAAGGTAATTGGCCTTGGAGCAATGCCAATGATAATGCTTGTGAGATAGCTCCTTTCAAACCAAAGGGTAATTCAAATTGCGTTTATAGGAAGATAGCAGAGACAAGGTCATTTTGGGTCGAATTAGAAAGACAGGGTAGTTTGATCTTCAAAGTTCCAGTAAACACTAATGCTAGAATTCAATGTAGTAACTCAAATCAAGAACTAATAGATCTTCCGCAACAAGGAATTTTAACAATAATACATGGTTGTACTGTGCGAACCGATGATAAAATACTAGTACCTCATCACAGTATTCAAACAGAAAGCTACGAGCCAATTTCATCCTTTTATATAAGTAATATAAGCAAAATACCAAAAATTGTTTGGAATCCATTAACAGTACCATTAATTAACCATACAGAAGAAATGCATAAGTTAAGAAACGAAATAAAATTGTTAAAGGAAGGTCATCATGACTTAAAAGGACTTAAGTTCCATCATGTATCTGGACATGCGGCCTTTATTATCGGAATCATAATAATGATAATATTAATAATCTATGCCATAAGAAGAATTAAAGTAGCACGAAAACTGCAAACGATAGCACTTCCCTACCCACTGTAATTGACTGTAAATGATTATCTGTACTTGTAATTATAGCTATAAAGAAAATGTACACAAAAAGGTTCACAAGAATCCAAATACAAACAATGCCACTTTCGGCCCTTTGCAGAATGTTCAAACATGAACATATTATCGTCAATACAATGCCACTTTCGGCCCCTTGCAGAATGTTTAAATATAAATAGATTATTGTACACATAAACTCATGTAACAACACCGATCTCTAAAGAAGTAACATAAAGTAGACAAGTTATGACTGCACTGGTGTAAACAGAGATCTGTAACCCATTAATACGACAACAAAAACACAAGTGGAGAAAACACTTAACAAATGCGGTCCTAAAATAAAACTAATGTAAGCATGTACTCAAAAAGACACCCTCAGTAAAGTGTATCCTCTGCGTAGGTCTAACGATAATTATAGACTACCAAATTGTACCTCCTACCTCATTGTCAAATCACATATAAGGCTCTGATTTTAAGAATAAAATTTAGTTTGAATTTACAACTCAACTCGCAAATGTCTAGACTTTTCTTTTAAGGTCTTAACACCAATATTGGCCTATTGGGGGAGGAAGACTTACCGTCTAAGGCAGTAAACAAGTGCGTAAGATGCTTTCGACTGAAGCCCAGGGCATTGGAGCATATTATGGCGGATCTTCCAAAGGAGCGGCTCGATGGTTCTCATGCCTTTGAGATCACAGGCGTGGACTTCTGTGGGCCGTTTTTCTACAAACCGGAGGCACGCAACAAGGCTCCAATCAAGTGCTACGTCTGCGTCTTCATTTGTTTCGCTACCAAGGCTGTTCATCTGGAGCTTATAAAGGACTTATCCACAGTTGCTTTTCTACATGGACTAAAGCGCTTCATATGTACCAGACGGAAGCCGCGGCAAATTTGGTCAGACAACGCAACCAATTTTGTCGGCGCTAAGAATGAGCTGATGGAATTAAAGCGCCTGGTCCTCAGCGATGACCATCAGAAGGCGCTGCTGGATTTTTGCTTGGTCGAGGCTATAGACTGGCATTTCATTCCTCCGCGCTCCCCTCATTTTGGTGGTCTATGGGAGGCTGCAGTGAAGACGGCCAAGTACCACTTCTACCGTGCGATAGGCAACTCGGTTCTTGGATTTGACGAGCTGCGGACGCTGTTGTGCCACATCACGGCAGTGATTAATTCAAGACCTTTAGTTTCAATTTCAGAGAGCCCTGCCGATCTAGATGTTCTAACTCCAGGGCATTTCTTGAATGGTGGCCCTCCTGCTTCGTTCGCTGTGCCTGACGTCACGCAGCTAAACTTCGATCGCCTGGACGGCTGGCAGCGCGTTTCGTACCTGCAGCAGCTCTTTTGGTCCCGGTGGAAGGAGGAGTACATAACGTCACTGCAGCAGCGCTCAAAGTGGCGCACTGCGAAGCCTAGTTTAGCAGTCGCAGATTTGGTTCTTGTCAAGGATGAGAATCTTCCTCCCATGAAGTGGCCACTGCCGAGAGTGGTCGAGCTTTTGCCTGGACGAGATGGCGTTGCCCGAGTTTCTGTGCTGAAGACGTCATCTGGAATCACCAAGCGCGCCGTCAACAAGCTGTGCCTGCTGCCCCTTAAAGATGCTGTTGAAAGTCAGGCTTCCAACAGGGGGAGTATGTCGGATCAAGCAGCTTAAATATTTTAAATTATTGCCAGTGGTGCGGCCCAAAGGAAATGCATTTTGGTGTTGTCGTTTCCAATGCCCCCACTGCAAAGATCATTTGCTACCGCATATGCGCATGCAGCGGAATTCTTTCGTCTCCTTATGTCGCAATCTCTCGGACTCGGCTTAACAGCGTCCCCAAGCAGCTCTAACGCTCTCGGGCTATCATACGCTCTCGCTCGCGTCTAAGCTTGCTGCATAGGGCCCGGCAATTTGGCCCGTCAGCCCTTGCATGGGCAGTCTTGAGCTAATCGTCGCAGCTATTAGACTAACATCCTCGCATCAATCGTTCGCCCCAATCATCCCCATATGTACATACGCGATAAGTTGGTTTACATATGCAAATAAATTGTGAATTATAAACAGCCTCTCGACTTTTATTAACTTCAAATTGCAACAGTTATTAAAAACGCTTAATAGCTTAACAGTATATTTAGATACATCATTGTTTTAGTTATAATAAACAAAAAAGTCGAGAACCGACGGCGTTTGCATAATTTTTATAATTTATAATAAAACTGTTTAAAATAAGGAAATAAATGTGTAATTATATTATTGTAATATTTTATATTTTGTGGTATAAATCAAACAAATAACAGCTTTTATTTCATTTCCCGCGCCCTAGTGTACCATACCCCCACCCCCTGCCCATTCTTCATTTATTATGTGGCGGTAGGTCAGTCCATCAAAAGACCCAAAACAAGAACCAAACTCAAATTTCAGTTCTAGCGGCCAGCAATACTAAACACCCACACGCAAAGTACGTGAGAATGCATGTGCACCCATACACTAAAACATGCTGGTGGCAAAACAGAACCAGACCTGAGAGAGTTTAAAAAATCTGAAAAAGCATACAATCACATATTTTTGTCGAAACATATTGCGTGTGTACTAACACATGCAAAGATGTTCTCTCTGCGCTCTCTCTCTCATGATGAGATCACTCTGGGGTACTGAACGCGCTAGCCAGTGCATGATGCAATTATACAAGGTGGTCTCGTCGGGAGCCGAAGTTCGTTCGTGTTGTCCCTTATCGTCAGTGCATGCTTGCTTGTTGATGATGAAGGTTGTTCACGGACGAATTCTTTGATATATTCTTAACCCTTATGTCCCGACAACAACAAAATTATAAAAAGCATATAAAACGAGGGGGAACGTTGTGAGTTGCTGCGGACACCGCAACTCTACAGTTATACCCGATACTAAGTCAGTATGGCTCTCCTCCGGCAGAGGAGTGTTTCTTTTGGCTATAAAAATGATCTGATCTGATCCAGATTCAGCAATATATATATGATCATTATCTATGATTCTGCGTTTTTAGTTTTCTCGTATCCTCAATATTGTGGATGCAACAGATTTTCGTCCTTTGTGGGGGCGGAAGGGGGTAGGGCGAAATTCTGAGACATACGTTTTATAGTGAGATCTAACAGGAGTGCGGATACTAAATTTGGTTACTCTAGCCTTAATAGTCTCTGAGATTTGTGAATATCCCCAGATTTTCATCCTTTGCGGGGGCGGAAGGGGGTGTGGCGAAATTTTGAAACAAACTCGTCTCGGTCCGATATATTAGGAGTGTGGATACCAAATTTGGTTGCTCTAGCTTTTATAGTCTCTGAGATCTAGGCGCTAATGTTTTACTCTAAGCAAAGCCGGCTATGCTACGTGTGTGTTAGAGAGAGACAGGGCGATAAAAAATTAAATTGTTTTCTTGATGCTGGCTATAATAATAATACGATCCAATTCAGATTCCGCAGTCTTAAAGATATGGTCATTCTCTACAATTCTACGTTTTTGGTTTTCTCATATCTTTAAAATTGTGGATGCCACAGATTTTCGTCCTTTGTGGGGGCGGAAGTGGGCGGGGCGAAGTTTTGAAATATTTTTGTAGCAGTGACATAGCACAGAAGTCTGGGTCCAAAACATCGTTGCTCTAGCTCTTATAGTCTTTGAGCACTAGGCGCTGAAGGGGACGGACAGACGGACGGACGGACAGACGGACAGACAGACAGGGCTCAATCGACTCGGCTATTGATGCTGATCAAGAATATATATACTTTATGGGGTCGGAAACGACCTGTTAAGGGTTAATCAACATCAACATATACCGTCTCACTCACACTCACTATACTATGTGCCCTTCACTCGCACTTATTGCTAGCATACGTTAAGGGACTAACTTTTGCCGACAAGACCACCTTGTATAATTGCATCATGAGCCAGTGTGTGACGCTTTCGTTGTATGAACTGGCACATCTATGTATATACTGTATGGTTAGTGGTTGTATGAACTGGCACATCTATATACTGTATGGTTAGTGATGGAAGGCAAAAGAGAAATGATAAAGCGCTGCCACCTCGGACAAGTCTCGACATAAATGCTTGATTTATAATCGTGTTTGATTAACTAAAAATATGTAAAAGTGAAACGTAAACTCTTAACGAGGCAATAAATCAATTAAAATACGTTTAGAAATGAATAAAGTATCTACATATATGAAACTATGTGACTAGGAAACCGTGTTCCGGCAGTCTGGCAGCCTCATACGAAAATGGCGAACACGAGCACTGCGCGATGAACGACGAGCTGAAAAAATAATTATTGTTTTAAATTCCGTTTTGCCACCGAAATTCCTTGTCCTCTCTGGACTGTGCGTTGCGGAACTCGGAACTGGAGCTAATCGAATAATGAAACGAGCAAAGTGCAACAACAGCAAGTGCAATGAGCATGGCCAGCCAAAAAGAATAAATTAAGTTTGCAAATTATGAAAAACCAATCGCTCTGACGGTCGGTGCGTGCGTGCGCGTGTGTGAGTGTCAGTGCGAAGAGAAAAAGGTTAGCAATAACCGTGTAGAAATACAAATAAAACGAAAAATTAATAAAGCAAAAAAACTGGCGGTAAACACGTATGTGTTAGTGTGTGAGCAACAGCTACAGCTACTACGATCGCCGTGCACTAGGACTACGTAATACGTAAGCGAGAAGGCGGCAAACCCACAGCACCCACAACGCAGCACAGCATTTATGCAAAAGAGCAACAAATTGAACGCTGGAGGCAGCGATGAGCTCGTCCCACCCATTGCAGCAATACCAGTAGCAGAATCCGCAGCAGCAGCAGCGAAATAAGCGCAAAACGCAAAAATATAAATAGCGAAAAGGTAAGTCGGCAGCAGAAACAACAAATCTAAAAACGAGGGGGAACGTTGTGAGTTGCAGCGGACACCGCAACTCTACAGTTATACCCGATACTAAGTCGGTATGGCTCTCCTCCGGCAGACGCCGCTAATATTAAACGACACGACAAAGAGTGCGTGCGAGAGAGACAGAAAATCAGTCTGAGCGTGACGTCGAGGGCTGCGTAGCCAGTGCAAATTGATTTGTTTCTTTTGGCTATAAAAATGATCTGATCTGATCCAGATTCAGCAATCTGATAGATATGATCATTATCTATGATTCTGCGTTTTTAGTTTTCTCGTATCCTCAATATTGTGGATGCAACAGATTTTCGTCTTTTGTGGGGGCGGAAGGGGGTGGGGCGAAATTTTGAGATATACGTTTTAAAGTGAGATCTAACAGGAGTGCGGATACCAAATTTGGTTACTCTAGCCTTAATAGTTTCTGAGATTTTTGAATATCCCCAGATTTTCGTCCTTTGCGGTGGCGGAAGGGGGTGAGGCGAAATTTTGAAACAAACTCGTCTCGGTCCGATACATTAGGAGTGTGGATACCAAATTTGGTTGCTCTAGCTTTTATAGTCTCTGAAATCTAGGCGCTAATGTTTTACTCTAAGCAAAGCCGCCTATGCTACGTGTGTGTTAGAGAGAGACAGGGCGAGAAAAAATGAAATTGTTTTCTTGATGCTGGCTATAATAATAATACGATCCAATTCAGATTCCGCAGTCTTAAAGATATGGTCATTCTCTACAATTCTACGTTTTTGGTTATCTCATATCTTTAAAATTGTGGATGCCACAGATTTTCGTCCTTTGTGGGGGCGGAAGTGGGCGGGGCGAAGTTTTGAAATATTTTTGTAGCAGTGACATATCACAGAAGTCTGGATCCAAAACATCGTTGCTCTAGCTCTTATAGTCTTTGAGCACTAGGCGCTAATAGGGACGGACATACGGACAGACGGACAGACGGACACACAGACATGGCTCAATCGACTCGGCTATTGATGCTGATCAAGAATATATATACTTTATGGGGCCGGAAACGATTCCTTCTGGACGTTACACACATCCACTTTTACCACAAATCTAATATACCCCAATACTCATTTTGAGTATCGGGTATAAAAAGAACGAGGGGGAACGTTGTGAGTTGCTGCGGACACCGCAACTCTACAGTTATACCCGATACTAAGTCAGTATGGCTCTCCTCCGGCAGACGCCGCTAATATTAAACGACACGACAAAGAGTGCGTGCGAGAGAGACAGAAAATCAGTCTGAGCGTGACGTCGGGCGCTGCGTCGCCACTGCAAATTGATTTGTTCCTATTGGCTATAAAAATGATCTGATCTGATCCAGATTCAGCAATCTGATAGTTATGGTCATTATCTATGATTTTGCGTTTTAGTTTTCTCGAATGTGCAATATTGTGGATGCAACAGATTTTCGTCCTTTGTGTGGGCGGAAGGGGGTGGGATGAAATTTTGAGATACACGTTTTATAGTAAGATCTAACAGGAGTGCGGATACCAAATTTGGTTACTCTAGCCTTAATAGTCTCTGAGATTTTTGAATATCCCAAGATTTTCGTCCTTTGCGGGGGCGGAAGGGGGTGTGGCGAAATTTTGAAACAAACTCGTCTCGGTCCGATATATTAGGAGTGTGGATACCAAATTTGGTTGCTCTAGCTTTTGTAGTCTCTGAAATCTAGGCGCTAATGTTTTACTCTAAGCAAAGCCGCCTATGCTACGTGTGTTAGAGAGAGACAGGGCGAGAAAAAATGAAATTGTTTTCTTGATGCTGGCTATAATAATAATACGATCCAATTCAGATTCCGCAGTCTTAAAGATATGGTCATTCTCTACAATTCTACGTTTTTGGTTTTCTCATATCTTTAAAATTGTGGATGCCACAGATTTTCGTCCTTTGTGGGGGCGGAAGTGGGCGGGGCGAAGTTTTGAAATATTTTTGTAGCAGTGACGTATCACAGAAGTCTGGATCCAAAACATCGTTGCTCTAGCTCTTATAGTCTTTGAGCACTAGGCGCTGAAGGGGACGGACAGACGGACGGACGGACAGACAGGGCTCAATCGAGTCAATCGACTCGGCTATTGATGCTGATCAAGCATATATATACTTTATGGGGTCGGAAACGATTCCTTCTGGACGTTACACACATCCACTTTTACCACAAATCTAATATACCCCAATACTCATTTTGAGTATCGGGTATAATAAGAGTTGGCGCTCGCCAAAGCGGGCAGTGCGCAGGCCGAGATCTTTGTGAAACGTAACGAAAAAACTGAATGAAGAGGAAGACAATTTCAATTGGATTCAATTGCAAATAAAATTTGTTCAGCATTACATTTACATACACTCCGAGGGGGCACTGTGACGCCCCCAGCCGCAGCTCCCTCCCCTATCACCAGAAGCCACTTGCACTTTTGATTCGATTCCCGCTCTCGTGCGCGCTCGCTCTCTCACTCACCCACTCTCTTCGTCTATTGTGCTTCGCAAAGTTTTGCGACGAACAAGAACAATAATAATCAAAACAAAAATGTTTAAAATCCATTTTCTTCGCCTCTGTTTCTCTCCTCTGTCCTCACCCACCACACCACCTCTCACTCACTCATTCCGCAGCGCGCTGTCATTTGTCTTGTGCTGCTTCATCGTAGCGGCCAAGCGACCAAACAGCTGGCTCGCTTGCTCATGCACTAATATCCAAAGAGACGCATCGAAACCGAAGTTGCCCGAAACAGGTACAGTGCGTCAAATATGATTTTTCATACGAATAGTCGATTATTATTTTAAGTTTATTTTCGTGTGCGTTTTATTCGGTTTAATCTTAAAAATATATCGCGTAAGAATAGCTTTACGTTTTTTTTGGTATTATCATAGCGTGCCTTGCCATTAATACGTTTGCTCAAAAATAGTTTAAACACACAGCTGATCTATCTAGCAAAATTCAAAATAAATATGGGCCTCAAAACAAAATTGCAATGGTTAGATTTGGTTTTCAACATTGCAATGACTGTTGTTATGATTGTTCTATTGGCCTAAGCGGAGAATGAGATGAGACCAAGGTGCCCCCGCCCGACGCTCGTGAACCTGTGTGTGTGTGTGTAGAGGGTGCCACGGGATAAGAGCAAAAATATTCAAGAGCAATGAAAAGTGAAAAAGACTGCACACACAACACACACACACACACAATATCCATTTGACAAATAAACGGCCAGGAGAAGGAGCAGGAGGAAACCGAAGGAGGCTCCAAGAGGCGGCCAGTGGGATGTGTGTGTGTATGTGTGCAAGAGCAACAGGGAGCCGCCGAAAAGAAATTTCGATTGGTGTAGTACAAGAAGAAAAAAATAAAAGGCGAGGAGCTTTAGCAACAGGAACAAAACAACAAACAACAAATCGGCCGCGTAATATGCGATTGCTGATTAGAGAGAGAGAGAGATAGAGCGCGGTCGAATTTGAGAGTGGGTGGCAGCACCGTTTCTTGTTCCTTTTCACATTTTTTCTGACACCGTTTTGTTTTGGTTTCGCATCTTTCGGATGGAAGGGGGTGGGCCAAAAGAGAAAGGCGACAAAGGAAACCTGTTTGATGTGAAATAAAGGTGGATCTGCGGTGCAGGGATTATGCGCTTGCTAGAGCAGGACAACGACTATCTTGACAACCTACCTTATAATTAATGTACTCTGGGCTCTCTCCTGCGGTTATTGCACTGTTTCGGGCATGCAACTTGCCACAGAGCAGATCCGAATTGCGGTTGCAGCTTAACCCTTTGGTTTCCCACTTAGTTACCTCTTGTGGCATGGCTTTGGATGAACTTTATGGCCCGCCATGGGTTGCCTGCCATTTCCAGCGAGAACTTGGTTTCGGTCTGGCTAGTAGCCCCTCCCCGCTGCACGTAGCCGTTAAATTCTATTTGTATGGCTTTTACGGCAGTGAAGGGCCTCTTGGAGGAGCATAGCATCCTTTGCACATTCCACATTTTCGACAATGCCCCAACAACAGACAACAGACCAGGCCTGGACTGGCCTGGCCTGGCCCCAATACGTGCCATTGAAAAAAATAACTGAAACTGGTTTCGGTTTCCTTCTTTTTCCCGGCCCCAGCCTGGCGTCGCAGCCCTTTTTATTGAAAATGCGCAAAACCGAAACTTTTCTGAATCGCACAATTGTGTGTGGTGCCCCAACGATGGTGCTGCGACTCCAAATGCAAGGAAATTTGTGCAAAAACGAAATAAATATCTAATAAGTCCTTAGACGGCAGGCCATCAGATATACCCCCCCCCCCCACCCCCCCCCACCCCTGTCCATCGATAAGGCATCCTACCTGTCTTCGGCTCTCCCCACACAATGGCTACGATTCCATCATCTTGCAACTTCAACATGTGGTTGTGTGTCGTCGTCCCTGGTCTCAGTTGCATCGGGAACTTCATTCCGCAACGAAGTGGAAACGGAAGATTCTTTTCTTTTCTAGATTGATTGATGAAAGTGGATTGTGGATGTGTGCTGTGCAGCCAGCCAGATACATAAATACATATATACGTACATACATTTTCCTGACGGTTCTCGTGTTTTTCCAGCGGGGCTGCCGGCACCGGCATTAGCACTGAGCCTTGGACGTGTTGAACACGTCACTGGAGCCACAACAGCAGCAGCATCTCAACAACAAAAGAAGCTTGAGGAGCAAACAACCATTGAACCCACGGGACAAACCGGAGCAAAAATACACAGAAAGCCGAGGAGGAACGTAATCAGAGAATCAAGCAAAATGGCTGCCGTACGAGGACATCAGTACTTTAGCCTGCGATGGAACAACTACCAGAACACGATGACATCCGTGTTCCAGCAACTGCGCGAAGATCTCTCCTTTGTCGATGTGACCTTGTCCTGCGAACACGGATCCCTCAAGGCACACAAGGTAGGTGGTCCGGTCCCGTCCCCGGCCCCGTCCCCCGTGATATGCCGTGACATTAATCTTGCAACCCTTTCCAGGTCGTACTCTCCGCCTGCTCGACGTACTTTCAAAAGCTTCTGCTCGAGAACCCGTGCAAACATCCAACAATCATCCTACCCGCCGATATCATATTCACAGATCTGAAAACAATCATCGACTTCGTCTACCGCGGTGAGATTGATGTCACCGAATCGGAACTACAGGTGAGTTCGCGCTCAACCGTAATTAGGATTAAGGAAAACTCTGGGAGAATTTATTGAGAGAATTGCAGAGAACTTGAACCCCTTTTTACAATGTGCAAAATTATTCGAATATTCCTAGTAGCGTTCGAAAAGGACGCCCCCCTTTTTGCCCCCACTAGTCCACTGGGAAACTGCGTCTCCCAATGACACATCCCTACCGTAAACAGGCTATTTCTATCTAATCCAAAGTCGACAAAGAATTATGTTTTCTGTTTATATAAAATATATACATAAAAGATATACCCCCTTAAGGGACAATTTATAATGGAAATTTATTCAGTTTATAAACAATTTTTTGTATTTTTATACCCGATACTCAAAATGAGTATTGGGGTATATTAGATTTGTGGTAAGAGTGGATGTGTTTAACGTCCAGAAGGAATCGTTTCCGACCCCATAAAGTATATATATTCTTGATCAGCATCAATAGCCGAGTCGATTGAGCCCTGTCTGTCTGTCCGTCTGTCCGTCCGTCCGTCCGTCCGTCCGTCCGTCCCCTTCAGCGCCTAGTGCTCAAAGACTATAAGAGCTAGAGCAACGATGTTTTGGATCCAGACTTCTGTGATACGTCACTGCTACAAAAATATTTCAAAACTTCGCCCCGCCCACTTCCGCCCCCACAAAGGACGAAAATATGTGGCATCCACATTTTTAAAGATACGATAAAACCAAAAACGCAGAATCGGTGAGGATGACCATATCTTCTACAGTGCAAAATCTGAACCAGATCGAATAATGATTATAGCCAGAATCAAGAAAACAATTTCATTCTTTCTCGCTCTGTCTCTCTCTAACACACAGGTTTCATGGTCGGTTTTGTCAATTGCAAAATATGAGTTCAAGGATCTCAGAACCTATAAGAGCCAGAGCAACCAAATTTGGTATCCACACTCCTGTGATATCGGACCTTGACCGTTTCGTGTCCAAATTTCGCCACACCCCCTTCCGCCCCCGCAAAGGACGAAAATCTGGGGCATCAATAAATCTCAGAGACTATTAAGGCTAGAGTAACCAAATTTGGTATCCGCACTTCTGTTAGATCTCACTATAAAACGTATATCTCAGAATTTCGTCCCACCCTTTTCCGCCCCCACAAAGGACGAAAATCTGTTGCACCCACAATATTGCACATTCGAGAAAACTAAAAACGCAGAATCATAGATAATGACCATATCTATCAGATTGCTGAATCTGGATCAGATCAGATAATTTTTATAGCCAAAAGGAACAAATCAATTTGCACTGGCTACGCAGTCCCCGACGTCACGCTCAGACTGATTTTCTGTCTCTCTCGCACGCACTCTTTGTCGTGTCGTTTAATATTAGCGGCGTCTGCCGGAGGAGAGCCGTACTGACTTAGTATCGGGTATAAATTTAGAGTTGCGGTCTCCGCAGCAACTCACAACGTTCCCCCTCGTTTTCTTTCTTTTCTTGTATTTGTATTTTTTATGTTTACGATAACTATTGAAAATACCTTTTGAGAGCATTTCCTGTGATTTAATTGCTAAATATATACTTCTATAATCTTATAGAAGAACTTATATAAGTTCTATATAATCTCCTACGTCTTCTACTACGCTATCCCGTCCTTTGTCCCATTCCTCTTGAACCTCCTGAACATTTATCAAACTTGTTGGTTATATTATTGTTGGCAATATCCGAATAGCTCTAAAGATAATAAACCATTTCAGTCCATCAGAGTTATTCAGATAAAATCAACAAGCTGATAACAGTTTTATTTGGTTCGAAATGAATCAATTTCTTCGATTGTTCCAGAGTTTTATACTCTTTCTAACGCTCTAGAACATATAAAAATCATCTGCACGAAACCATCTTCGGTGTAGATGGATTTTCATGTCAGTCGACTTTTGTGATGTGGGAAATATTTTCTGAACTTTGAATCTCTGGTAATCTTTGCAAATCTCTTAAAATATTCATAACTTTCGATATTTATATCCTCAAATGGGAAAATAATGCTAATTATTTCTATTCCGTTTAACATTTATTATTGTATTGAATCCCAAACGCAGAAATGTCCATACGATAGTTCCTCCAAAACGGCAAAAACTTCATATTTCGATATATCAAAGGATCTGTAAAGCCTAATGGATTTGGATTATCGAAACTACTATCGTATCGAACATTTCTATGGTCTTTGAGAGCTTTTTAAAAAGGGTGTTTTGAATATCCGATTATCCACTGACATAATTAGATGAAATACCGAAATCTTCTCTAAAACCACGGCGAATCTTTGTTGTATTCAAAACCCATTTAACTGGCTGACACACGCGAAACGCACTGTACACACAATTACCGCCTCCTAATCGGTTTGTCAACAAACATCAGGCTAGCAAACAGCCTCGGAAATATTGTTCTTGTTTAAATTGAGCACAATAATACTAGAGAGAGGGATAAATTATTGTCAGGGTCGTTTTTATCGGAGTCTCTCTCTCTCTCTCTCTGGCCCCACTTTGCTTATACCTAGCCTACCCCACCCCTACCCCCCACTGGGACCTGTTCTCGTCGATGCCTCGCTTTGGGGCTTTGCATTTGACGAGGAACGCCCCATTCTAATTGTCATTTGTGTTGTGCGCTTCATTAACTATTGCCGCTAGTGGGAGGGGGGGCAGATTCCTCCATACCCACTGTTCGGAGCAGAACCCAGCCGATTAGCTGCTTGCCAAATAGCACCTAATTCTTGGCCCTCAGCCGCTTATTTTGTTTGTTACTTATGTCTATGTCACTCATTTGTTTGTTAAAGCTCTGCGCTTGCTTGCCCTGCTAAACGCTCTCTGCCAGCTCGCTCTTCGCTATCTCCGCTTTGCGTCTGCCTACCGACGTCGGCCGAGCGAAGCTGCGCTTAGCGATCGGAGCGGCAATGTAAAGGGCAGGCAAGCCACACTTGCAATTTGGATGTCACGCATTAAAGAACATATCGTAATTTTATTTCTGCGCCGAGTTTTATTTAATTCGAAATAATTAGTCGGCCGATTGGGGATAAAAAACATTATCTCCACATAAAATTTGGTGACCCCGACGTGATCTCTGAGTTGCAGTGTCAATTAATAATCATTCGCGATCGACATTCGTTAGCCCTAGCAAATTTTCGGCGGTTAAGCACAATTCGGTGCTCAAACCCACTTACATACACCTACATACACGCATTGCTGGCTATTAATTTCTCTGTCGCGACAATTCGGTCAGTGCAGTGCGGTAGGCAGTGCAGCGAACTCACTAATACACACAAGCGGAGTACAAAGCGGAATAGGACAGCTCGCACAGCCGCACAGCTAAAGGCATTAGCTGTAATCCCTTTGCTTTCGGTTCCCACCTTTATACGTATACAGGGTGTCTCTTTTAAAACCTCAACATGGCAGCACCTGAGCCCACCAATGTCGCGAACACAGCAATGCCGAGTGATGTAGATTTCTACAAGCACAAGGCCGAGTCCATCGCGCGCCAACTAAAGGCCATGGATCGCTTTCTCACCAAGGAAGAGCTTGCCGAGTTAGATGAGGCAGAACTTCAAGCTCGCTTAGAGCAGATCGAGCGAATGAATGCGGATTTCGATGCCGCTCAAACGAGCCTTGAAAGGCTGGATTTCCTGCAGTTAGCCCATGATGCCCGGCTGGACTTTTCGAATGTTTATGTCAAGGTTAGGTCCAGGCTGTCGCGGGAGTTGATGGCTGCTCGCACGGTAAATGTTGCCAATTCAACGGCTCGGCATACTCTCGAGGGGAATTCGTCGTTGTTCGCCTATAATAGTATAGGCCGTTCTCGAATGCCCGAGTTGCAGCTTCCGCGATTCGGTGGGAGCTACATGTATTGGCCAGAATTCCACGCGATGTTTTCGACAATGGTGCACAAAGACCATCGTATACCAATCATCGAAAAATTCCAATATCTTCGTGGATGTCTAGATGGTGCTGCGCTGGATACGATTCGTTCCTTGGAACTTTCTGAGGAGAATTACGACAAGGCGTTGAATTTACTAATGTTGCGATTCGATAATAAACTGTTACATTTTCAGGCACACGTCAAGGCTATTTTCGGGCTGCAAGGGGTGGAGAAGGGCTCGGCTATCGGCTTGCGCGCGCTCAGCGATAAAATCAATTCGCACTTGCGTGCACTTCAGACCTTGGCGACCCCGCAGGAGATATCCGATGGGTTGCTGATCTTCATCATAGGCACGAAATTGGACCACAAGACCAAGGAGAAATGGGAAGAGAACTTGCCGACGTCAGGATTGCCTCGGTGGTCAAGCATGGCCTCATTCTTGGAAGCAAGATGTCGGATGCTGGAAAATTTGGGATCGGCTATGGTAACAATTCCTAGCCAGCAGGTGGGAGAAAGTAAACCTAGCACCCTAATCCCCTCCATTAACGATCATAATAGCTCAACATGCAAGTATTGCAAATCCTCCGATCACTACATATCCCGATGCCAGGCATTTATAGATCTCCCTGTTTTTTCTCGATACAAGGAGGTGAAGAAGCGCCATTTATGTCTAAACTGCCTCAACAAAGGCCATTCATTGCAACGCTGCAAGTCAGGGGCATGTAGAAATTGCCAAGCCAAGCATCACACACTGCTCCACATGCAGTCGGGCGCTGACGCTGAGTTGCCGTCGCCGAGCACGGAATCGACCCAGCATGATCCTGCAAGTGCCCTAGTAGCAAGCAAATATATTAGCCCTCCCCCCTCGAGTCAAAAATCTCTGCCTATCCAAAACGTGCTGCTAGCTACTGCAATCGTATATGTCAGGGGCCGTTTTGGATCGCTTATTCCATGTCGTGCCATTTTAGATTCCGCTTCTCAGGTTAACTTTATAACATCGAGACTCGCCAATCAGCTGCAGTTAGATCCTCACCCGTCTCACGTTAAAATCGCCGGTATTGGAGAGTCAATTCTACCATCCAGCAAGGCTGTGGACATCGTCCTGCAATCTCAAGACGAAAGCTATCGCGGTTTCCTCTCTGCAATTATCACTGCCTCAATCACAGGAATGCAGCCTAACTTCGGCCTAGACGCAAAGGATTGGCCAATGCCAAATAATCTAAAACTGGCTGATCCTAATTTCGCCAAGCCCCAGCGTGTCGATCTGTTGATAGGTGCTGGTTTGTTCTTCGAATTAATGTGCGTTGGACAGATTCGACTGTCAGACCAATTGCCAACATTGCAGAAGACGAAACTTGGCTGGATAGTGTCAGGAAGTATTAAAAACTCTGAGAAAGCCCGTGCGGCGCTAGCAGCCGTTGAAGATCCCCCTGTCATCTCCGCTTGCGAGACTAATTTGTGCGATATTGTAAGGTGGTTTTGGGAAGTCGATGGAGATTATTCGCCCTCATCAATTTCGGAGGAAGATGTTCATTGCGAACAGCATTTCGTCACAAACTGCATTCGCCTAGAGTCCGGAGCTTACTCCGTGCGTTTGCCAACCAAATTCAGTCTAGAGGAATTAGGAGAATCGTATCAGCAGGCGCTACGTAGATTTCTCAATTTGGAGAGGAAGCTAGCAAAAAATGCACAGCTTAAGGCAAAATATATGGAGTTTCTCCAGGAGTATCGTGATTTAGGACACATGTCGCCAGCTTCGCGGCAGTCAGACCTCCCGCAGTACTTCTTGCCTCACCATTGCGTCCACAAGCAGGATAGTACAACCACCAAATTACGCGTAGTGTTCGATGGATCTGCCAAAACAGCGTCTGGAGTATCACTGAATGATGCGCTAATGGCTGGACCCACCATCCAACCTAAAATTCTGATAACTCTGCTTCGTTTCCGCTTTTTTAAAGTCGCCTTGTGTGGCGATATCTGCAAAATGTACCGCTGTGTACGCGTTTCCCATCCCGATACGCACGTGCAGTGCATCCTATGGCGCAATGACCCGAAGGAGGAGATTCAGGTGTTCAAGTTGGAGACTGTTACTTACGGAACCAAACCTGCCGCTTTCTTAGCAATTCGTGCTATGCATCAATTGGCAAATGATGAAGAGTTGCGTTTTCCGCTTGGCGCTGATGTTGTTCGAAGAGATTTCTATGTCGATGATCTCATATCTGGAGGGGACAGCATTGATTCTGTCATCAAGATTCGTCAGCAGGTAAAGGAGCTACTTTCGAAAGGATGTTTTCCCATACGTAAATGGTGTTCCAATGAACCCGCTGCTTTGGAAGGCGTATCGGAGGCGGATCGCGAAAAGTTCCTTACCTTTCATGACGGGACTGAAGTAACCAAGGCGCTTGGTCTAGTTTGGGATCCCACCACGGACAATCTTCTGTTTAGCTTCGCTCACGTCGGAACCGCTGCAGGCCCAACCTCGAAGCGTTCGGTCCTGTCTACACTAGCTAGGTTCTACGATCCTCTAGGGCTCATCTCTCCCATCATCACAAAAGCTAAAATATTTATGCAGTCGCTATGGAACGAAAGCCTAAAGTTGAATTGGGACGAAAGCCTGCCCCAGGATCTACATACGACTTGGATTGAGCTGACTTCGCAGTTGTCGATGGTTAAAAACTTTAAGTTTCCACGTTACGTGCTTCGGCAGCAAGCCAGATTAGAAATGCACGCGTTTTGTGATGCGAGCCAAGCAGCATATGGCGCCTGTGTATACATGCGTTCGGAAGCTCTTGGCATTGTGCAAAGTCATCTCTTATGCTCTAAATCCAGAGTCGCGCCCTTGAAAAGTATGACTATCCCCAAGCTTGAGCTGTCCGCTGCCCTCGTATTAGCCGAACTAGTGTCCACCATAGTTAAGGGATTATCAGCTCCATGCCAAATACATTGCTGGTCGGATTCGTCCATAGCCCTTGCCTGGATTCGAGAATCACCATTGAATTTTAATATATTTGTTTCTAATCGAGTTCAGCGGATTCAGGAGCTCACCGCTGGAATGACTTGGCATCACGTGCCCACAAAGTTGAATCCTGCCGACATCATATCACGTGGATCCACGCCCGCTGAACTAATGGATAGCAGCCTTTGGATCTCTGGACCACCATTCTTGCGTCTTGAGAGCTCAGAGTGGCCTGCAGGCTTGCAATTGCCGACCGATGTACCAGAACGTCGTCATGCAGCATTGGTTGTTTCAAACGAAAGGGATGTATCGTACGATTGCAAATTTCAAAACTCATTCGGATCCATGCAGCGCGTCTTTGCTTACATATATCGATTCTACATTCTCAAGGACAAAGGCATAGCGCGGTCGAAGGGTCAACTTACCGTAATCGACATCAAAAATGGTTCGCATTTCCTCATAAGGGCAATACAGCAGCAACAATTTTCGGAAGAGATAAGGGCCCTCGCCAGCAAACAGGCCCTACCCCCAAAAAGCACGATGGCCTCACTGAATCCATTTCTGGATAGCTTTGGATTGCTGCGTGTTGGAGGCCGCCTCCAAAATGCCGAATTGGACTAAGGGACATCCTGTCACTGTCTCTATTATTATCTTCTTTCACGAAAGGTTTCTCCACGCAGGAGCTCAAGGATTGCTCGGACTGCTTCGGCAAAAATTCAGCCTATTGGTGGACGCAAATATGTTGCGGGAATCATTCGCAAATGTGTTAGATGCTTTCGTTTGAAGCCAGTGCTGAGGGAACATATCATGGGAAACTTGCCTGCGGATCGCGTAAGGACTAATCCAGCATTCCACACAACGGGCGTTGATTTTTGCGGACCCTTTTATCACAAGTCGGAAGTCAGAAGCAGGCCTCCTATCAAATGTTACATCGCTGTCTTCGTATGCTTTAGCACCAAAGCAACTCATTTGGAAGTCGTTCGGGATCTATCTACAGAATCCTTTCTGGCAGCATTAAGGCGTTTTATAAGTCTACGTCCCAAACCTCGAATCATCTGGTCAGACAACGCTACAAATTTTGTAGGAGCAAAAAATGAGCTTTTGGAGCTTCGGCAAATGTTCCTCAGTGATCCTCATACGTCGGCTGTGTCACATTTCTGCGTTTCTAGTGGAATCGACTGGAAATTCATCCCCCCTCGCTCACCTCATTTTGGGGGTTTGTGGGAGGCGGCTGTTAAAGCAGCTAAATATCATTTTCATCGCATCGTCGGGACCTACATTTTAACTCTTGATGAAATTCAGACCTTGGCTTGTGAAATCTCTGCTTTGTTAAATTCCCGTCCGCTTTATGCAATTACAGAAAGTCCCGATGATCTAGATGTGCTCACGCCAAACCACTTTCTCAATGGAGCCCCGAAAGCTGCATTCGACGAGCCAGATGTGGCGCATCTCCGGGTCAACCTACTTAGTCGATGGCAGCGGCTGTGTCAAATGAAGCAGGCGTTTTGGAGAAAATGGAGCACGGCGTATCTTTCGATTCTTCAGGAGCGGAGCAAGTGGCGGTCATCGTCTCCAAACATCAAGCTAGGAACGCTCGTCATGATCAAGGAGGAAACGCTGCCACCATTAAGGTGGCCGCTTGGCCGCATTGAGAGCGTCATACCAGGAAAAGATGGAACCATCAGAGTAGCCGTCATCCGCACTCAAAAAGGCCTTTTCAAGAGGGCCGTTGGAAAAATAGCGGTTCTGCCCCTTCAGGATGGATCTGTTGAAAGCCTTTGCCTTCCAACGGGGGGTGAATGTTCGGAGCAGAACCCAGCCGATTAGCTGCTTGCCAAATAGCACCTAATTCTTGGCCCTCAGCCGCTTATTTTGTTTGTTACTTATGTCTATGTCACTCATTTGTTTGTTAAAGCTCTGCGCTTGCTTGCCCTGCTAAACGCTCTCTGCCAGCTCGCTCTTCGCTATCTCCGCTTTGCGTCTGCCTACCGACGTCGGCCGAGCGAAGCTGCGCTTAGCGATCGGAGCGGCAATGTAAAGGGCAGGCAAGCCACACTTGCAATTTGGATGTCACGCATTAAAGAACATATCGTAATTTTATTTCTGCGCCGAGTTTTATTTAATTCGAAATAATTAGTCGGCCGATTGGGGATAAAAAACATTATCTCCACACCCACCTCTATATTAAGAGTAGATGATACATACGTACAAATATACACCCCATATGGCATATGGAACGTACTGATATTGAATTCCAGACGGGTGCATGCTCAAGGGCAGGGCGATCGATCGATCGATTTCTCCTGATTTCTCAACTTCAATGAAAACAAAACAATCTTAAACTTTTCCCGTTTTTCCGATCTTCATACAATTTATGAAGTATACTATAAAAGCAGACATTAAATTAGAGCTTGTTGAGTTTTTGTTTGGAATTTACAGGGGAACAAATCGAGGTTTTCTCGAGTGAAATATATGTATGTATAACAGAATCGATTTTGGTGGTTCTAAAAAGTAACATGTGGTGGTTTATTTGCCTGCAGATAAAAAGGTTCTGTGTAGAACATATAGAAAGACACATTTTATACAACCGTAAACGTGTATTCAGCTCCATTCTCTCCGCTATAAATCGGCTTTATCACTAGTCGCTCTGGCCATATAACCGTTGGGTTTAGCCATATGGCAGTTCTTGTGATTATTTTCCATATGGCAATTCCATAGACACGTGTAATATCGATCGGCTAAAGTCTTAGCTGATCAGATTTAATATTCGTAAACTTCGTCAAGGGTTAAAGATTTGGATATCCGTTTATGTGGGCGCATAGGTTGTTCCTTTACCATACAGAGTACATTTCTCTTGACCATGTTAATTGAGATTGAAGGACTTGCCTTTCATGGAGTCCTGCAATTAGGTATTTTCTGGCGACAACTAACATAATTTCCGTATCGCTGTTAAGTGCTAACATTAGCTTATTTAAGCATCAACCATTTGAGCCGAGACACCAACCATTACAGCGGCGGTACAGTGGTGGCGGCGGCACTGCATGGAACGTGTCTACGCTGACTCTCTTCTCTCTTGAATTCGCACTCAAGTCGCTGCAGAGCAACACAAAAAAAATGGCTCAAATGTTGGTCCAGGGGTCCACCACCCTCAAGCTCACACGCACACACACACATATGGCAATGCTTCTTCTTCTTCTTGCGGCGACTGGCAGACGACTTCCCATTCATGCTGCCTGCTCTTTCTCCCACTCCCACTTCCTTCTCCCTTGCTTGTTGTTTTTGTCACAGACGTGCGCTCCATTTTTATATTTTCGCTGCAAAAGTTTTGCCGGCCATCTGTGATGGGCGCCCCACCACTCGGTCCTCTGCTCTCTCTCGCTGTCACTCTCTTTCTCTCTGTGCCCCCAAACCCCTCTTTAACCTCCACAAGTTGCCGATTTTTTTCGTTCTCTTTCCCATTCTCCTGATGTTTGTTGGCCAGTCGAGGGGGGGAATGGAGGCCTTACGACTACAGCTACGATGACGATGGCTGTGTTTGTATCTCTTTCGTTGCCGTTGTAGTCGCCGTCGTCGTCGTCGTCGCCGTTGTTTCTGCACATGTTCTTGGAGTTTCGCGTGGCTCCTTCTCCTTATTTTCCTCCCTTACTTAATGTATTCAACTTTTTCGCCCATATTTATTTTCTGTTTCGCGCAGTTGTTCCTCTTGTTGTATTTGCCCTTGTACTTTTGTGTGTTTTGCTTGTCCGCTGTGCGTCGCCGTCGACCGCAACTTCTCTGTCCCCTGTCAGAGTGTGTGTTGGGTCGCTTGCATGTGTGTGCGTGACGTCGTCGTCGTCATCTTGCTTGGTGCGTATTTCGGCTTTTGCTTTTGCTTTTGTACGGTGGCCCCTTTATTTTTTTTGGCGCGTCTGATTCGCTTTGAAAATGTATGGCTGCGCTGCTGTTCCTCAAATGCGGGACGGGACCGGTCACTGGACTGGAGTCTCCGGAACGATGTGCATTGATGTGTTCTGTTCCCAAAAATTTGTTTTACAAATGTACTTTTGTTTCGTTACGCAAGGAACCACACACCACACGTTTTGCATAAATTGTGTAGAAAATAATTTAAACAAGGTTCACCCTAAATATGGCTCTGCTCTTTTGCTAATTAATTAAAGCCAGGCTCACCCTATTCCGCTCTAGTCTATGGGATATTGTTTCCCCTTTGGCAGCACTCAGCGTTGCCACCTGGCTGGCATTTTTTTTGCACTTTTTTGGGGTTAAGCTTAGATTCGATTTTTGCTAAGCGTTAATTAATGCTGGCGCTGCTTTAATGCTTTTAGCAAACGTGGTCAACGTGGACACACACAAGCCTGCCTACGAGCAAGACGGTGCTACCAGAGAGCACGAGGTCGGCCTGAGTTCGAACCCAGGGGAGAGGAACTCCGATCAGCGAAAAGAGCCCTTAAACGTGCCATAAAGGAGAGCAAGTCAGCCTGCTTCAGGCAGATATGCGAGGAGGCGGACGTCAACCCTTGGGGGACGGCATATAAGGTCGTCACCAAGAGGATAAGGAGCCAGTCAACACCGGAAGTGACCTGCCCGATCCTGCTTCGTAGCATCGTGGAGGCCCTATTCCCACAGCACCCGTATAGGTAGGAGAGCGTCTCGAGCCAAGACTCCGAGCTGTGGCAACAGATTTCTGTTGAGGAGGTGATAGCGGCTACCAGGAGAATTGGGGATAAAAAGGCACCAGGACCGGACGGTATCCCAAACAAGGCATTGAAGCTTGGAGCAACCACCAGACCAGAAGTATTTGTTGACACGTTCAACAAATGCCTACGGGAAGGAGTGTTTCCAGAGCAGTGGAAAGTGCAGCGGCTAATACTTCTACCCAAAGGAAATAAGTCCCCGGAGGAACCATCAGGATACCGCCCAATATGTTTGCTGGATACGGTCGGCAAAACCCTGGAGAGAATCGTCTACAACCGACTGCAAGTTGTGATCCAGGAGAAGGAGGCCTTATCGGAGTCCCAGTACGGATTCCGGAAGGCCAAATCAACGGTCGACGCCATCAAGGCAGTCACCGACATTGCATCCAGAGCGACCGAGGGAATAAGATGGAGATTTGGCACAAAGGAGTACTGCGCGGTGGTGACCCTGGATATCTGTAACGCGTTTAACTCAGCGAACTGGTCTCGGATAAACGAGGCGCTCGGGAGAATTGGAGTTCCCACCTACCTGCTTCGGATAATAGCCAGCTACCTGTCGGGTAGGGTACTGAGGTACGAGACGGAGGAGGGACCAAAGCTCTACAGGGTGACAGCCGGAGTTCCACAGGGATCAGTCTTAGGACCTCTACTGTGGAACATAATGTACGACGACGTCCTGAGACTCCAGCTCCCGCAGGGATGCACGCTTGTCGGTTTCGCTGACGATCTCGCCCTGGTCGTGGTAGCCAAAGAGCTCCGAGATGTCGAGGCGACGGCCAACGAGGCAATCCGGATCGTATCCAACTGGAGGAAAAACGCGGGATTGGACCTGGCTGGCCACAAAACGGAGGCTGTACTCATCACGAGTCGGAAGAAGGTGGAGTACGCGACGTTTCGCGTGGGTAATGCGACTATTAAGTCGCAGGAGGCAATCCGGTACCTAGGCGTGATGCTGGATAACCGATTGAACTACCGGGCCCACATCGAGTACGTGAGTCAAAAAGCCTCCCGGATGCAGGCAGCACTCGCAAGGATGCTCCCCAATATTGGTGGACCCAAGGCAGGTCGTCGCTTACTCCTGGCGAGAGTAGTGGCCTCGATCCTACTGTACGCTGCGCCGGTGTGGTCTTCAACCCTATCCGGCAACATGAGTCTAAGAAGAAAGATGTCAGTGCCATATCGGCTCTGCGCTCTTCGAGTAGTGTCTGGATATAGGACGGTGTCGGATAACGCAGCCCTGGTCCTCGCGGCCATGATACCGGTGGATGACGCATGTATATGAAGCGCGCGCAGGGATGCGAACTAATGCATCGCTAGAGACCATCCGTGCGTCGGAAAGGCGGGCGTCGATAGAAAAATGGCAGGCAAGATGGGACACGGCCACAAATGGACGGTGGACCCATAGACTAATCCCGGACATTGAGTCATGGATAGGGCGGAGAAGCGGAGAGATGAACTACCACCTCACCCAATTCCTGACGGGTCACGGAGGATACAGGAAGTATTTACATAGGTTCAAACACGAGGATCCCCCCGAGTGTCCTGAGTGTTCGAATGAGAGCGAGGATCCGGAGCATGTGATCTACCACTGCACAAGGTACCGCTCAAGTGCAGAGTATTTCCCACGACCAGAGGAGCTAATGGCGTTCATGACGGAGTCCGACGAGAACTGGCAGCGCGTTAGCAACACCCTAATAGCCATCCAGAGCGATCTGAGAAGATGCGAAAGGGAGCGACGCGTAGAGGAGAGTGCCTAACGTAGGCAACCCATCCCCGCGAAGTAATACTTTGCGGTGATCCCGCGGGGAATGAGGTGTGCAGGTGTCCGTGGTGGTGAGTTTAGCTGTGAAGCCCCGAAGGGGTAGTCCAGTTCGTTGACTGGTACGGGCCGGTCGCGTCTCTTAGAGATTCTCACCCACCGTGGCGTATCCATGGAAAAAAAAAAAAAAACACACACACACACACACACACACACACACACATACATTGCATGAGCTGTGTGTTAAAGCAAAGACTATACAATACCAAGATGTCGCATGAGGAACAAATGCTTTTTCAATTTTCGTTTGACGCTTCACGGTACGGGCGCGCGGGGCTAGTACTTCAATTCTCTTTTACGCTACCTTCGCCTCCGAAATGCTACTCGGCTTCGTCAATGACTCGGTCAGCGTCGAGTCGGTGTGTCTCGAGAGAAAGAATACAAAAACAAAATATGAATCGTTGACGACGGGAAGCCATCTGGAATGACTCAGCACATTGATGCTCGACTTGAATTTGGATGGTCCGATTTTTTGGTTTATCTTGGTGCTCTGTTTTGGTTTTTTGGTTCAAAAAGTCGTTGGTTGTAATATTTATTGACTTTTTATTTATTATTTATTATTTTCTGACTGACAACATACTTTTTATTTTTAGGAATATATTTTTTAGATTTAAGTTCTTTTTTTTAACTTTTTTATTTCAGCCAGAAGCCTGGCATTTCTTTTTATAAAAGTTATTTGACTTAGATTTTTTTTTACATTTTTCGCAAATAGATACTTCTTTTTCTGCAACAATTTCGGGCTCAATAAATTCAACAGAATTATTTTCCAGTTCAATTTCTAAGTTCAAAATTGGAATAGCTTCGCTTTTCAACTTTTTCTTCCCTATATATGCGCTAGAAAAATGATCATCGCATATAATCAGTTTTTGTTCATAATTCTCCAGTGCAACACAACATTTTTCGCGCCAAATTTGACCAAAAATGCTGTCTGCAGGCGGAAAATTAAACATTTTTATACCAGGATTGGTACGCCTTGATTTTTGGCATGTCTTCACAATGCATCACCTTTTCTTATTCCGCTCATATTTTTTTACAACTGATTGCAATGATTGCTAAACAAGAAGTGAAGAAGCGAGCCTGGCACGAGGTCGAGCCAACCCAGAAATATGCTTGTAGTTATGTGTATATGTGTGTATGTCCTAGGTCGGCACGGCCATAAACCGGTTTCGCCCGCAGCATATACGGCCTTTAGCTTCACACACAAGCGCACTGAAAGCATGTCAGTGTCTGCGTGCCGAAACCGTAGGGCAGCGTGGTCGCTGATGTCTATGGCGCGGCACAGTGGGGACTCAGCCGAAATAGTCAAAAAATTGTATGAGTGCTTTAGATAAATTTAATGTACGCATCTAATAGAGAATTTTCCAATCGAATTTTCAAGATAGTTTTAGTTTGGGAGATATAAGCACTCAAAGTTTAACATTTTTTCAGTGTGCAAATATTTATTGACTAACTAACTAATATAGCAAGCTGAGACGGCCAAAGGTCCCACTGTGCCGCTCCAAAGACATCGGCGATCCGCGACCACCGCTTCGACGGTGCTGTTGCCGAACAGACGAAACCGATGGGCAGCGGGGTCGCGGTAGAGACGAAGTACAGGCGAAAAGGGAATTGAAACCCCGCGCGCTCCCTCGTGCCTTTTGGGTCCTAATGTTAGGACCCGCCATAGAACAGCTTTTTGGTCGCTCATGCAACATCTTGGTATTGTATAGTCTTTGGTTAAAGTATCAAGGTGCGGACGCGTTTTTCCCGGTGCTCCCGTGTGGACCGCAAATAGCAGGAAAACCTGCAGGAAAAAAGCTCGGTCAGGAAACAGGCGGACACAGGGTAGGACTACGTACCAAATGGTCACCTATAGCGCGCACAAACTCAGCCCAGCGTAATAATCCAGACTGACGGGCATCCTGCGAAAAGCACACGCGAGCGGACAGCAAAAGGGAAATGGCAGGCTACCAACCTGCCCGTAGCACCGAACCCAGTAAGGTGCTCCGTATGGTATACTGGAAGCCACTTAAGAATTTTTCTGCTGTAGGGCTGACGGAAACGGCATTCCATGACCTCAATAGGCAGCTTGATACGCTGTTGAAATGGCTCATGGGCTAACGTCCTTGCCGCCCCCGTCCCGTTAAAACCATGGCAGGCCTCTTCTAACGCTCGGCAGCTGCGCCCTTAAGTTGGCTGCGTAGGTTTGGTTGATTCCATCCCAATCAATACCGATCTGGCACTGAACTCTGCAGCCCATAAGGCCCAGAGTCAACCCTCGCATGGACCTCACTCTCGGAAAGATACCCATGGGATCATGAAGGTGACTACGCAATACAGCTGTCGACAACGGACTAGAGTTGGGACCCACTAAAGTAAATGACTTCAACTATCAATAAATTGACTGATGTGCTGAATTCTCAGCAAATCGAGATTTCAGAGGACGTGGTATTCGGGAGACGGAATATCATAGGAAGATCGCCACCTAAATCTGCACCGGCGGCCGAAAGAGTCGCTCGAATCGCACAGAGGACTGGGAGCAAGACCCAGGAGTCCCTGCCCAATATGAGGGAATCACTCATCAGCCTAGGCGAGAGAGTAAAAGAATTGACAACCATGATGAGCGAGCAGCGGAACGTTAACACTGCCATGAGGGATCTCGCGGCAGGAATAGCAGACCTGCAAACAACGGTGGTTAAATGCTGGGAGAGCTCGACCAAGGAGAAACCCTCCAATGAAGGGAAAACGCTGAAGGGAAACCCACATATGGTAGAGAGGGCCTCACAGACCTCGCCAGAGAGTGAGGCGGATAAGAGAGGAAGCGTGTACAAGCGGGTACGAGAGGAGTCACACAAGAGCAGGCGTTTCTCACCAAAGCGGCACAAGGGACCGCCGCAGATCCGAGTCCCCCACAAACTGATGCTGCCAGACCCAGGTCAAGGACATGCGACAGCGGGCGGCGAGAGCACTCCCACAACCGCACCAGTAACCAGAGGGGATACCCCCAGTAGTAAGCTGCAGAAGTGGCAACTCGTCGACAGAAAATCAAAGCGGGAGCGGACCGAAAGGAGACACAGGCCGAATGTCATAATCATCCAACCTCAGGGCAACCTAACATACAGCGATATGCTGCGGATTGTCACCAGTAACCAGAGGGGATACCCCCAGTAGTAAGCTGCAGAAGTGGCAACTCGTCGACAGAAAATCAAAGCGGGAGAGACAAGGCCGGATGTCATAATCATCCAACCTAAGGCATACAGCGATATACAGCAATATGCTGCGGATGGTCACCAGGTGATGTGGAGGTGATGCAAACAGACAAGCTGAAGGCCGTCAGCGAAAACGTCAACCGGGTCAGGGATCTCGACACCCTGGTCACAAAAGAGGATGTTGTTGCTGCAATTGCAAAACAGGCGGGGCAAGAGGTGGTTACCAGTGCGGTCAAAAGCCTTAGACAGGCCTTCGCCGGCACGCAAATGGCAATAGTTTGCCTCCCACCGTCGGTCGCCAAGGAACTGCTCAAAGAGGGTATGCTGAGGATTGGTTGGACCAGATGCCGGGTCAGTGAACGGCAAGCACAAAGCAGATGCTATAAATGTCTACAGTTCGGCCATATAGCGGCGAACTGCACAAGCGCTGTTGACCGCTCGGGCTGCTGCCTCAAGTGTGGCGAGAGCGGCCACAAAGCAGCAACGTGCCAAAAGGAGCCAAAGTGCTCTGTATGTACAGAGGGAAACCGGCAGGACACCAAGCACTATGTTGGCAGCAGGAGATGCCCAATGGTGCAGGGAGGCGCTCGTACCCAGCGTATAAAGTGAAGTTCCTGCAACTGAACCTAAACCATTGCGCGGCAGCTCAAGATCTGTTGAGCCAAACGACCAGGGAGGAAAAGGTGGACGTAGCTATCCTTAGTGAGCCGTACAGGACGAGGAGTGACGCTAACTTTGTAGTGGATGCTTCAGGAAAGGCGGCGATCTGGGTCTGCGGAAGACGGCCGAGCCGGATGGAATCAGTGGAGTCCGCAAATCACTACGTCAGAGCTAAGATCGAGGAACTCTGTTCCTGATGTTCAGCAGATGCTGGGCGGAAGGAATCTTCCCGGAGCGGTGGAAGCTACAGAAGCTAGTGCTGATCCCGAAGCCAGACAAACCGCTAGACAAGCCCTCGTTCTACAGGCCGATATGCCTATTGGACACCGCGGGAAAATCCTCGAGAAGATCATGTGCACAAGGCTAGAGCGAGCCATCCAGCGAGGGGGCGACCTGTCTCCAATGCAATTTGGCTTCCGCAGGGGCCACTCCACACTAGACGCGCTATCAACGGTGGCAGACATTGCAGCAAAGGCAATCGAAGGCACCCGTTGGAAGGGCGGTGCAAAAAAAAAAATTCTGTATAGTGGTGACACTAGACTTACGAAACGCGTTCAACACTGCCAACTGGGATTGCATCCTGAGGGCGCTAACGGGCTTTGGAGTTGAAGGCCACCTCATGCGCATGGTCCAAGACTACTTCCGGGACCGGGTGCTAATGTACGAGACTGAAGAAGGTACTAAGAGACACGAGATAACTGGTGGCGTCCCACAAGGATCGGTCATTGGGCCACTACTTTGGAACGCTATGTATGATGGCATCCTGCGTCTGCAAGTACCCGAGGACACGAAAATGATAGGGTTCGCCGACGACGTGGCACTAGTGGCCGTATCAAAAAATCTCAAGGATGCGGAAGGCAAATGTGACGCCTCAATAAGGAGAATCAGAGAGTGGCTGGGCTCCGCTGGGCTACAACTGGCCGACCACAAAACGGAAGTAGTCCTGATCAGCAGCCGAAAAAAAACCGAAACAGCGCTGGTTAACGTGGGATCTTGCAGGATAGAGTCCGTGAGAGCCATACGGTACCTGGGAGTGATGCTGGACACACGGCTATGCTTTCGTGAGCACCTCAGCCAGGTGAGCATAAGAGCTGCGGCACTGGGCAGGGCACTAAACGAAATAATGCTCAACACGAGGGGCCCGAAGCAAGGACGGCGGCTCCTACTACACAACGTGCTAAAGGCTACAATACTATACGGTGCAGCGGTCTGGGCGAAGGCGGCCAACACAAAAGCCTATATGAGGAAGATCCAGGCAACATATCGGCTGGGAGCCCTGCGAGTATGCAGTGCTTTCCGCACGGTATCCGACGACGCGGCTCTGATCATTGCTGGGACGGCACCAATCGACCTTTTAGCAAGGGAGGCGGCCAAAATATAATCGCAGCGAAGAGATATAGCGCCGGCGGAGCCAAATAGGGACGCAATCGGACAACGGGAGCGGCAGCAAACAATGGCCGAGTGGCAGCGCAGATGGACGGAGTCAACGAAGGGGAGATGGACGCACACCCTAATCCCAAGAGTCGAAGAGTGGTGCAAGCGAAGTCACGGGAGTGGAAGACGCAACTTTTAAGCGGCCACGGTTGCTTTAAAGCATACTTGCATAGGTTTGGCCACGAAACAGACGGAGAGGGTCCTGCCTGCGACGGAACGCCAGAGGACGCGGAGCACATACTCTTCAACTGCGCGAGATTCGCAGCGGAGAGAGAGAGTATGGAGGACTGCTGTGGAGAAAGGCTGACAAAGGAAACACTGGTGAGAGCGATGCTGGAAGACACGCGCAAATGGGAGGCTGTATGCAACTTTGCGTGCGTTGTAATGCGTAAGCTACGCGAGGCCGAGCGCGCCAGAAGACGGCAGACAGGAGGGGCATAGAGTGACCGCCCGGGCCCTGCGACGCAATACCTGACGGTCGTCCCGCAGGAGCACCTGGCAAACCAAACATACATACTTAAACACCTAATACTTCTTTCTATACTACTAATTTCTATCCTACTGTATATATCATATAACGCTTTTCCCTTCCGTTTTTTACTACCTAATAAAATATGGAATTAAAAAAAAAAAAAAAAACACATACATTGCATACATGCACAGATGATTTAGTGTTGCGGCCACCCGCATCCCCATCCCTCCGCCCCCCCTCACTATTTGCGACACATGCATGTGTCTGCTCTACCATGTGCCTTGGTTATATTTATTGCTATGTATTTTTTTTGCTGCTGCATGCCAACACTTGAGGGTCTTCCCAATGCGTCGCCACCGAGTACCGCCCTCGTCCCCACCATTCTCCTGCTCTACCACGTTTTGGCCTCATTGCATGTGTGGCTGGGGCACGACACCCACTCCCCCTGCCGCCGCGCCCGCGCCCGCACCAGCCGTACCGGCACCTTTATCTTTGGCCAACTATGTGAGCAGCTGAAACTGACACAAACACACACACACAGAAACAGACAGAGAAAGAGCCAGAGCAAGAGAGTCGGGCAAAGACAGAGACGGAGGTGGACACCAGTTAATGGGGTGGCACACACCCAGGCCAACCATCACCCCCACTCTCTTTCTCTCTCCCTCTCTCTCTCTCTCTCTGTCACTCTATCTCTGTCGGGCGGCAACCACTTGGCTTGCATTTTTTCCGATTTTTTCTTTCATTCTTTCTTGCAAACAATTTTTTTTTTTCTGTGCAGAATTACTTTTTTCTCTTTTTGTTTTTTATACCCGATACTCAAAATGAGTATTGGGGTATATTAGATTTGTGGTAAAAGTGGATGTGTGTAACGTCCAGAAGGAATCGTTTCCGACCCCATAAAGAATATATATTCTTGATCAGCATCAATAGCCGAGTCGATTGAGCTATGTCTGTCTGTCCGTCTGTCCGTCCGTCCGTCTGTCCGTCTGTCCGTCCCTATTAGCGCCTAGTGCTCAAAGACTATAAGAGCTGGAGCAACGATGTTTTGGATCCAGACTTCTGTGATATGTCACTGCTAAAAAAATATTTCAAAACTTCGCCCCGCCCACTTCCGCCCCCACAAAGGACGAAAATCTGTGGTATCCACAATTTTAAAGATACGAGAAAACCAAAAACGCAGAATCGTAGAGAATGACCATATCTTTTAGACTGCAGAATTTGAATAAGATCGTTTTATTATTATAGCCAGCATCAAGAAAACAATTTCATTTTTTCTCGCCCTGTCTCTCTCTAACACACACGTAGCATAGCCGGCTTTGCTTAGAGTAAAACATTAGCGCCTAGATCTCAGAGACTATAAAAGCTAGAGCAACCAAATTTGGTATCCACACTCCTAATATATCGGACTGAGACGAGTTTGTTTCAAAATTTCGCCACACCCCCTTCCGCCCCCGCAAAGGATGAAAATCTGGGGATATTCACAAATCTCAGAGACTATTAAGGCTAGAGTAACCAAATTTGGTATCCGCACTCCTGTTAGATCTCACTTTAAAACGTATATCTCAAAATTTCGCCCCACCCCCTTCCGCCCCCACAAAGGACGAAAATCTGTTGCATTAACAATATTGAGGATACGAGAAAACTAAAAACGCAGAATCATAGATAATGATCATATCTATCAGATTGCTGAATCTGGATCAGATAGATCATTTATAGCCAAAAGGAACAAATCAATTTGCACTGGCTACGCAGCCCCCGAAGTCACGCTCAGACTGATTTTCTGTCTCTCTCGCACGCACTCTTTGTCGTGTCGTTTAATATTAGCGGCGTCTGCCGGAGGAGAGCCATACTGACTTAGTATCGGGTATAACTGTAGAGTTGCGGTGTCCGCTGCAACTCACAACGTTCCCCCTCGTTTCTTTTGCTCTGCTGCCGCCCCCGCTGCTGCCACAGCTCTCTGATCATTTTTTTGCCCCACGGCACGTCGCCAATGTGTCTGAGTGTGTGTGAGTGAGAGCGAGAGAGAGCGAGCACTGGGCGCTGGGCTTGCAACTTTGAACTTTTCGAAGGAACCGAGCTGCTGCTGGGCTGAGTGAAAGGGAGGCAAATAAAGGAAAAAATCGAAATTTGAGTGAAGCGCAAAGAAAAAAAAAGCGCCCGCGTTCTGTCTGTGTGTTTGTGTGTGTTCGAGTCCCCTCCCCCCTCACCACACCCCCCAACAATGGCCGCAGCTCACACACACCGCACCAACACTCAGACAAGTCCTCTCCCCATTGACTCGTGTACACTTTCATTCTCAGTCCAAGTCGAAGCCGGCCCACCTTCACCTTCCCGCCCCCTTCCTGCTTCTTCGGCTCGCCCTGCCTCTGCAGTGGGGCTGGGGTTGGGGTTGGGGCCGACGCAGCGTCAGTCCAGTTTCATCATGATTTTTTTCTTGTTCAACTTTTCGTCCTGCTTCTTGTCTTCGGATTCGCCTGCTGGCTCTCGCTCTGCCTCTGCTCTGTCGGAGAGCGCAATTTTTTTCAGCGGCTCACGAAACGTGCATTGTTTTGTCGCACAGTGGTTCAAGCAGTACAATTTGGTAGTATTCGAGTTAATTAATATTTAAAATTGAATCATTGAAAAAAATAACATTTTTTTGATTGATTCATTGCATAGGGAATCGGCGGGTATAAGCTCTTAGGTTAGTTTCCACAGACCCCTTAAAAACAGTATCCAATTAGATGTTCCTTCTGGCGCAGTCTGGAGCCGCCGTTAGACGAGGAGCTCGTATTTCCAATTCATTCCCGATGTCCACACCCACTTTTACATCCATGTTGCATGTTCTCGCTTATGTCCTGACTACCTCCACGAGGAACATTGGCCGCGGGATGAGGACGAGTGTGTCCATCAATCGCTGCACTTTTTTGGTTTTTTGCAGCCCGCTCATCTGGTCCATTGTTTTTACTGGTTCCGCTGTGAACCTACCTACCTACTTACCCACTCCTCGGCAATGTCTACGCGACACCCGAACACAAATCATGGCCATGAGAATTCATCTCCAGTTAATGGGCGTACGTCGCCTCTCCCATTGAGATTGTCCGAGTCGAGTCGGAGTCTGAGTCCAGGAGGAAGGCGTCGTACATTTCGGTGTCCTGGTCAGTGTTGGTCATTTTCTAAGGGTGTTATATACTTGGATCCCGCCGCATTCCACTGAGTACCGCCTTATGTACATATGTATCGCTTACTGTCGCGCTGCTCGCACTCGCTCGCACACACACAAACACACGCGGGTAAGTTTGCCGCAAGTTTGTTAAGAAATGGTGGGGTGGGGATTGCGGTTTTCTGGGGATGGTAAGTGGGTGGCGCCAGCTCATGAATAATGCAAATTGTTGTCGACTAAGGTTTCGAGGGCTTTTTGCGCGTGTGCGGCCCACGGTGCGCGTGTTGTGCCGCAATTTTTTTCCTCCGCTTTCTGCTGCGCTCAGGCTCAAAGTTTCTTCTAATTTTTTCCAGCTTTGCTGCTTATGCTGTTGTTGTTGTATGCTTGAGTACTTCTCTGTTCCTGTGCATGGGTGTGTGTGTGTGTGTTTGTATGAGAGTTGCGGCTTGCTTATGTTTTATTTTTTCGTCTTCTCTTTTTATGTGCAGAGAGCTGGAGCGGAGAGCTCTGCCTTGGCCTCTGCTTTTGCTCCGCATTTTTTTCCGATTGCGATGGATTTTTTCGCTGCCAGCGTCGCTGCTGCCGATATATTTTTTTTTTTTTTGTTGTTTTTTTTTTTTTTTTTGTTGTGTGACTACAGGAAAGCTTCATGCCGACTCAGCCGAAGCCGAAGTGAGGGACTCTAACCGCTCTAAAACCAACTACACCTATCCCGGATCCCGGCGGTACTGTCGCGAGATATTACTTCGCCGGGGGGAGATGCCCGTAGGGCTCTTCTCTTAATAATCTCCTTTATCCTTTATCTCCTTGCATTGCGTGCTCTTTCTTCGCGACGCAGTTTGGTAGCCATAGTTACGGCCATGAATCTAATCGAGGCCCAGTTTCCTTCTGACTCCAGCAGGCATTCTGCCAGGTTTGACACCGCTGGCATTCTTCCAAGCTTGTTGCTTAGATCCTCTCGTTCTTGCCGAAATCTTGGACATTCGAAGAAGCAGTGCTCTGCGTCTTCGATGACCCCTGCGCAGACCACGCAGAAGGGGTCATCCTCGTGCTTAAACCTATGCAGGTAGGCTTTAAAGCAACCGTGTCCTGTCAGCAGTTGTGTCAGGTGATACTCCACTTGTCCATGGCTACGGTTCAGCCAACTCTTCAGGTCTGGGATTAGCCTATGGGTCCATCGCCCTTTGCTGCTGTTATCCCACGAATCTTGCCATTGCAGGATTGTGCGCTGCCTTAAGGCACCTCTGGTGTCCTGGTCCGTAGACCCCAGGGTTCGCTGTGCCCTGATTCCTGCGGCTTCTCTTGCCAGCAGATGGATGGGAATCATTCCTGCTACCACAAGTGCGGCGTCTTGGGATACCGTTCTGAATGCGCAACACACCCTCAGGGCACACAGCCTCTGGACTGCGTTGCATTCTCGGGCATATGTTTTATGCTTCATTGCATCAACCCATATTGGTGCAGCGTACATTAGCGTTGAGCCAACTACGCTCGCTAGTAGCTTTCGCCTTGGCTGTTTCGGGCCTCCGGTGTTGGCCATGATGCGGTATAGGGCCACTGCCGTCTTTCCTGCTTTGCTGCTTGCATACGCCATGTGATGCTTGAAGCTGAGTCTGTGGTCAATCATGACCCCCAGGTACTTCAGGCTTGGACTGGAGCTAATAGTGCAGTCTCCTACTCGGATCGTGGCCGTCTCCACTACTTTCCTGCTGCTTATGAGCACCGCCTCCGTTTTGTGGGTGGCTAATGAGAGATCCCTCCCTGATAGCCATGTTCTGGCTCTCTCTACCGCGTCGTTGCAGATTTCTTCCGCCGCTTCTTTCTGTTTTGCCACTACGACTATTGCTATGTCGTCGCCAAAGCCTATCACCGTGGCGCCCATTGGCATATCCATCTTGAGGATTCCATCATACATGATGTTCCACAGAAGCGGGCCGAGGACCGATCCTTGGGGAACTCCTCCAGTGATTTGGTGCTCACGTGTCCCTTTATCCGTCTCATATATGAGCACTCAATCTCTTAGGTAGTCCGCGATGATATTCTGCAGATACGGCGGTATTTGAAAGTTTCTCAATTCTTCTTGTATGTGATCCCAATTGGCAGAGTTGAATGCATTTTGGACATCGAGTGTTGCCACTATGCAATACTCTTTGGTCCCGTACATCCATCGGGTGCCATCGATAGCTCGCTTTGCTATCTCACATACCTCGCCGATTGCGTCCACCGTGGACCTGCCTTTGCGAAACCCGTGCTGTCTCGGTGAGAGCTGACGCGTTACTGCCTTCTCCAGCCTGGTGTGGATTATGCGCTCGAGGATCTTACCCACTGTGTCGAGCATGCAGAGTGGTCTATAGGATGATGGCTCCTCGGTCGGCTTGTTGCCCTTGGGTAAGAGGACTAGCCGCTGTCGCTTCCATGGTCTGGGGAAGGTCCCTTCGGACATGCACGCATTGAATAAATCCACGTACATTTGTGGATTGGTCTCAATAGCCGTGCGGAGAACGGCATTTGGGACCCCATCAGGTCCTGGTGCTTTGCCGTTCTTGATCCGTTGTAGAGCTTCGAAGACTTCTGCTCCCGTGGTGGCTTCTATTTCAGGTGGCGGTATTCTATCCATCACCCTCTGGGCTGCCACTTTCTCTGGAAATAGGTTTTCTACTATGTTAACCAGCAGATCTGCACACATTGGCGGCGGGGGACTGAACACTCGCAGTCTCTTCATTACCAGCCTGTATGCGTAGCCCCAAGGGTTCGCATCTGCGTCATCGCAGAGCATTTCGAAGAATTTGCGCTTGACATCCTTGATCTGCCTCTTCAAGCAGCGTCTGCTTTCCTTATATTCTCCTTGGAGCCTTTCGAATTCCGGAGAACCTCTCGAACGCTGGTATAGTCTTTTTTCCGCTGGCACTCCTGCCTGGCGCTACCTATTGCAGCGTTCCACCAATACGTTGGCCTGCGGTTGTTCAGGCTTCTTCTTTTCCTTAGCATGGAGGCATCACATGCTTCCAGCGTATGTATAGCCAGTTGGCTTGCTCTCTCGTCAGCCGTACCGTTGGTCTCGTAGTCCTCAAACATGGCCCGGACCATATCCGGCTCTAGCGTTTCGGTCTTATAACCGATCTGCTTACCAATGAACGGGTTAGGTGCGCCCGTTTCCTGGATTTCACATATGAGGGCTTGGTGGTCACTCCCGGTGTATAAGCCACTAACTTCCCACGTTGTCCTGCGGCTGAGGCTGCTGCTCACGAACGTAAGGTCTATTATAGACCCCGTTCCAGCTCTGCCGAACGTCTGCTGTGTGCCTGTGTTCAGCAGTACGGCATCCAACGTCGCAAAGCATTCTAAGAGCGCCTGTCCCCTTGGGTTCGTTCTCGGGCATCCCCACTCCGTCGCCCAAGCGTTGAAATCGCCGGCTATGAGCGTAGGGTGTTTCTCCCGCGCATCTTCAGCAATCCTTTCCAGTGCCTGCATCGCCTGCTGTAGGCTGAGGCTCGGGGGCAGGTAGCAGCTATATATGTGCACTCCATTTATCCGGGCTCTGGCGAATCCGTCTCCGACGTATGTTTGCAGTAGTTGCTGTGTGGGACTCGCACAGCTCCATATCGCTGCCTTCTTGCTCGAGTCAGCAATCCACTCTCCCGAGTTGCGATTCCGGTATTGCTCGCTTATGACTGCTACATCAATACGGTGCTCCCTTATGGTCTGGTCCAGCAGCTGCTGTGCCATCTCGCAGTGGTTGAGGTTTAGTTGGATGATTTTCATCTATCCTTCATTTGCTGCATCGCCTTTTGGTACTGCGGGCACCTCGAACTCGTCGTTTGGTGCTTCGGGTCCTTCACCCGGTGGCGCTTGCAAAGAATGCAACTTGGTTCGTCTTTGCAATCTTTGGCCTGGTGGTCGGCTCCTGCGCAATTGTAGCAGCACTTCGTGATGGCTTGGCTGCTCTTACAATTAGGCGCGATGTGGCCAAACTCCATGCACTTGTAGCATCTTCGGGGAGTTGACTTGGGTCGTATTCTGCAATACCCCCACCCCAGGCGAATTCTTCCTTTCTCCAGGAGGGGCTTTGCTATAGCCGGTGGAACTTTCAGAGTCAGGGTCTGCGTGCTCCTATAGGCTGGTCTGATGGAGATGGCTGCGGCCTCGCAGATTTCCACCCCTGCCTGCGCTTTGAGTTCCGCTAGGACTTCCTCTTGGGTGGACACTTCGTCTATGTCCCTTACCTCCAAGATGACAGTTTCGGTAAGACTCCTTACTTCAACCGTGCTTCCTAGCGCTTCCTTGACTGCTGCCTGCATCTCGTGGGTTCTCGGGTCCGCCGATTTTTCCAGCATCAGCAACAGCTCTCCTTTTGCCGTGCGTCGCACCGCTTGCACCGATTGCCCTAGCTTTTTAAGACTTGGCTCTGTCTTGACCTTCCTTAGAATGTCTGCATATGAGACAGTGCTGGTGGCGGCGATGACTATTGCATCGCTGCGTGGCGGTCTTGGTCATTGCTGCTGCTTTGGCTTTGGCCTTTGCCTAGCTACGACCTTCACCCACCCCACCTCTCGATCCTTTGGGGCGTCCTCCGGTCCCTTGCGAGCTACGGCGTCCCTCATTTGGCCTTCCTGCGGCTTCTTCTCCGTTTTTTTTGACTTTTCGGGTCCATGTTTTGGCTTCTTCGGCCTTGGGGACGGGGACGGGGACGGGTGGGTGGTGTTCCTGGGCTCTGGCCGTGCCCTCTTTCCCGCCCTCTCCGTCACTGCCGGCTGTGTAACCTTGGCTACAGCCTGCTCCGCAGAGATCGCCTGCCAGCACGATTCCAACTCACGCTGCAGATATTCGATCTCATCCACCAGATCCCTCATTGGGTTCGTGATGGACCTCTTTGGGAGCACCATCAGCTTCCTCAACTCTCTGGCCTTTTGGCCCAAGCTCGCCAAATGCGCCATGGCCCTCTCCTTCTGGTCTGCTTGCTCCTCTTGGGGGCGCTGCAGCGTTGGAGGAGAGGATCTTGCGCGCTCCTCCACTGCTTCCGCCAGCTGGTTTGGCGATCGCGCCAGAGCATTTTTCCGGCGAAAGGGATTCTCCTCATCCCAGGCGAATGAGCTTGTCAGCGGAGTGCTGCAAGCCGCAGCTTGTTCCCGCTGATCGCTCATCTCCGATCTGGCCGTTGATCTGGCAACTCCGGTTGCTGTGGCCGCGCCCTCTATTGGCCAGACGCTGTCGTTTTCCAGCACTTAGCTCCGTGCCTCCAGTCAGCTGTTCTTCCGTCGTTATCCAACACCACTTGCGGTGTGCTTGGCCAATTTTGCCCAAAAACAAAAAGAAGGCAGCAACCAACAAGTGGCGCCAAGAATCACAGCGAAGAAGAATAGGAAAACAGGCACTTACCTGCTGTTTCTTGCGTTCCGCGCAGGTAAGTAACGCAGCACTACTATGGCTCGCGCTAACTACTCTTTGCCTCTTTTCCAGGCTAACTTCCGACGTTTTCCACTGAATTATACGGAACGATTTAAAAACACGACCGCACTCACTAGAATACACACTGTTTGTATGTATGTCTGCCGCTATATGTTTATATGTATGTGTGTATGCGAGTGCTTTTGCTCCTTGCCTTGCCTGCTAATCGTTGTCGTTGTCGTTGTCGTCGGCGCAGCGTCAACGTAGACGTAGACGACATCGTCGTCTTTTGGCATCATTCTTTTTATTTGTAATTCGTTCATCGTTCTGTCGCATGTATGTAACTGTCTCCTCTGCGTGTGTGCATGTATTGGGAGCGCTCGCTCGCTAACACGTCTCTGCCGCCGCTGCCGCCACCGTTGCTTTTTCTTCTGTTTCCTCCTCGTTCTGCAGCGTCGTCGTCGGCGGCGGCGACGGTCAATGCTGCCAGCGCGCTCTGGTCTTCCAATCAGACAACATTTGTATTTTTACACGGTGGGTCTCTCGCCTCGCTTCGATCGGACTCGGACGCGGATTCGGATTCGGACGTGGATGCGGACACTCATCCGCCGCTGTAATTACCGTCGTTCCGTTCGCCATTCGTCTATCCCCGCCTGCCCGCCTGCCCGTTGTCGCGCCAATTAGAAGCACATCAAAAGGTGCATCTGTCGGGCGCCTCGCCCCGCAAACCGCCAGACAGCCGCCTCTAATTACCCTCCTAAAAATTACGAAAAAAATAATACTGCGAATCGTGCAAAATCAAATTAAACTGCTACCCCCTGCCTGCCCCTCCTGGCTTAATCAAACGAGGGGGAACGTTGTGAGTTGCTGCGGACACCGCAACTCTACAGTTATACCCGATACTAAGTCAGTATGGCTCTCCTCCGGCAGACGCCGCTAATATTAAGCGACACGACAAAGAGTGCGTGCGAGAGAGACAGAAAATCAGTCTGAGCGTGACGTCGGGCGCTGCGTAACCACTGAAAATTGATTTGTTCCTTTTGGCTATAAAAATTATCTGATCTGATCCAGATTCAGCAATCTGATAGATATGGTCATTATCTATGATTCTGCGTTTTTAGTTTTCTCGAATGTGCAATATTGTGGATGCAACAGATTTTCGTCCTTTGTGTGGGCGGAAGGGGGTGGGGCGAAATTTTGAGATACACGTTTTATAGTAAGATCTAACAGGAGTGCGGATACCAAATTTGGTTACTCTAGCCTTAATAGTCTCTGAGATTTGTGGATGGCCCAGATTTTCGTCCTTTGCGGTGGCGGAAGGGGGTGTGGCGAAATTTGGACACGAAACGGTCAAGGTCCGATATCACAGGAGTGTGGATACCAAATTTGGTTGCTCTGGCTCTTATAGGTTCTGAGATTTGAACTCATATTTTGCAATTGGCAAAACCGACTATGAAACCTGTGTGTTAGAGAGAGACAGAGCGAGAAAGAATGAAATTGTTTTCTTGATTCTGGCTATAATAATTATACGATCTGGTTGAGATTTTACACTCTAGAACATATAGTCATCCTCGACGATTCTGCGTTTTTGGTTTTATCGTATCTTTAAAAATGTAGATGCCACAGATTTTCGTCCTTTGTGGGGGCGGAAGTGGGCGGGGCGAAGTTTTGAAATATTTTTGTAGCAGTGACATATCACAGAAGTCTGGATCCAAAACATCGTTGCTCTAGCTCTTATAGTCTTTGAGCACTAGGCGCTGAAGGGGACGGACGGACGGACGGACAGACGGACAGACAGACAGGGCTCAATCGACTCGGCTATTGATGCTGATCAAGAATATATATACTTTATGGGGTCGGAAACGATTCCTTCTGGACGTTACACACATCCACTTTTACCACAAATCTAATATACCCCAATACTCATTTTGAGTATCGGGTATAAAAATATTTTGAAGAAGAAAAAGAAATGAAAAGTGATTCAGTAAAGGTAGAAGGAAGTTTATATAGCTTGGGATCAAAAAATCCTGAGCACGCCGACGAAGAATTATCCGTCAATAGTTTGGGATTCAAATATCCTGAACCCGCCGTCGTTGAATTATCCGACATCCAAAGTTTTAATAGTTTGGGATTAAAATATCCTGAGCACGCCGTCGTAGAATTATCCGACACTAAAAGTTCGAATAGTTTGGGATTAAAGAATCCTGAACACGCCGTCGTTGAATTATCCGACAATGAACAATTTAAAAGTTTGGGATGCAAAAATCCTGAACGCGCCGACATTCAAAATTATGCAAATTCTGAATTGAAAAAAATGAAATTGTATAACACAATAACCTACAAAGAGGACAATTTAGAAAGTCTCAGAGAGAAAATGGTATCTATCATCGAAGAAGACCATGCCAATATAAATTTACAGTTACCGTTCAGAACGGATATAAAAGGAGAGATTAACACTGAACATGATAGACCGGTATATGGCAAGCAGTATCCATACGCTTATTCGGTTAACGATTTCGTTAATAACGAAATAAGTAAAATGTTAGATGAAGGTATAATCAGACCTAGTAAAAGCCCATATAATTCACCGGTAATAGTAGTACCAAAGAAGGGAGTAAATGAGGACGGAACTCCTAAACATAGATTAGTAATAGACTTTAAGAAACTTAATGAAAACACCATACCGGATAGATACCCTATGCAAGATCCTTCAGTAATCCTTGCCAATTTAGGTAAGGCAAAGTATTTCTCGGTCATTGATTTAGAGTCAGGTTTCTATCAGATTTTAATGAGGGAATCAGATATTGAAAAAACATCTTTTTCCATAAATAACGGCAAATATGAATTTCTAAGAATGCCTATGGGATTGACGAACGCTCCCAGAATTTTCCAAAGGGCAATGGACGATATACTTAGAGAACAAGTTGGGAAAACTTGTCACGTCTATATGGACGATATAATAATATTTTCAAAAACTATAGAACAACATTATAAAGATCTAATTCATATAATACAGATATTGCAAAACGCTAACATGAAAATTTCCCTAGAAAAGTCTAAATTCTTTCAATTGGAAACCAAATTTCTGGGATACATTGTTTCCCAAAATATCATTAAAACAGATCCAGACAAAATCTCCACAATACAAAACTATCCAATTCCTAAAAATATCAGAGACCTACGTAGCTTCTTAGGACTAACAGGGTATTACAGAAAATTTGTCCGAAATTATGCTACAATTGCCAAACCATTAACAAAATATCTGAGTGGAGTAAATGGGAAAGTTTCACGAAGGGCATCCAAGAAAACATTAATACAGCTGGATGAACCAGCAATGGGAGCATTTAATAATTTAAAGGACAGTTTAATAGCACATATTGAATTAGTACAACCAGATTACAATAAAAAATTCACATTAACCACAGATGCATCGGACATAGCAATAGGTGCAGTTTTGTCGCAAGATGGGAATCCCATAACATTTATTTCTAAAACTTTAAGTAAAACCGAGCAATTATATGCTACTAATAAAAAGGAATTATTAGCTATTGTATGGGCATTAAAAAATTTGCGAAATTATTTATACGGAGTGAGTGGAATTGAAATACATACAGATCACCAACCTTTGTCCTTTGCAATGTCGCAAAAAAATCCAAATGTTGAAATGAAACGTTGGTATTACTTCATAGAAAGTTTCACACCAAAAATCATTTATAAGCCAGGCTCAACTAACGTAGTAGCGGATTAAGATAAATCCTATGACAGATAGTGATGTCGACCAGACAGATTCAGAATCAGACATAAATACTCAGCATTCAGCAGAGAGTAGTTTTGAAAACGTCATTCAAGAGACTGGCAAGCCTCTAAACCAATTTAAACAGCAGCTACTATTAGCGCAAGGGAGATTCACAGTTCATGAGTTAGTAAGAGTTTATGAAAATACCCGACATATTATTGAATTTGATACGGTAGACAATCTGCTAATCATTTTAAAAGAATTTATTCAGCCTCACTTAACCACAGGAATACACTGCACTTTAGAAGATTTATACCTTATCCAAAATAAGCTAAAGGAAAACTTCATAAATAAATTTCTCTTCACGAGAAAGTTCCTCCAAGATGTAGTAAATTCAGAAGATAAAGCTATAATTATAGAAGAAACACATTGCAGAGCCCATAGAGGACTAGACGAAAATTACAAACAAATAACTAAGCTGTATTATTGGCCAAACCTGCACAAAAAATTAAAAGAATATTTAAAAAATTGTGAGATCTGTAACAAAAACAAATATCACAGACACCCTGTAAAAATTCTTTCTGACAATTGGGGAAGCTCCCATTCCAGCAAAAGAAGGAGATCAATTACACTTAGACATATACTATGCCCAAAAACCTAACATTCATAACTTGTATAGATTCTTAATCTAAATACTTGGTGGTCAAGGAAATTCAAAGTAAATTAAACATTGAAAATAAGGTAATGGAAATTTTGCAACACTTTCCGTTAGCAACATCTTTAATGACTGACAACGAACCAAGCTTTACTTCAGCACAATTTAGATCATTCATCCAAAGAAGTAACTTAACTATTTATTATGCTGATCCCAGACACAGCACCTCAAATGGTCAGGTAGAAAGGGTACATTCCACACTAACAGAAATAGCGCGGTGCATCAAGGATGAACTAAATCTAACAGATTATTCAGAAATAATAATAAGGGCGGCACTGAAATATAACCTGACGATACATTCAACGACCAATCAAATGCCATATGACATATTGTATAACAAAATAGAACACAAGCATAATCCAATATTACTTAAGGAAGCTCAGACCAAAATGCTTAAGCTACATAACAAAGATAGAAGAGAAAAAGATTATAAAATAGGAGAAGTAGTTTATGAAAAGAAATTCGGGGAAAGAAATAATCTTCAATCCCGATACAAAAAGCAGGTAGTTAAGGAAAATCGACCGAATAAAATTATAATCAACAATAGAAACAGAATTATACATAAAGATAACATCAAATATTAAATATTTTTTTTTCCAGAAAATGTATGCGAATATACTAATACTGACTTTTGTTATATTGACGACTTCGGAAGTAATTGACTATAGGCATAGTGACTATCTATTGCTCAAAGACGACAGAGACGTTTACACTTATGAAACATACGCTGAACTTTTCCATATTACTAATTTGAGTTTTTATAGAGAGATAATTGATAAAGAATCCAAATATGTCAGCAAATCAATTAATTCAGACGATGAGTGGGAAATATCAATGGACTTAAGTCTATTAAAATTAATGATTTCAGCATTAGTTCCAAAACGGAATGAAAGGGGAATAAATGAATTAGGTACCATTTGGAAATGGATAGCAGGCAGCCCTGATCATGACGACTTTTTGAAAATACAAAATAAAGTAAATGAATTAACTGAAAATAATAATAAACAATTTTTAATAAATTCCAAATTTTTCAAAGAAATTGAATTGCTATCAAATTCATTAAAAAATGTCATCTTCAATGAAGAAACGATACTGAGAAAGCATCGTTTAAAATTAATAACTTTTGACCTACTAAATTTAGTTGATACCATAACCCTCTTAAAAGTAAACATTTTCAATACAAAAATTTTAAATAAAAACGAAATAGAGGACATTTATAAGCATGAAAAACATCCTGTTGAACTGTCTGATCTGCTGGACATTGCAACGGTTAAAATAATTCGAAATGCTGATTTAATAATCATTTACATAAAATATCCTCAAATTAAAGATATTTGCAAGTTTTACCATGCAAGAGCCATCTCACAAAATGATGGAATGTTAGTTATAAGTGAAAAAGTTTGTGAATGTAAGGAGAAATACTATTTAATCAATAATTTTAAAAGTGAAACTTTTAACAATTACGCACAAATAAATTTAAAGAAGACCTGTTTCACCACTTTACTTAATGGCTTTAAAGCCAACTGCACTAAAAAAAGGGAAAAAAACAAAGAAATAGACATTATTCAGGATGGTGCCATATTAGTTTCAGGCAAAAATATCGTAGACAATACTACTTTGTTAGGATCGTATCTCCTTATATTCAACAACACAATTGTAATAAATAATATAACCCACATAAATGATAAGGGTAAAATTCTAAGATATATATCGCATCATAGATATAGCGATTTTGAATTAGTTGATTATATACAATCGAATGGTAAGCAATTTTCTTTTGATAATGTTAATATTTTAACATTAGGTAATACGGCCTTACCATTAACAACATTATTCTTAATCATTTTGATATTGATAATGTTATTTTACTTCGGCTATAAATTAACCAAATTTGTACTTATTAAATCAATAAGAATACCGTCAGAAGAAATAGTGGAAAGCAACATTCAAATACTGTCAGAAGAAATTAGAGCTCTATCAGAACTTCAAAATGTATCGGGACGAAACATTTAAGAATGGGGGGAGTTAACGTACCCAATTCTATTGAGCTCTTATACGAGTTGTAAACAATCTTTGGCTTTCCAAAACGAAAACAATTTCAATCTTGGGCCTCCGCCTAATTGATTTCTAAGATGTACAATCTCAAGGGCTCCCGCCGCAATCCCAATCTTTGACACTCGCCTAAATGGAAAACCAATGTTTGCCCACACCCGGCTTCTCATAAACAATCTCACTCCCGGCTTTCTGCAGATCCTGCACTTTAGGCATTTTACAGTTCTCTCTTTGGATGACGAAATCCAATACTCGGGATGGCGAAATCAATTAAAATGTTTATAGAAAAACTATTCCCGAAAGGGATCAACGATGCAAAGATCAGAAAGTTCAAGCAGTCTTGATCCAGAAGCGACACCGCAAAGTCGAGCTAAAAATTAAGATCGCGCAAACCCTTTGCCCGGAATCCTTTGTGACCCTCTACTTAAATCTATATCAGTGAAGTTAGAAGTAAAATAAAAACTTTTTAAAAACACAATCCGCTACCGCAGTTATTTAATTTCCATGTCCTAGGGCGGAACCACCCTGGTTCCCGCTCGATTACCCTTCGATTACCCGTAGCTCAGGAGGTAGTTCCGAACTAGTTACCAGTAGAAAGCCAGCAACTAGTTCCCCACTCGACTACCCTTCGATTACCTGTAGCTAGCTCTGACCTAGTTACCAGTAACTAGTTCCGAACTGACTATTGGTAGTAGTCACTCTGGCAGTCTGGAATAATACAAAAATAAAAACACAATGTCTTTCATTATAACGAATAATTTTTAATTATATGATGCTTAGCCTACTCCTGGTTTTTGGCAAGACACTTCTTCTTAAACACCCTTTTCTTCATCCTTTGCATTGCCTTCCGCACAGTGTTTTCGGGGGGCTCATCGCCAGGCGGAATACATACATTCTGTAATTAATATTTGTTTTAATTTATATGAAAAATTTTTAAATCTCTAGAAGTGTAAACGGTATTTTATCTAGCAAAGCTGCAAAAAATTCTTTGTGGGTCCTAAGGTCCTTCTTCCCTTACGTTATAGGCTAGAACAATTTCCTCACTCAAAATAAAGTTTAAGCCGCTCAAAACGCCAGCTGGCTGGAGAATCGATTTCATTGCTGTTATCTGTTATCTTTCCTGCACAACGCTAACTTTGCAATGTTAGCTTCCCTTTCACTCTTACGGAGTCTACGCAAATGCCTTTTGCTCATCATTTTATTTGAAATATATAATATATATTTGCACGTACCTGTTTATATTAATTTGATTTATTTATTAATTCTTTTCCACTTTTTTAATAAATGTTTACACAAAAGACTCTTCCAGCGATTAGATGTTGTACAGAAGTGAACAAAATCAACGCATAAAGAAAACGAGGAAAACAAATGCATTTTGTTTGTGTAAATTCTTGTCTCTTTCATTCCACGAGCGCAACTACAGTAAAATATCACGATTAACTTACCATTTCGGTGCTTATTGCATGTCGTGGCTCGGTAAAAACTAGCTGAGTGGGCACTGTAACTCCACGGAATTGCGGTTATTTGCCGCCTTCAAAAACAAACCGAAGGCCGCTTCGTTATTCGGTTCTTTTTCGACTGGTCCGCGTTCGCTTCCCGCGTAACTAGTTGCAGAACTAGTACATTGTAGTCGACGAAGACCTGGTCCGCGTTCGCTTCCCGCGTAACTAGTTGCAGAACTAGTACATTGTAGTCGACGAAGACCTGGTCCGCGTTCGCTTCCCGCGTAACTAGTTGCGTAGCTAGTTGCGCGGTAAACAGCGCATAACTAGTTCGAGAGGGGTCAATTGACCCCTTTGGTTCTACAGGGAAAATAGCATTCCCCCCAGACGAGCAGCGCAGCGCTAACGCTGACGCTGACGCAGACGTCGACGCTGGCGCTAGCGCTGCGCACAATGTAAATAAACGTAAAGTAAAGTAAAGCGTAAAGCGAAAATAAGAGCCAGCAAGAGGCGAACCAAGGCCACATAACGTAACATAAAATAATAACGAGGGGGAACGTTGTGAGTTGCTGCGGAGACCGCAACTCTACAGTTATACCCGATACTAAGTCAGTATGGCTCTCCTCCGGCAGACGCCGCTAATATTAAACGACACGACAAGGAGTGCGTGCGAGAGAGACAGAAAATCAGTCTGAGCGTGACGTCGGGTGCTGCGTAGCCAGTGCAAATTGATTTGTTCCTTTTGGCTATAAAAACGATCTGATCTGATCCAGATTCAGCAATCTGATATATATGATCATTATCTATGATTCTGCGTTTTTAGTTTTCTCGTATCCTCAATATTGTGGATGCAACAGATTTTCGTACTTTGTGGGGGCGGAAGGGGGTGGGGTGAAATTTTGAGATATACGTTTTATAGTGAGATCTAACAGGAGTGCGGATACCAAATTTGGTTACTCTAGCCTTAATAGTCTCTGAGATTTGTGAATATCCCCAGATTTTCATCCTTTGCGGGGGCGGAAGGGGGTGTGGCGAAATTTTGAATAAACTCGTCTCGGTCCGATATATTAGGAGTGTGGATACCAAATTTGGTTGCTCTAGCTTTTATAGTCTCTGAGATCTAGGCGCTAATGTTTTACTCTAAGCAAAGCTATGCTACGTGTGTGTTAGAGAGAGACAGGGCGAGAAAAAATGAAATTGTTTTCTTGATTCTGGCTATAATAATTATACGATCTGGTTCAGATTTTGCACTCTAGAAGATATAGTCATCTTCTACGATTCTGCGTTTTTGTGGATGCCACAGATTTTCGCCCTTTGTGGGAGCGGAAGTGGGCGGGGCAAAGTTTTAAAATATTCTTGTAGCAGTGACATATCACAGAAGTCTGGATCCAAAACATCGTTGCTCTCGCTCTTATAGTCTTATAGCACTAGGCGCTGAAGGGGACGGACAGACGGACAGATGGACAGACAGACATGGCTCAATCGACTCGGCTATTGATGCTGATCAAGAATATATAGACTTTATGGGGTCGGAAACGATTCCTTCTGGACGTTACACACATCCACTTTTACCACAAATCTAATATACCCCAATACTCATTTAGAGTATCGGGTATAATAAAAATGCCGGCCGCTTTAAGCGGCTGATTTCTGTTTCGTTCTATCCCATTCATTCGCTTCTTCCTTTGGGAAGACACCCACTCGCACTCGACACAAACAGCACACACACACACACACGAAAAATTCGACTCTTTGCTTTGGTTTCTATCGCCCGACGCGTACTATTTTCGTCAGTCAGCTGCTGCTGCCGCTGCCGCTTCTTCTTTTACTTTACTCTTCCTCTTGCTTCTTCTTATTTTTTGTGTCGTTTTCTTTTGCTTTTACTTTAAGCCGGCACCAGAATGTGCTAGCTGCTGCTGCTGCTCTCATATGTTTTTCGCTGTCTGCTTTCGGCTTCCCTTTCTTTATTATGTATTTTGATAACACTCTCGCAACTTCTTCAAATGCTGCTGCAGACAGCGAGCTTCTACGATTTCACTGTTGCGCCTCTCTTCACCTATGCTGCTCTCTCTTCGCGGGCAAGTTCAAGTGCGAAGGGTAGGGGGGGCATTAAAGAGCTCTTTAAGGTAGAAACGTACGTATGATATGTTACGGGAACTGCATTTAAAGCACTGTGCTTCAGAAGCTCTCAAGAAGGCTTTGAAGCACTTCTAATGATACCTCTCTTACTAAATACTAAACCTTATATTTATATCTATAGATTATATAATCTTTTGTCCACACAAGTGGACGTCTTTCTCCTGCCACACTCCCTGATTGGCTTCTTTCCTTTTCTTCAAATATGCCGCATCATATAATGATGTTTGATCACAAAAACACTTATGTTTCCCTCCAAATTGCAAATTGTTCTGCATATTTCTTTGGCCTGGGAATTAATTACCTTAATTAGTACCTGTTCGGTTCTCTGGCTCTGATTTGATTAAATGAATCCAGAATAACACAAATGGCTGACCGAAAGGCGGTGCGGCGCAGTGCGGTGCGGTGGGGTGGGGTGGTCCTGCAGCTGTGCATCACACGTAGCAAAGTGCTGCAGAGCTGTCGCCTGGAAACGGTTTCAAAGCTTCTGTTTTTTTACATTTTTCTGGTTGCTACCGCAACATCCTTTATCTCTCGTCCTCGTGTCAGCAGAAGCTGCAGTCAAATTAAAAATATGTGGTCTACTTTCGGGTGGCATGCAGCAGCAGCGGCAGCAGCGGCGGTAGCGGAATAGCAAACGCAAACAAAAAGAGTATTATTATTGGTAGCAGACCAAAAGAGAAATGAACCTAGAGAGAAATTAAGACGGAGAGAAAGGCTGGGGGGAAGCAAACACAAAGAAAATTTTGAAGAATTTTTAATTAAAATGCAAGGCAACATACAGCTTGCTGTCTCTCTCGCTCTCTGTCTCTCTGTCATGTTGTTGTTGTCTTTGTAAAACTGTTAACTAAAAAAAGAGAGAGCGGGGGAGAGGAGAGCGGGGGGAGAGCGGGGGTAGCGGCAAGAAGTTGCGGTTTGTGCCCAAAGAGTGGACCAAAAAGTGTTGAGCGCGTAAAAAAAACCTGCCGGAAATGCACTCTGGCAAAAGTCCACCACGGAAGTGGGAGTGGAAGCCACGGCCAAACTCTTTTGCCCGATGCTAAAATATTGGCATTTGCAACGGTGTTCGAACGAGAAGGCGGCAGGTGTTTGTTACCCGATGGGGAAAATGCAATTAAGCGTTGAAAAGCGAAAAGCGTCGGTGAAAAACCGTATCGTGTAACAGCCAGCCCCAAAGGAAGAGCATGTCAGTGTGAGAGAGGGAAAGAGATGGTGATCGGGAGGCTGGAAACTCGAACAGCAAGCATGGTTTGGTCATGTTCGATCATCGGGCATGATTTTGCCTCGTGTGATTCATGCTTCCCTGTATCATAGCTCCCATTGTTATCCCTTAAACCCCCTGAAGGGATAATGTGGTTTTTTGTGATCTTAAATTGCATCTGTGACCCAGACCCCCTACCCCTCCTGCTGCAGCACGCCTTTCGCTGCCCTTGCTGGGCTTTTTCTGTGTCCGCGCCTGAAACTAGGCAATGGACAGCGCACCACAGATGAGCGGAAATGATGGTAAACGAAAGCGGAGTCGAGTCCCCGGACCTACAGTGGTGGGGTGGTCCTGCAGCTGTGCATCACACGTAGCAAAGTGCTGCAGAGCCGTCGCCTGGAAACGGTTTCAAAGCTTCTGTTTTTTTTTACATTTTTCTGGTTGCTACCGCAACATCCTTTACCTCTCGTCCTCGTGTCAGCAGAAGCTGCAGTCAAATTAAAAATATGTGGTCTACTTTCGGGTGGCATGCAGCAGCAGCGGCAGCAGCGGCGGTAGCGGCGGTAGCGGAATAGCAAACGCGAACAACAAGAGTATTATTATTGGTAGCAGACCAAAAGAGAAATGAACCTAGAGAGAAATTAAGACGGAGAGAAAGGCTGGGGGGAAGCAAACACAAAGCAAATTTTGAGGAATTTTTAATTAAAATGCAAGCCAACATACAGCTTGCTGTCTCTCTCGCTCTCTGTCTCTCTGTCATGTTGTTGTTGTCTTTGTAAAACTGTTAACTAAACAAAGAGAGAGCGGGGGTAGCGGCAAGAAGTTGCGGTTTGTGCCCAAAGAGTGGACCAAAAAGTGTTGAGCGCGTAAAAAAAAACTGCCGGAAATGCACTCTGGCAAAAGTCCACCACGGAAGTGGGAGTGGAAGCCACGGCCAAACTCTTTTGCCCGATGCTAAAATATTGGCATTTGCAACGGTGTTCGAACGAGAAGGCGGCAGGTGTTTGTTACCCGATGGGGAAAATGCAATTAAGCGTCAAAAAGCGAAAAGCGTCGGTGAAAAACCGTATCGTGTGATCGGGAGGCTGGAAACTGGCCTGCCACACACACACACACATATGGGAGTAGCCCCGTTTGTTGACTCTCTCCCCAGAAAGTCACTCTCTCCCTACCACTCTCTGACATTTCATTTCCGTAACTCAAAAGCTGCCCTCTTTTTTCCCATGGATGCGCCATGAGGAGTGGAAATCTTCATGACCCGTGCCATTGGCATGTACGATTCCTTGCTCTAGTCAAGTCATACGTACTAAAACCACCCCACACACATACACACCTCTTCCCCCGCGGGATCACCGTTAGGTATTGCTTCGCGGGAGGGGGGGCCTATTCTAGGCCGCCACATGCCGCTCTTTCTCGCATCGTCTCAGGTCATCCTGGATGCGCTTGATGAGACGGTACACGTATATATAGTTATCCTCCGATGCTGTCATAAAGCTAACCAGCAACTCTGCTGGGGAGATATTCTCCGTCCATGCTGCGTATCTCTTACAGCCGTAGAGGGCATGCTCCGGGTCTTCGATTGCGGTTGGGCACGTAGGGCAGTATGGGCTGGTATCGTGTTTATACTTATATAGGTAGCTACGATAGCCCCCATGCGCGGTTAGGAATTTCGTTATGTGGTAGTCCGCGTTGCCTCTGCTCCTTCCGATCCACTCCTTCGCGCTGCTGATCAATTTATGCGTCCACCTCCCTTTGACGCTCTGATTCCACCGTTCCTGCCATGTTTCGATGGAGGCCTGTCGCGCTGTATTGCGGATGGCCGCCGTGCCGCCTATGGTTCCCTGCGCCGTACTCTTTTCGTACACTATTTTCATCTCCCTGGCCAGTATGTCCACGGGTATCATACCCGCTAGGACTAGTGCTGCGTCCTCGGGCACAGTCCTGTAAGCCGAGATGACCCTCAGCGCGGCTAGCCTGTATGGAGCAGCTAACTTCCTTCGCAGGCTTTGGTTGTTTATGACCGCTGCCGCCCAGATTGGCGCTGCGTAGAGAAGGATGGAGGACACTACGCTTGCCATCAGTCTTCGGCATCCAGTCTTTGGTCCACCATCATTTGGAAGCATGCGGGAGAGAGCTCCTTGCATCCTCGCTGCCTTCTGGCTAGCATACTCCACATGAGAGCGGAAGGTTAGGCGGTTGTCCAACATCACTCCCAAATACTTGATGGAGTCTTGCGATTTTATCAGGTCTGCTCCTACTCGCACTGTGGCGTACTCCGTCTTCTTCCTGCTCGTGATGAGGACTGCTTCCGTCTTGTGGCCAGCCAGATCCAGACCGGCTTCCCGCATCCATCCAGAAATTAGATCAATAGTTGTATTGGCTACCAATTCGACTTTCTGGACCTCCTTAGCTACAATGACTAGGGCCAGGTCGTCAGCGAAACCGATTAGCTGGCAACCTGGGGGTAGCTGCAGTCTGAGCACGCTGTCGTACATGAGGTTCCACAGGAGCGGCCCCAAGACTGATCCTGGCGGGACCCCTGCCGTAACCTCGTACGCTATCTCTCCTTGGTCCGTCTCGTAGCCCAGCACCCTGTCCGAGAAGTAACTGGAGATCATCCTCAGAAGGTATACCGGTACCCCGATTCGGTACAACGCCGTCTCGATCCTTGACCAGTTGGCCGAGTTGAAAGCGTTTCGGATGTCCAGCGTCACGATGGCACAGTACTCCTTGGTGCCCCACCTCCATCTTGTTCCTTCTATGGCCTTCGCTGCGATGCTAACTACCGCCATGATGGCGTCCACGGTCGAGCGGGATTTCCGGAATCCATATTGCGCCTCTGAGAGTGCTTCTGTTTCCTCCACGAACTCTAGAAGCCTGTTGTACAGCACTCTTTCAAGCAGCTTGCCCACCGTGTCCAACAGGCAGATTGGTCTGTACGCTTATGGATCGTCTGCTGGCTTGTTGCCTTTGGGCAGCAGAATTAGACGCTGCCTCTTCCATCGTTTTGGGAATGTTCCCTCCCTGAGGCAACTGTTGAAAGTCTCCGCAAAGGGTTCCGGTCGGGTGGCCACCGCGAGCTTTAGGGCCTTGTTGGGTATTCCATCCGGCCCTGGTGCCTTCCGGTCGCCAACTCTCCTGGTTGCTTCTATGACCTCCAGTGTAGATACTGGCTCGTATGGTGGTACCTCCTGGTCCAGGTTAGTTTCTTCAGCGCTGTCACAATCCTATGCAGCAGTTGCGGGCACGTCGGGCACGCCGTCGCGCTCGGAGACAAGCCCTTCTAAGCTCGCCTATTTCCTGCGTCCACCAGTAGCAAGGTCTTCCTCGTGGCATGGACTGGTCGCATGCGTCGGCTATCCTCTGCGTCAGTTCCCGTGCCGCTTCCTCCGCTGAGATACCAGCTAGGTTCCACCGTGTTGCCTGAAGGAGTCCGAGAGGGCTGCGACGTCCAGTAGACTATCCTTCCACTTTGGCCCCGTTGTTTCTGGCTTCCTGGGGACTCTGTTGCGCTGTCCGAGGTCAAAGTGTATCGCCTGATGGTCGCTAAATGTGAATTCGTCACCCACTCTCTAGGTGGAATGTCTACATAGCGAACTGCTCAGAAAGGTCAGATCTATTATTGAGGATCTTCCCGCCCTGCAGAAGGTCATCTTTTTCCCGTCGTTTGCCAGTCCGACGTCGAGAGACGAGAACTGCTCCAGTAGGCAGTACCCTCTTGCGTTGGTCCCTTTGCTGCCCCATTCGACGGCCCACGCATTAAAGTCCCCTGCGATGACGAAGGGTGTCCTTCATCGACCTTACATTCGCCTCTAGTAGCCTTTCCCCTCTGTCCACCTGTCGCCTGGGGAACCACTATACGGCCAGCGACCACGAGGCAGTGGTGTTCTCGATAGGCGGAGAAGGTGGTTGCAGACTGACCAGGGCAACGCAGACAAGCCGGAGAGCAGCCTACAATCCCGAATCAATGCGGATTCCAAGGTTCTTGGAGGCGCTGAGGCATATGGAGGTCGGAGGCTCAGCTCAACAGATGGTCAAACAGCTTTTGGAGTCCCTACTGCTCGCATGCGATGCCAGTATGAGTCGGAAGAGGCCATTCAAGGGTAAGCAATCGCCGACCTATTGGTGGAACGACGAGATCCAGGAGGCCAGACGCACTTGCCTGTCAGCTAGAAGGCGATATCAACGGGCTCGCAGAAGGAGTGGCACTAGCTGGCCAAGGCTACAGGCGGAGTACTGCGGAGCTAGAAAAGCCCTAAAGAACGCCATCAAGGAGAGCAAGAAGGAGTGCTTTCTGCAGCTTTGCGACTCAGCTGAGAAGGATCCGTGGGGACGTGCCTACAAGACGGTAATGAAGCGAATTCATGGCAGCAACGCGGGGTCGCCGTCTGACCCAGACCAGTTGCGGACGATTGTTGAGGCATTGTTCCCATCCGGGGCTCACGGTCTTGCCATCAGTGCCGTCGCACACCAGCCTGCATATTCGGTCGAACCAATCACGGAGGACGAAATCGTCGCCCTGGCCCAAAGCTTAAAGGCCAAGAAGGCTCCAGGCCCTGATGGAATCCCCAACCGTGCGGTAAAACTGGCGATGGCATACAACCCGCACGAGTTTGCTAAGGCATTCACGCAGTGCCTGCGGGAAGGACTATTTCCGCCGCAGTGGAAGTTGCAACACCTGGTGCTCTTGCCAAAGCCAGGAAAGCCGCCGGAAGATTCCTCCTCGTTTCGACCGATTTGCTTAATCGACTCGCTGGGGAAGACTCTGGAACAGATAATCCGTAGAAGACTGGACAACGCCGTCGAGGATGCTGGGGGACTTTCACCAAACCAATGCGGCTTCAGGAGTGGGAGGTCAACGGTGGACGCCATAGGCAGGGTAGTTGACATAGCCTCCAAGGCAGTGGAGGGAACTCGATGGCAGGGCGGCAAGAAGGAATACAGCCTGATTGTCACCCTAGACATCAGGAACGCCTTCAATACGGTGAAGTGGGAGTGCATCCTGGACTCACTTAACCGGCGCGGTGTACCCCAATACTTTCAGGCAATCGTAAGGAGCTACTTCGAGGGGAGACTGCTGGAGTATAATACGGAGGCCGGCGCGCAGACTCACGGCATAACGGCAGGCGTTCCCCAAGGATCAGTGATGGGTCCCCTCTTATGGAACATTGCCTACGATGCACTATGGTCCGAACGACCACTTTTGTTGGCCAAAACCTAATTTTTAAAAGTCACAACTAAAACTTGGTTTTGATCACTCTGCATTAGAAAAAGATGGACCATTAAAGCTGCGTACCAGAATTTTCCATAGATGGCGCCACATTCGCAAAATCAGCTGTGCAACCCAACTGTTTTTATAGTAAAGCACGTGAAGGGAAAAAGTGCCAAATTAATAACCATTTTAGATCTCTCAAAAATTTAAAAACGTCAAGAAGTGATAAAATTTGTTTGATGAATCTTAATCTGTCGGGTTCTTACTACGTGTTTTGAGTTTTAAACTGTCTCTGGTAGTTGTGATGTCTTCGTAATTGAAGGTTAAAGTGAGGCCTTCAACATGTGCCAACTTGCAATGAAAATTAATTTTTGAAAAGGTGTACAAATGTTCCAGTCCCACCTGAACGATAGGTGGCCAGAGCTGAGGGCGACGCGCCATCTAGCGGAAGTCCAGGGAGGCTCGATGGTGTATGGTGACATCGGGGGGAGCTGGAGCCGTCACTGGGGATATAAGGAAGAGAATAGGATTAGTTATATGTATTAGTAAGGGAAAAAGGGATAAATAGGAGTGAAAATATTAGAAAACGTGGATTGGATTATAGAAATCGTGGAGCGTGGACGGAGTAACGTCGAAATTGGAAATTTTGTGCTTAAAACAGAAAGTTTGAAGTGAGTACAGAAAAGGCGGGCGATAAAATAGGTTGTAATGCAGAAAATTTTACAAACAGCCGGCAAGGAATATAGCCACCAGAACCGGGCCAGAAGGTTTCCTGGAGAGGGACACTGGAGTTCGAAAAAGTCGACTGCAGAGAAGAAGACTGCCCAACGGAACCTGAGTGAGTTCGTTCCAGTTGCGCGTGTGTGAGCCATGTAGCGCGGGACGTGTGAAGGGGGAGGGTGACAGAGAACGATTTAGCTGCCAGGGCGATTCTAGCCACACCGCACGATCGTTGCATCGCCTTCCAGTGCGTGCCACACGTTTGGTCTCATTCACCAAGTAAAAACCCCGAAACCCTATTCACACACACACACACGCGCACACGTATACACGGACCTATATAAAATTAGGGCTGCCCGGCCACGGCCAGCGATCGCCCACGTCGTTTGAACTTAAAGAAAAAAAACATAATCCGCACTCCAAACACCGTTCCACATTAAATGTTATTTTGTTCCGTGTGTTGTCCTTTATTTAGTAATTAGTATTAGCTTAAACCGTTTAACGTACATTGAAAAAAAATATGTAAAAACACCAACACCTTTCACGAACCTAAATCTGCGATCAGCTGTTCAGTGCCAGAAGATTAACCCTTAGTGGGTGACGCGGGGGTCCCATCAGTCCACCGTATTTGGTCGAGCGAGTTGTAAAAAAATATTGTTTATTTTTTATGTCCCGGGGACCCTTAACAAGAGCTCTTGGTAGGTTAAGTCTCCGTAGGGGCCCGAGTTAAATTAACTCCCGTAAAACTGGATCCACTCATCTACACATATTCCATTACGTATGGGTGAGGGTATCCCTGTTGGTTGAACGAAATTTCAGCAGTTATTCCCTTGTTTGCCTGTGTGTCGAACGTTTTGGTGTTTCTTAGTGGTTAGTGATAATTTTGAGTATAGCTATTTATTAATGAGAAAGATGAAATTGTCAATTTACGATTATTAAAGCTTGGATATATATTGAAGCATGATGCATTAAATTTAAAATAGAGGGAGGACGCGTGGCGTAAGCCATGGATTAGGCCAGCCGTTACCGTTCCAGCAGAGGGTGGCCAAAATGAACGTTGTGTTTGGTCACAGGTAGGGCGGGCGCGCGAAGTGATAACACCCAAGCTTGACCCACTTGATAGCCGTCTGTTCATGATTTTCTTTGTTGTTGTTAGGTTGTTGTTAGTTTTGATGTCCCGAGAAGTAGTATGTCTCCTTTTTTGTCTACATTTGGCGGGCAAGGGGAACTACCCAGCCCTGGGGTCGACAGCTAGCCGGCATTGCCCTCTGGGAAACAAGCCAAGTGTAACACAAAGTGAGTCCTACCTAGTCCCACCCTGAAACCTTTTGTGTCTCGTAGATTAATAAATTCTTTTTGAAATGTATATAGTAAGAAATGCCACTTTTCACCACAATTCTTGGAATTTGCGTTAATAGAGCATAACCTCAAATTCGAAAATGCAGAGTTGTTTGCCGTAAGGATTTCAAAAAGGGTAAAATTATCAATTAATTGAAAACGGATCTTAAGGCGACATATCATATGAAATTAATAAAGCTTTTGAAGATACCAGCAAGAAAATTTGTTATCGCTTGGCAACATACCGGAACAAATGCAAGTAAAATTCACAGATGTTTGAACGAAAATATGTGTATTGGCCACAAGCCTTTATTTCACTAATATTATCTTTATGCCCAGAGAATGCTAACTAAGTTCGTAAGGCTGTACAGGACCCAGTCGGAAAGCCGGCACATATCTCACCAATACAAAAAACTAAATGAAAAAATCTTGTTCTGTTCGAGAGTTATTAATTTTGGCCAACAAAAGTGGTCGTTCGGACCATAGTGCGATGGAGTCATGAGATTAGCTCTTCCAGGCGGATGTCAGCTAACCTGCTACGCAGATGATGTCGCCCTGACGGTGGTAGCCAAGCACCTGGACGTCGTCGAAGCAAATTGCGACACCGCAATCCAGCTGATTGCAGACTGGCGCCGCTCTACGGGGCTAGAGCTAGCCGCTCATAAAACCGAGGCAGTATTGGTGAGCACCCGTTCGACTGTGGAGACCGCTCACATCAGGGTTGGCGACCAGAGACTATCGTCGAAACGAGCCATTCGGTATCTGGGCGTGATGATCGACACCAGGCTCAGTTTCCGTGAACACCTAAGCTACGTCCAGGAGAAAGCGGCAAACACGAGTCGGGCGCTGTTCCGAATACTGCTGAACACCCGTGGCACGAAGCAGGAGAGGAGGATCCTGCTGACCAGCGTAGTCCGCTCAGCCATGACCTACGCAGCAGACGTATGGGCGGATGGCATTAAAGTTGCCAGCTACGCTAGGGGCGTAAAAGCCACTCATCGCCTCTGCGCGCTCCGGATCTGCTGCGGCTTTCGGACCATATCCGACGACGCTGCCCTAGTCCTGGCGGGTGTTCTACCAATCGACCTTGTGGTGCTTGAGGAGAGGGCCGTGGCCGAAGCCATCCGGGCCGGCGCGGCAAGGAGAGACGCGCGCAAGCAGGCCCGTGAAGGAAGCCTCAGAGCATGGCAAAGCCGCTGGGACGGCTCTGATAAAGGACGGTGGACACACCGCCTGATTCCGGATGTCCGATATTGGATCGGCAGGCGACACGGTGTGGTCAATTTCCATTCCACACAGCTTCTGAGCGGACACGGCTGCTTCAGCCATTACCTTTGGAGGTTCGGCCACGAGGACTCGCCGAACTGCTCGTGGTGCGGCGACGCCACTGAAGACGCTGAGCACATCATTTTTCAATGTGGGCGCTTCACACTTATTAGGGAGGAGTTGTGGCGAGCCGCCGGCGGGCAGCTCACGCCGAACAACTTGATCGAGGCGATTGTGGAAGACCCCATGGTATGGTCGGCCTGGAGTAACTTTGCAGCGGGCGCCATGAAGGAGCTGCGTAGGTGCGAGCGCCGAAGGAACGAGAGTGGCTAGGAGGAACCATGGTCCCTGCGAAGCATGGCTTTGCGGCCGTCCCGCAGAGACCCGGAACTTCCTGCAGGTCTCTCCAACTCAATACAGCTCCCTGTCTAGCTATAGTTAAGTCCCAGGCTTATAAAATTTAATAAAATTAAGAGTTAATACAGAATAAAAAAAAAAAAAAAAAAAAACACACGCACACACGCACAGCTGGAGAAGTGTAGAAGTGTGAACAAGTGCGGACGCGTTTCCTTGGTGCTCCCGGGCGGGCAGCCTATAGCTGCGACATCTGCAGGGAAACGAAACCAGATGGGTAACTACAACAACACTGGAGTCAGTAAATACCCAGGAGAATGCCTAAGCATAGGAGTTGCCGCATCCACGAGCTCCGGAGGCCCTTGATGCAGAACGATGACCAAGGCCAGGGGTGAGGGGTGAGAAATTTCCTCTCTGAGAGTGCCCTCTGCACTCCCACTATCCGTGCCTTCTTCTTTCTTGTTGCATTTACAATTGCTGTAACTTAGGGTCGCTCTCCCGGCTCCACTCTCCCTGCAAATGCACTTGTCATGCCAGCTGATCTAGATATCAGCTGCTTAACAGTGTTAGGCAGCGGAGAAACCCGAAAGGTACCACAGGGAAGCTCCGGTAGAGGGCGAAAGCCCGATCGCCCGCAGCAACCTGACCAACAGATGGCGCCAGCAGACACTACGGTGCAGGGCAAGGCCCGTGCCAAAGTCTCAAAGGCTCCCTACTCCTAGCGGAACACACGGAACAATAGGGGTCAAAGGTCATGGAGCAGGCCAACAGACACCCCCACCGTCTAGGCGGCGCACCCCAAAACGGGGCCCGCACCAGAAAGAAGGAAAGAAACCACTTCCCTTCTTGACCACCGATGGACGCCCCAAAGGGCCTACAATCCAACCAAACCCAAGCAGCGTCTGACCCACAGTGGGCGGCTGCTTAGTCTTCGTCTGTATCACAGTGATCGGCAGTTAAATAACCTGGCAGAAGGTATAAAAAGCAAACAACCTGGCAGTAGGTATAAAATGCGTATGAAATGGAAAGAAATGTATTCGAAAAACATAACTACTCCAGGTGGAAACCCACAAGGTGGAAATCCACCCGCGCGGAGCAATCCCGCGGAAGGGGCACGGATTCTGGAGGCCCCAAGAAGCATTTCCCCCAACCTTGCTACGCCGGTGGCACACTTGGCCGGCGAAGCAAGTATGACTACAAGCATCGAAGCAACGGCTTTCCAAAAAGCCTCGAAAGTGGCAAGAACACCGCCACAGCAGCCAGCAGCCCCAGCCCTGCACACGAAGCAGAGCAAAATACACGGCGTTGCCAGCGGGCCGTCACAGGACGGCAACAGAGATGCAGACACCCCAAAGAGGCAGCGTGACCCCCCTACCCCATCGAGTAGCGGAAGGAAAACGCCACCCAAGAGAAGCAGGACCAGCGTGCAGGACATTGATGAGATTGGCGCAATACTGGACGATCTCTTGTACCAGATGAACGAAAAGTGACAGAGGTCAATTAACATTGACATCAAAAAGATGATGGCGCGCATGAAGGAGCTGCAACTGGAGGTAAGGTCCCAGCTGAAGGCGCCAGCGGAAGGAAAGGTAGCGATGGGTGAATGTCAATGCCACTGCCACACCGCAGAACCCATCCCCAGGCTAGTTAACCCCCACCCAGGCGATGCGAAGACCACATCGACAAAGGAGACGCAGACGACGCCAGGAGTTCGCAGGAAGGGGACATCACCCAGTATGAAGGAGGAAAACGCACGCCGTAAGCCCCGGACAGCGCAAAACAACGGTGCCAACCGGCAAGATGCGACAAAGAAGCCGACGACCAGCACGCAAAACACTGACCCCGCGCAAAAGTGGAACGAGGTCAGGGGGCGACGGGCGAAGCGCAAGCCGACAGCCCGGCCGGACGCGGTACTGGTGAAGTGCACCGAGGGAAAGCCAGGCCCTGAAGAGCAAGGTCCAGGCCATAAGGGAGACTGCCTCGGGCGAGCTGCTCCTTCGGATGCAACAACCATCTGACCCTGCCACACAGGAACTGCAGAAGGCAATACAGGCAGCGATAGGAGAGATGGCAGCCGTAAAGGCCATTCAAGAGAAGTGCTCGACATAGATGAGCTCACGACAGGCGATGAGGTATTGGAAGCAATTACAGCATCGACCGACCTGGACTCGACCCAAGCAACAAAGCCGAGGATGCGGAAAGCGTATGGTGCCCGCAGGTGGCTACACTAAACCTCCAGCCCGCCCTTGCGCAGAAGCTCCTAGAGCTTGGCAAGGTGCGAATCGGCTGGGTGGTGTGCCGCATGCGACGACGGATCGCGGCAACACGCTGCTTCAAGTGTATGGCCTACGGCCACACGGCAGCGAGATGCAGAAGCCAACGTACAGTGGCGAAGGATACCTGCTTCAGGTGTGGCGGAGAGGGGCATGTACAAAACAAATGCACCAACCCCCCAAAGTGCCTACTGTGCGTGGGCAACAACGGAGACGCTCGCTCAACAGCCCACTCGGTCCTCAGCCGCAGCTGTCCCGAGTATAAGAAAGCCCTTTCCCAGCTGCTAGATGGTTAAGCTACTTCAGCTGAACCTGAACCACTGCCAAGCTGCCCAGGACTTGCTAACGCAAACGGTGCTGGAGCAGCAGATCGATGTAGCGCTCCTCAGTGAGCCCTATAAGGAAAGAAGCAAAGCGATCTGGCACCAAAGCACAGACGGCGGTGCGGCAATCTGGAGCTGTGGCCCCCAACCAGGCCAGCTCACACATAGAGCGGCTAGGGTGGGTTATGTGAGAGCCAAACATAATGGCACGTACCTATATAGCTGCTACATAGCCCCCCGATTCACACAGAGCGAATACGAGGCGGTCATCAGGGACATAGCCAACGACGCCAAGGACAGATCCCCGGTCATAATAGCGGGCGATTTCAACGCCTGGGCTACGACCTGGGGCAGTGCCAGGAACACGCCCCGAGGGACAGCGCTATTGGAGGAATTTGCGAGCCTGAACGTCTGTCTCCTGAACGCAGGAAGCACCCCGACATACAGCAAAGCAGGCCGAGTGTCTATCATAGACCTCACCTTTGCAAGCCCGGAGATCGCTCGCCACGCAAAGTGGCAAGTCCTGAGCACGTACACGCACAGCGACCACCTGGCTCTGATGACGGACATCGGGAATGCAACAAGGGGGCAACGAGCGCAATTGACTGGCTACAAAGAAGCAACGCTGGATACAGACGCGCTTCTAACAGCAGCAGAGAACCTAGCTGCCGCCGGGGACGCCGAAACAAGCGCGAGATCCATCTCCAAGACCGTCGTAGCGGCATGTGATGCAGCTAGGCAGCGAAGGAAGCTAGGAGGAAGTAGGCACCGCCCAGTACCATGTTGGAACGAGCACATCGCCCAAGCAAGGAGGGAGTGCTGCGCAGCGCGACGCGCGTACCAGCGATCCAGAGGTACACCACAGTTTGGGATCAAAGGGGCGGCATTCAAGGCAAACCGGAGAGCCCTTAGAGACGCCATCAGAAGCAGCAAGGCCAAATGCTTCCAGCAGCTCTGTGAGGCAGCAGATGCAGAACCCTTCGGAGGGGCATACAAGTTGGTCATGGGAAAGCTCTGTGTAGCCCAAGTGTAGGGCACTTGGGGGCCCTGTCCTGCTGAGGGAAATAGTCTGCGCACTCTTCCCCCGGCAACCACCACTCCAGGAGGCAGACAGCGTCGAGGATCAGGCACAGGCGGCCACCACCACCTTCTCGGTGAAGGAGGTGCAGGAGGTCACTGCCAAACTGAAGAACGGCAAGGCAGCAGGACCCGACGGAATCCCCAACGCGGCCCTGAAATGCTTGGTCAGTGCCCACCCAGAGGTATTCACACGGATGTACAACCAGTGCATCCAGGAGCGGTACGTACCACTAGCATGGAAACGCCAGAGACTTGCCCTGGTACCCAAGCCAGGCAAGGACCTAAGCGACCCATCGGCATACCGACCACTATGCATGCTAGATGGTGTGGGTAAGATCTTCGAGAGGCTGGTATGCCACCGACTCGAGGCCGAGCTGACGGAACGGAATGGCCTCTCCACCCTCCAGTTCGGATTCAGGAAGCAGAGGAGCACCATCGACGCCATCCAGATGGTCACGAGCTTGGCCAGAGAAGCCATTGCAGGAACGCGATGGGCAGGAGGCTCGAAGGAATACTGCCTAGAGTGCACGCTAGACGTGCGGAACGCCTTCAACTCGGCCAGCTGTAAGAGCATCCTCGATGCACTGGCGAGGAGAGGCACACCCCAATACCTGATCCGGACGCTCCGAAGTTATTTCACGGACCGCGTATTGCTGTACGACACGGAAGATGGAGCGAAGCAGCACATAATCACCGGTGGCGTTCCACAGGGTTCGGTCATAGGGCCGATCCTGTGGAATGCGATGTACGACGACATCCTGCACGCTAGTGGGCTTTGCGGACGACATCGCGCTAGTGACGGTAGCAAAGCACATCAGCGGAGCAGAGCAGAGATGCAACGCAGCAGTGGGAAAAATAACATCATGGCTCACAGCGAACGGACTGTCTCTAGCGGAGAAGAAAACGGAGGCTGTGCTCATAAGTAGCAGGAAGGTGGTCGAACAGCCGTGCGTGATGGTTGGCAGCACTGCCATCAGGACCAAGCCCGCCCTAAAATACTTAGGGGTAGTACTCGACCAGCGACTTACATTCAAGGCGCACCTGGAGTACGTGAGCGCGAAGGCAGCCACAGCAACAGCGGCCATCAGTTGGATGATGGCCAACACTGGAGGGCCAAGACAACGCAGCAGACAGCTCATCGCCGGAGTGGTCACCTCCATAATCCTATATGGATCGGTTGTGTGGGCACCAGCAATGAGGGTGCCGTCATACAGCAGGGACAGCAGAGGCGCATACAGACGCTGCGCCCTCAGGGTTGCATGCTGCTTCCGGACGGTGTCAGAGGACGCCGCACTAGTGGTGGCAGGCATGGTCCCGCTGGACCTCCTGGCGGACGAGCGGCAGAGCGGCATGGCAGTCGGTAGCGAACGCCGCGAGGGCACTATAGCACGATGGCCAACACTGGAGGGCCAAGACAACGCAGCAGACAGCTCATCGCCGGAGTGGTCACCTCCATAATCCTATATGGATCGGTTGTGTGGGCACCAGCAATGAGGGTGCCGTCATACAGCAGGGACAGCAGAGGCGCATACAGACGCTGCGCCCTCAGGGTTGCATGCTGCTTCCGGACGGTGTCAGAGGACGCCGCACTAGTGGTGGCAGGCATGGTCCCGCTGGACCTCCTGGCGGACGAGCGGCAGAGCGGCATGGCAGTCGGTAGCGAACGCCGCGAGGGCACTATAGCACGCTGGCAACGGCGATGGGACCAAGCCGAGAATGGAAGATGGACGAGACGGCTAATCCCCCAGCTGAGACCATGGATGCAGCGGAAGAGAGGCCAGATTGACCACTACCTCGGACAACTGCTGGCTGCTTCAAGCAATACCTATACCGCTTCAAGCACGCCGATGACCCGTACTGCAGCTACTGCGGGCCAGGAGTAGATGAAGACGCGGAGCACATCTTCTTTTCCTGTCCACGCTTTCGTCGGGAACGAGTGACGCTAGGAGAGGCGAGCCCAGGAGTAAGCGCAGACACCCTCACCGAGCGGATGGTAGCCGACGAGCAGACGTGGCACGCGGCTGCCAATATGGCAGCAAGCGTCATAAGGGAGCTGCGTAGGCTGGAGCGATGCCGAACCAACTAGAGCCATAGAAGACAACAAGCTCCGCACCGCGAAGTAATGCCTAGCGGCAGTACCGCGGGAGCGGACCTACCCTCAACATTCCCATTCCAACAACCCATCCCCCCCCACCACCCACTATTGTTAATATTGTTTTCCCAATAAAAAAAAAAAAAAAAAAAAAACACACTCACGCACACACACACGCAAACAAACACCAAAGGTGAAAAGACCTATGCAGAGATACTGCGCAAGGTTAGGACGGACGAAACCCTGCGTGGACTCGGTGATGCGGTCGCCAGGATCAGGAGGACCCAAAAAGGAGAGCTACTTCTACAGCTCAACAAGTCGGGAGAGGAGACGGAGATGTTTAAAAGCCTGGTAGCCAATACGCCGAAGGAGCACGCAGAAGTCCGTAGCCTGTCGCACCGGGTGACCGTAGAGTGCAAGGACCTGGACGAAATAACCACCACGGAGGATATATGCGAGGCTCTGAGAAGCCAGGTGGAATTGGCGGAGCTGTCTGCGGATGACATCCAGCTGAGAAAGGCATACGGCGGAACCCAGACGGCCACAATTAGGCTGCCAGCGGAGAGCGCTCAAAAGGATCTGAAAATAGGAGTCCTAAAAGTAGGCTGGGTAAGATGCAGACTGCGTGAGCGAATCAGCGTCACCAAATGCTTCAGATGTCTTGAGTTTGGGCATATGGCACGACAGTGCAGTAGCAAAGTAGATAGGTCCAAGCTGTGTAGAAGATGTGGAAAGGAGAACCACCTGGCAAAGGACTGTAGCCTGGAACCACAGTGCATGCTCTGCAACGGAACGAGCGCAGACTGGAAGCACGTGGCCGGCAGCGGTAGATGCCCCCAGTTTAGGAACGCCCTGACTAAAAGATCAGCATGAGGTGTACTCAGCTGAACTTAAACCATTGCGAAGCTGCTCAGTCTCTCCTGAGACAAGCAGTCAGGGAGAGGAAGACCGAAGTCGTGCTCATCTGCGAGCCATTCAGGGCGATACCAGGAAGCGGTTGGACCAGCAGCAGTTGCGGCAAGGCGGCCATCTGGGCCGTACAAATCCAACCCCAGGAGATATGCGCAGCCAACGAAGGATTTGTTAGAGCGAGGCTTAGAGAGGTAACCTTCTATAGCTGCTATGCCCCGCCGAGCTGGGACCTAGCGCGCTTCCAAAGTATGCTAGCGCATATAGCGGAAGACGCGCGCGGAAGAGCCCCCGTAGTAATAGCGGGAGACTTTAATGCGTGGTCCGTAGAGTGGGGCAGTAAGGAAACCAACGCCAGAGGCACGTGTCTGCTCGAGGAATTTGCGTCCTTGGACGTAATACTCGCAAACGATGGCAGGAAGCTAACCTACTTCAAGGCGGGCCGAGGGTCCATTATCGACCTAACCTTCATGAGCGTCTCACTCCATAGGGGAGCTACGTGGAGAGTAAGCGAGGAGTTTACGTTCAGCGACCACCAGGCGATCCACTTCGAATGCGGAGCAGCAACGAAAAGACAGCTAGCCAAAATTACCGGACCTAAATGGAAGGGCGACCACCTGGATGTGGAAACCTTCACGGAATATCTGCGCAACGCCAGCTGGAGCCCTGCGCGAGAAACGGCAGAGGGCCTGGCTCAGAAACTGGCGAAGCTCATGGAGGAGGTATGTGATGTGGCAATGCCAAGAAGGAAGCCTTGCAAAAGAGGAGCGCCCTGCTACTGGTGGAATGCGGAGGTTAACCAGCTAAGGAAAGCCTGCCTACGAGCAAGACGGTGCTACCAGAGAGCGCGAGGTCGGCCTGAGTTCGAAACCAGGGGAGAGGAACTCCGATCAGCGAAAAGAGCCCTTAAACGTGCCATAAAGAAGAGCAAGTCAGCCTGCTTCAGGCAGATATGCGAGGAGGCGGACGTCAACCCTTGGGGGACGGCATATAAGGTCGACACCAAGAGGATAAGGAGCCAGTCAACACCGGAAGTGACCTGCCCGATCCTGCTTCGTAGCATCGTGGAGGCCCTATTCCCACAGCACCCGTATAGGGAGGAAAGCGTCTCGAGCCAAGACTCCGAGCTGTGGCAACAGATTTCTGTTGAGGAGGTGATAGCGGCTACCAGGAGAATTGGGGATAAAAAGGCACCAGGACCGGACGGTATCCCAAACAAGGCATTGAAGCTTGGAGCAACCGCCAGACCAGAAGTATTTGTTGACACGTTCAACAAATGCCTGCGGGAAGGAGTGTTTCCAGAGCAGTGGAAAGTGCAGCGGCTAATACTTCTACCCAAAGGAAATAAGTCCCCGGAGGAACCATCAGGATACCGCCCAATATGTTTGCTGGATACGGTCGGCAAAACCCTGGAGAGAATCGTCTACAACCGACTGCAAGTTGTGATCCAGGAGAAGGAGGCCTTATCGGAGTCCCAGTACGGATTCCGGAAGGCCAAATCAACGGTCGACGCCATCAAGGCAGTCACCGACATTGCATCCAGAGCGATCGAGGGAATAAGATGGAGATTTGGCACAAAGGAGTACTGCGCGGTGGTGACCCTGGATATCCGTAACGCGTTTAACTCAGCGAACTGGTCTCGGATAAACGAGGCGCTCGGGAGAATTGGAGTTCCCACCTACCTGCTTCGGATAATAGCCAGCTACCTGTCGGGTAGGGTACTGAGGTACGAGACGGAGGAGGGACCAAAGCTCTACAGGGTGACAGCCGGAGTTCCACAGGGATCAGTCTTAGGACCTCTACTGTGGAACATAATGTACGACGACGTCCTGAGACTCCAGCTCCCGCAGGGATGCACGCTTGTCGGTTTCGCTGACGATCTCGCCCTGGTCGTGGTAGCCAAAGAGCTCCGAGATGTCGAGGCGACGGCCAACGAGGCAATCCGGATCGTATCCAACTGGATGGAAAACGCGGGATTGGACCTGGCTGGCCACAAAACGGAGGCTGTACTCATCACGAGTCGGAAGAAGTTGGAGTACGCGACGTTTCGCGTGGGTAATGCGACTATTAAGTCGCATGAGTCAATCCGGTACCTAGGCGTGATGCTGGATAACCGATTGAACTACCGGGCCCACATCGAGTACGTGAGTCAAAAAGCCTCCCGGATGCAGGCAGCACTCGCAAGGATGCTCCCCAATATTGGTGGACCCAAGGCAGGTCGTCGCATACTCCTGGCGAGAGTAGTGGCCTCGATCCTACTGTACGCTGCGCCGGTGTGGTCTTCAACCCTATCCGGCAACATGAGTCTAAGAAGAAAGATGTCAGTGCCATATCGGCTCTGCGCTCTTCGAGTAGTGTCTGGATATAGGACGGTGTCGGATAACGCAGCCCTGGTCCTCGCGGCCATGATACCGGTGGATATACTAGCGCTCGAGATGACGCATGTATATGAAGCGCGCGCAGGGATGCGAACTAATGCATCGCTAGAGACCATCCGTGCGTCGGAAAGGCGGGCGTCGATAGAAAAATGGCAGGCAAGATGGGACACGGCCACAAATGGACGGTGGACCCATAGACTAATCCCGGACATTGAGTCATGGATAGGGCGGAGAAACGGAGAGATGAACTACCACCTCACCCAATTCCTGACGGGTCACGGAGGATACAGGAAGTATCTACATAGGTTCAAACACGAGGATACTCCCGAGTGTCCTGAGTGTTCGAATGAGAGCGAGGATCCGGAGCATGTGATCTACCACTGCACGAGGTACCGCTCAAGTGCAGAGTATTTCCCACGACCAGAGGAGCTAATGGCGTTCATGACGGAGTCCGACGAGAACTGGCAGCGCGTTAGCAACACCCTAATAGCCATCCAGAGCGATCTGAGAAGATGCGAAAGGGAGCGACGCGTAGAGGAGAGTGCCTAACGTAGGCAACCCATCCCCGCGAAGTAATACTTTGCGGTGATCCCGCGGGGAATGAGGTGTGCAGCTGTGCGTGGTGGTGAGTTTAGCTGGGAAGCCCCGAAGGGGTAGTCCAGTTCGTTGACTGGTACGGGCCGGTCGCGTCTCTTAGAGATTCTCACCCGCCGTGGCGTATCCATGGAAAAAAAAAAAAAAAAAAAACACACGCACAAACACACACGCACACACACACTCACCCGTGTGGTGAGCGGGCAGTAGAATACCACCACAGCATGTCACAGCTTGTCGTATGAAGCGACTAAGAAGACACGGGGTTGTTCTGCTCCCTCTAAAGAGCACTAAAGCAACTCGTAACCGCCGGCACAAGCCAGGTATCCCCCGGATAGGTCCAACACACTTGTGAAACACCTAGCTAATACGAGAAGGCGACTAAGACGGAGACCAGTAAAGCCTTAGGATAGGAACTGGACCCCCATTTTTTGGATTGATGACCCCAGGGCTGACGGAAGCCAGCATTCTATCACTTTAGTACGCGGAATGAAACCCCGCCGAAATGGCTGCTAGGTTAATGCTGCTTCTGCCCCCGTCCCGTGAAAAATTGGCAAATCTCTAAGCACGCTCCTTGTTCCGTAGCCATTAAATTGGACGTACAGGCTCAGTTGAGTCACTCCTGACTAGCGCGGATCCGGCTCTGAACTCCCGACCCCATAAGGGCGGGAGTCAACCCTCGCATGGCCTCCCTGCTTGCATAGACAACCATGGGATCATAACGTGACTGTACAACAGACAAGGACAACGGCTTACGAGTTGGGACCCAACAAAATGAGTAAAAATATCACACCCATAACGACGAACGACTCAGAAGGCTTCAATAAAAGCAATAAAAGCCGGTGACCAACTGGCGCAGAAGGAAGAGGCCGCAAAAGCCGACTGGAGCGCTCGCGGACATGACGCGACCAGACGCCATCGTCATTGCCACCAAAGGTGAAAAGACCTATGCAGAGATACTGCGCAAGGTTAGGACGGACGAAACCCTGCGTGGACTCGGTGATGCGGTCGCCAGGATCAGGAGGACCCAAAAAGGAGAGCTACTGCTACAGCTCAACAAGTCGGGAGAGGAGACGGAGACGTTTAAAAGCCTGGTAGCCAATACGCTGAAGGAGCACGCAGAAGTCCGTAGCCTGTCGCACCAGGTGACCGTAGAGTGCAAGGACCTGGACGAAATAACCACCACGGAGGATATATGCGAGGCTCTGAGAAGCCAGGTGGAATTGGCGGAGCTGTCTGCGGATGACATCCAGCTGAGAAAGGCATACGGCGGAACCCAGACGGCCACAATCAGGCTGCCAGCGGAGAGCGCTCAAAAGGCTCTGAAAATAGGAGTCCTAAAAGTAGGCTGGGTAAGATGCAGACTGCGTGAGCGAATCAGCGTCACCAAATGCTTCAGATGTCTCGAGTTTGGGCATATGGCACGACAGTGCAGTAGCAAAGTAGATAGGTCCAAGCTGTGTAGAAGATGTGGAAAGGAGAACCACCTGGCAAAGGACTGTAGCCTGGAAGCCTAGCGCAGACTGGAAGCACGTGGCCGGCAGCGGTAGATGCCCCCAGTTTAGGAACGCCCTGACTAAAAGATCAGCATGAGGTGTACTCAGCTGAACTTAAACCATTGCGAAGCTGCTCAGTCTCTCCTGAGACAAGCAGTCAGGGAGAGGAAGACCGAAGTCGTTCTCATCTGCGAGCCATTCAGGGCGATACCAGGAAGCGGTTGGACCAGCAGCAGTTGCGGCAAGGCGGCCATCTGGGCCGTACAAATCCACCCCCAGGAGATATGCGCAGCCAACGAAGGATTTGTTAGAGCGAGGCTTAGAGAGGTAACCTTCTATAGCTGCTATGCCCCGCCGAGCTGGGACCTAGCGCGCTTCCAAAGTATGCTAGCGCATATAGCGGAAGACGCGCGCGGAAGAGCCCCCGTAATAATAGCGGGAGACTTTAATGCGTGGTCCGTAGAGTGGGGCAGTAAGGAAACCAACGCCAGAGGCACGTGTCTGCTCGAGGAATTTGCGTCCTTGGACGTAATACTCGCAAACGATGGCAGGAAGCTAACCTACTTCAAGGCGGGTCGAGGGTCCATTATCGACCTAACCTTCATGAGCGTCTCACTCCATAGGGGAGCTACGTGGAGAGTAAGCGAGGATTTTACGTTCAGCGACCACCAGGCGATCCACTTCGAATGCGGAGCAGCAACGAAAAGACAGCTAGCCAAAATTACCGGACCTAAATGGAAGGGCGACCACCTGGATGTGGAAACCTTCACGGAATATCTGCGCAACGCCAGCTGGAGCCCTGCGCGAGAAACGGCAGAGGGCCTGGCTCAGAAACTGGCGAAGCTCATGGAGGAGGTATGTGATGTGGCAATGCCAAGAAGGAAGCCTTGCAAAAGAGGAGCGCCCTGCTACTGGTGGAATGCGGAGGTTAACCAGCTAAGGAAAGCCTGCCTACGAGCAAGACGGTGCTACCAGAGAGCACGAGGTCGGCCTGAGTTCGAAACCAGGGGGGAGGAACTCCGATCAGCGAAAAGAGCCCTTAAACGTGCCATAAAGGAGAGCAAGTCAGCCTGCTTCAGGCAGATATGCGAGGAGGCGGACGTCAACCCTTGGGGGACGGCATATAAGGTCGTCACCAAGAGGATAAGGAGCCAGTCAACACCGGAAGTGACCTGCCCGATCCTGCTTCGTAGCATCGTGGAGGCCCTATTCCCACAGCACCCGTATAGGGAGGATAGCGTCTCGAGCCAAGACTCCGAGCTGTGGCAACAGATTTCTGTTGAGGAGGTGATAGCGGCTACCAGGAGAATTGGGGATAAAAAGGCACCAGGACCGGACGGTATCCCAAACAAGGCATTGAAGCTTGGAGCAACCACCAGACCAGAAGTATTTGTTGACACGTTCAACAAATGCCTACGGGAAGGAGTGTTTCCAGAGCAGTGGAAAGTGCAGCGGCTAATACTTCTACCCAAAGGAAATAAGTCCCCGGAGGAACCATCAGGATACCGCCCAATATGTTTGCTGGATACGGTCGGCAAAACCCTGGAGAGAATCGTCTACAACCGACTGCAAGTTGTGATCCAGGAGAAGGAGGCCTTATCGGAGTCCCAGTACGGATTCCGGATGGCCAAATCAACGGTCGACGCCATCAAGGCAGTCACCGACATTGCATCCAGAGCGATCGAGGGAATAAGATGGAGATTCGGCACAAAGGAGTACTGCGCGGTGGTGACCCTGGATATCCGTAACGCGTTTAACTCAGCGAACTGGTCTCGGATAAACGAGGCGCTCGGGAGAATTGGAGTTCCCACCTACCTGCTTCGGATAATAGCCAGCTACCTGTCGGGTAGGGTACTGAGGTACGAGACGGAGGAGGGACCAAAGCTCTACAGGGTGACAGCCGGAGTTCCACAGGGATCAGTCTTAGGACCTCTACTGTGGAACATAATGTACGACGACGTCCTGAGACTCCAGCTCCCGCAGGGATGCACGCTTGTCGGTTTCGCTGACGATCTCGCCCTGGTCGTGGTAGCCAAAGAGCTCCGAGATGTCGAAGCGACGGCCAACGAGGCAATCCGGATCGTATCCAACTGGATGGAAAACGCGGGATTGGACCTGGCTGGCCACAAAACGGAGGCTGTACTCATCACGAGTCGGAAGAAGGTGGAGTACGCGACGTTTCGCGTGGGTAATGCGACTATCAAGTCGCAGGAGTCAATCCGGTACCTAGGCGTGATGCTGGATAACCGATTGAACTACCGGGCCCACATCGAGTACGTGAGTCAAAAAGCCTCCCGGATGCAGGCAGCACTCGCAAGGACGCTCCCGAATATTGGTGGACCCAAGGCAGGTCGACGCTTACTCCTGGCGAGAGTAGTGGCCTCGATTCTACTGTACGCTGCGCCGGTGTGGTCTTCAAACCTATCCGGCAACATGAGTCTAAGAAGAAAGATGACAGTGCCATATCGGCTCTGCGCTCTTCGAGTAGTGTCTGGATATAGGACGGTGTCGGATAACGCAGCCCTGGTCCTCGCGGCCATGATACCGGTGGATATACTAGCGCTCGAGATGACGCATGTATATGAAGCGCGCGCAGGGATGCGAACTAATGCATCGCTAGAGACCATACGTGCGTCGGAAAGGCGGGCGTCGATAGAAAAATGGCAGGCAAGATGGGACACGGCCACAAATGGACGGTGGACCCATAGACTAATCCCGGACATTGAGTCATGGATAGGGCGGAGAAGCGGAGAGATGAACTACCACCTCACCCAATTCCTGACGGGTCACGGAGGATACAGGAAGTATCTACATAGGTTCAAACACGAGGATACTCCCGAGTGTCCTGAGTGTTCGAATGAGAGCGAGGATCCGGAGCATGTGATCTACCACTGCACGAGGTACCGCTCAAGTGCAGAGTATTTCCCACGACCAGAGGAGCTAATGGCGTTCATGACGGAGTCCGACGAGAACTGGCAGCGCGTTAGCAACACCCTAATAGCCATCCAGAGCGATCTGAGAAGATGCGAAAGGGAGCGACGCGTAGAGGAGAGTGCCTAACGTAGGCAACCCATCCCCGCGAAGTAATACTTTGCGGTGATCCCGCGGGGAATGAGGTGTGCAGCTGTGCGTGGTGGTGAGTTTAGCTGGGAAGCCCCGAAGGGGGAGTCCAGTTCGTTGACTGGTACGGGCCGGTCGCGTCTCTTAGAGATTCTCACCCGCCGTGGCGTATCCATGGGAAAAAAAAAAAAACACCCGTGTGGTGAGCGGGCAGTAGAATACCACCACAGCATGTCACAGCTTGTCGTCTGAGGCGACTAAGAAGACACGGGGATGTTCTGCTCCCTCTAAAGAGCACTAAAGCAACTCGTAACCGCCGGCACAAGCCAGGTATCCCCCGGATAGGTCTAACACACTTGTGAAACACCTAGCTAATACGAGAAGGCGACTAAGACGGAGACCAGTAAAGTCTTAGGATAGGAACTGGACCCCCCTTTTTTTGGATTGATGACCCCAGGGCTGACGGAAGCCAGCATTCTAGCACTTTAGTACGCGGAATGAAACCCCGCCGAAATGGCTGCTAGGTTAATGCTGCTTCTGCCCCCGTCCCGTGAAAAATTGGCAAATCTCTAAGCACGCTCCTTGTTCCGTAGCCATTAAATTGGACGTACAGGCTCAGTTGAGTCACTCCTGACTAGCGCGGATCCGGCTCTGAACTCCCGACCCCATAAGGGCGGGAGTCAACCCTCGCATGGCCTCCCTGCTTGCATAGACAACCATGGGATCATAACGCGACTATACAACAGACAAGGACAACGGCTTACGAGTTGGGACCCAACAAAATGAGTAAAAGTATCATACCCATAACGACGAACGACTCAGAAGGCTTCAATAAAAGCAAAAAAAATGGCGAGAACGCCAACTGGTGAGCGGACCGACTTCCCGCTGCCGGCCCTCCCTGGCCCGGAGCAGCACCAAAAAGCTCAGGGCAGGACAGCGCTGCGCGATCTAGGACGAGAGATCACGCAGCTAGTGGAGATGCTCGAGGATGGCAAGAGGCGATCCATACACCAACCCATGCGGGACTCAATCGAGAGCATAAGGGAGCCTAAGAGGAAACAGGCTGCAGGTGCACCAACACCCCGGACAAAGAGGACCAAGGCAGCGGTCGAGGTCCAGACCACAGGAGTAGCAGTTGAAAAGGACGCCCACGCTGAAAGGGAGAGAAAGGAGCCGGAGGAGACCCCATTTCTGACGGTGACCAACCGGCGCAGAAGGAAGAGGCCGCAAAAGCCGACTGGAGCGCTCGCGGACAAGACGCGACCAGACGCCATCGTCATTGCCACCAAAGGTGAAAAGACCTATGCAGAGATACTGCGCAAGGTTAGGACGGACGAAACCCTGCGTGGACTCGGTGATGCGGTCGCCAGGATCAGGAGGACCCAAAAAGGAGAGCTACTTCTACAGCTCAATAAGTCGGGAGAGGAGACGGAGACGTTTAAAAGCCTGGTAGCCAATACGCTGAAGGAGCACGCAGAAGTCCGTAGCCTGTCGCACCGGGTGACCGTAGAGTGCAAGGACCTGGACGAAATAACCACCACGGAGGATATATGCGAGGCTCTGAGAAGCCAGGTGGAATTGGCGGAGCTGTCTGCGGATGACATCCAGCTGAGAAAGGCATACGGCGGAACCCAGACGGCCACAATCAGGCTGCCAGCGGAGAGCGCTCAAAAGGCTCTGAAAATAGGAGTCCTAAAAGTAGACTGGGTAAGATGCAGACTGCGTGAGCGAATCAGCGTCACCAAATGCTTCAGATGTCTCGAGTTTGGGCATATGGCACGACAGTGCAGTAGCAAAGTAGATAGGTCCAAGCTGTGTAGAAGATGTGGAAAGGAGAACCACCTGGCAAAGGACTGTAGCCTGGAAGCCTAGCGCAGACTGGAAGTACGTGGCCGGCAGCGGTAGATGCCCCCAGTTTAGGAACGCCCTGACTAAAAGATCAGCATGAGGTGTACTCAGCTGAACTTAAACCATTGCGAAGCTGCTCAGTCTCTCCTGAGACAAGCAGTCAGGGAGAGGAAGACCGAAGTCGTTCTCATCTGCGAGCCATTCAGGGCGATACCAGGAAGCGGTTGGACCAGCAGCAGTTGCGGCAAGGCGGCCATCTGGGCCGTACAAATCCACCCCCAGGAGATATGCGCAGCCAACGAAGGATTTGTTAGAGCGAGGCTTAGAGAGGTAACCTTCTATAGCTGCTATGCCCCGCCGAGCTGGGACCTAGCGCGCTTCCAAAGTATGCTAGCGCATATAGCGGAAGACGCGCGCGGAAGAGCCCCCGTAATAATAGCGGGAGACTTTAATGCGTGGTCCGTAGAGTGGGGCAGTAAGGAAACCAACGCCAGAGGCACGTGTCTGCTCGAGGAATTTGCGTCCTTGGACGTAATACTCGCAAACGATGGCAGGAAGCTAACCTACTTCAAGGCGGGTCGAGGGTCCATTATCGACCTAACCTTCATAGGGGAGCTACGTGGAGAGTAAGCGAGGATTTTACGTTCAGCGACCACCAGGCGATCCACTTCGAATGCGGAGCAGCAACGAAAAGACAGCTAGCCAAAATTACCGGACCTAAATGGAAGGGCGACCACCTGGATGTGGAAACCTTCACGGAATATCTGCGCAACGCCAGCTGGAGCCCTGCGCGAGAAACGGCAGAGGGCCTGGCTCAGAAACTGGCGAAGCTCATGGAGGAGGTATGTGATGTGGCAATGCCAAGAAGGAAGCCTTGCAAAAGAGGAGCGCCCTGCTACTGGTGGAATGCGGAGGTTAACCAGCTAAGGAAAGCCTGCCTACGAGCAAGATGGTGCTACCAGAGAGCACGAGGTCGGCCTGAGTTCGAAACCAGGGGGGAGGAACTCCGATCAGCGAAAAGAGCCCTTAAACGTGCCATAAAGGAGAGAAAGTCAGCCTGCTTCAGGCAGATATGCGAGGAGGCGGACGTCAACCCTTGGGGGACGGCATATAAGGTCGTCACCAAGAGGATAAGGAGCCAGTCAACACCGGAAGTGACCTGCCCGATCCTGCTTCGTAGCATCGTGGAGGCCCTATTCCCACAGCACCCGTATAGGGAGGAAAGCGTCTCGAGCCAAGACTCCGAGCTGTGGCAACAGATTTCTGTTGAGGAGGTGATAGCGGCTACCAGGAGAATTGGGGATAAAAAGGCACCAGGACCGGACGGTATCCCAAACAAGGCATTGAAGCTTGGAGCAACCACCAGACCAGAAGTATTTGTTGACACGTTCAACAAATGCCTACGGGAAGGAGTGTTTCCAGAGCAGTGGAAAGTGCAGCGGCTAATACTTCTATCCAAAGGAAATAGGTCCCCGGAGGAACCATCAGGATACCGCCCAATATGTTTGCTGGATACGGTCGGCAAAACCCTGGAGAGAATCGTCTACAACCGACTGCAAGTTGTGATCCAGGAGAAGGAGGCCTTATCGGAGTCCCAGTACGGATTCCGGATGGCCAAATCAACGGTCGACGCCATCAAGGCAGTCACCGACATTGCATCCAGAGCGATCGAGGGAATAAGATGGAGATTCGGCACAAAGGAGTACTGCGCGGTGGTGACCCTGGATATCCGTAACGCGTTTAACTCAGCGAACTGGTCTCGGATAAACGAGGCGCTCGGGAGAATTGGAGTTCCCACCTACCTGCTTCGGATAATAGCCAGCTACCTGTCGGGTAGGGTACTGAGGTACGAGACGGAGGAGGGACCAAAGCTCTACAGGGTGACAGCCGGAGTTCCACAGGGATCAGTCTTAGGACCTCTACTGTGGAACATAATGTACGACGACGTCCTGAGACTCCAGCTCCCGCAGGGATGCACGCTTGTCGGTTTCGCTGACGATCTCGCCCTGGTCGTGGTAGCCAAAGAGCTCCGAGATGTCGAGGCGACGGCCAACGAGGCAATCCGGATCGTATCCAACTGGATGGAAAACGCGGGATTGGACCTGGCTGGCCACAAAACGGAGGCTGTACTCATCACGAGTCGGAAGAAGGTGGAGTACGCGACGTTTCGCGTGGGTAATGCGACTATTAAGTCGCAGGAGTCAATCCGGTACCTAGGCGTGATGCTGGATAACCGATTGAACTACCGGGCCCACATCGAGTACGTGAGTCAAAAAGCCTCCCGGATGCAGGCAGCACTCGCAAGGATGCTCCCCAATATTGGTGGACCCAAGGCAGGTCGTCGCATACTCCTGGCGAGAGTAGTGGCATGAGTCTAAGAAGAAAGATGTCAGTGCCATATCGGCTCTGCGCTCTTCGAGTAGTGTCTGGATATAGGACGGTGTCGGATAACGCAGCCCTGGTCCTCGCGGCCATGATACCGGTGGATATACTAGCGCTCGAGATGACGCATGTATATGAAGCGCGCGCAGGGATGCGAACTAATGCATCGCTAGAGACCACCCGTGCGTCGGAAAGGCGGGCGTCGATAGAAAAATGGCAGGCAAGATGGGACACGGCCACAAATGGACGGTGGACCCATAGACTAATCCCGGACATTGAGTCATGGATAGGGCGGAGAAGCGGAGAGATGAACTACCACCTCACCCAATTCCTGACGGGTCACGGAGGATACAGGAAGTATCTACATAGGTTCAAACACGAGGATACTCCCGAGTGTCCTGAGTGTTCGAATGAGAGCGAGGATCCGGGGCATGTGATCTACCACTGCACGAGGTACCGCTCAAGTGCGGAGTATTTCCCACGACCAGAGGAGCTAATGGCGTTCATGACGGAGTCCGACGAGAACTGGCAGCGCGTTAGCAACACCCTAATAGCCATCCAGAGCGATCTGAGAAGATGCGAAAGGGAGCGACGCGTAGAGGAGAGTGCCTAACGTAGGCAACCCATCCCCGCGAAGTAATACTTTGCGGTGATCCCGCGGGGAATGAGGTGTGCAGCTGTGCGTGGTGGTGAGTTTAGCTGGGAAGCCCCGAACGGGTAGTCCAGTTCGTTGACTGGTACGGGCCGGTCGCGTCTCTTAGAGATTCTCACCCGCCGTGGCGTATCCATGAAAAAAAAAAAACACACGCACACACACACTCACCCGTGTGGTGAGCGGGCAGTAGAATACCACCACAGCATGTCACAGCTTGTCGTATGAGGCGACTAAGAAGACACGGGGATGTTCTGCTCCCTCTAAAGAGCACTAAAGCAACTCGTAACCGCCGGCACAAGCCAGGTATCCCCCGGATAGGTCTAACACACTTGTGAAACACCTAGCTAATACGAGAAGGCGACTAAGACGGACCCCAGTAAAGTCTTAGGATAGGAACTGGATCCCCCTTTTTTTGGATTGATGACCCCAGGGCTGACGGAAGCCAGCATTCTAGAACTTTAGTACGCGGAATGAAACCCCGCCGAAATGGCTGCTAGGTTAATGCTGCTTCTGCCCCCGTCCCGTGAAAAATTGGAAAATCTCTAAGCACGCTCCTTGTTCCGTAGCCATTAAATTGGAAGTACAGGCTCAGTTGAGTCACTCCTGACTAGCGCGGATCCGGCTCTGAACTCCCGACCCCATAAGGGCGGGAGTCAACCCTCGCATGGCCTCCCTGCTTGCATAGACAACCATGGGATCATAACGCGACTGTACAACAGACAAGGACAACGGCTTACGAGTTGGGACCCAACAAAATGAGTAAAAGTATCACACCCATAACGACGAACGACTCAGAAGGCTTCAATAAAAGCAATAAAAGCCGGTGACCAACTGGCGCAGAAGGAAGAGGCCGCAAAAGCCGACTGGAGCGCTCGCGGACAAGACGCGACCAGACGCCATCGTCATTGCCACCAAAGGTGAAAAGACCTATGCAGAGATACTGCGCAAGGTTAGGACGGACGAAACCCTGCGTGGACTCGGTGATGCGGTCGCCAGGATCAGGAGGACCCAAAAAGGAGAGCTACTGCTACAGCTCAACAAGTCGGGAGAGGAGACGGAGACGTTTAAAAGCCTGGTAGCCAATACGCTGAAGGAGCACGCTGAAGTCCGTAGCCTGTCGCACCGGGTGACCGTAGAGTGCAAGGACCTGGACGAAATAACCACCACGGAGGATATATGCGAAGCTCTGAGAAGCCAGGTGGAATTGGCGGAGCTGTCTGCGGATGACATCCAGCTGAGAAAGGCATACGGCGGAGCCCAGACGGCCACAATTAGGCTGCCAGCGGAGAGCGCTCAAAAGGCTCTGAAAATAGGAGTCCTAAAAGTAGGCTGGGTAAGATGCAGACTGCGTGAGTGAATCAGTGTCGCCAAATGCTTCAGATGTCTCGAGTTTGGGCATATGGCACGACAGTGCAGTAGCAAAGTAGATAGGTCCAAGCTGTGTAGAAGATGTGGAAAGGAGAACCACCTGGCAAAGGACTGTAGCCTGGAACCACAGTGCATGCTCTGCAAGGGAACGAGCGCAGACTGGAAGCACGTGGCCGGCAGCGGTAGATGCCCCCTGGTTAGGAACGCCCTGACTAAAAGATCAGCATGAGGTGTACTCAGCTGAACTTAAACCATTGCGAGCTGCTCAGTCTCTCCTGAGACAAGCAGTCAGGGAGAGGAAGACCGAAGTCGTGCTCATCTGCGAGCCATTCAGGCCGATACCAGGAAGCGGTTGGACCAGCAGCAGTTGCGGCAAGGCGGCCATCTGGGCCGTACAAATCCACCCCCAGGAGATATGCGCAGCCACCGAAGGATTTGTTAGAGCGAGGCTTAGAGAGGTACCCAATACTCATTTTGAGTATCGGGGTATATTAGATTTGTGGTAAAAGTGGATGTGTGTAACGTCCAGAAGGAATCGTTTCCGACGCCATAAAGTATATATATTCTTGATCAGCATCAATAGCCGAGTCGATTTAGCCCTGTCTGTCTGTCTGTCTGTCTGTTCCGTCTGTTCGTCCGTCCGTCTGTCCGTCCCCTTCAGCGCCTAGTACTCAAAGACTATAAGAGCTAGAGCAACGATGTTTTGGAACCAGACTTCTGTGATATGTCACTGCTTCAAAAATATTTCAAAGCTTCGCCCCGGCCACTTCCGCCCCCACAAAAGACGAAAATATGTGGAATCCACATTTTTAAAGATACGATAAAACCAAAAACGCAGAATCGTAGAGGATCACTATATGTTCTAGAGTGTAAAATCTCCATCAGATCGTATAATTATTATAGCCAGAATCAAGAAAACAATTTCATTCTTTCTCGCTCTGTCTCTCTCTAACACACAGGTTTCATGGTCGGTTTTGTCAATTGCAAAATATGAGTTCAAGGATCTCAGAACCTATAAGAGCCAGAGCAACCAAATTTGGTATCCACACTCCTGTGATATCGGACCTTGACCGTTTCGTGTCCAAATTTCGCCACACCCCCTTCCGCCCCCGCAAAGGACGAAAATCTGGGGCATCCACAAATCTCAGAGACTATAAAGGCTAGAGTAACCAAATTTGGTATCCGCACTCCTGTTAGATCTCACTATAAAACGTATATCTCAGAATTTCGCCCCACCCCCTTCCGCCCACACAAAGGACGAAAATCTGTTGCATCCACAATATTGCAGATTCGAGAAAACTAAAAACGCAGAATCATAGATAATGACCATATCTATCAGATTGCTGAATGGATCATTTTTGTAGCCAAAAGCAAGAAATCAATTTGCAGTGGCTACGCAGCGCCCGACGTCACGCTCAGACTGATTTACTGTCTCTCTCGCACGCACTCTTTGTCGTGTCGTTTAATATTAGCGGCGTCTGCCGGAGGAGAGCCATACTGACTTAGTATCGGGTATAAATGTAGAGTTGCGGTCTCCGCAGCAACTCACAACGTTCCCCCTCGTTTATATCTAGGGTAACCAACAGGCAGTACTGCTTTTGGCCCGCTCTCCAGCGAGTCCCACTTATGGCATTCTCCGCTATGTTGGTGACTATGCCAATGGCATCCAGGGTTGATCTGCCTTGCCGGAAGCCATACTGGTTGGGCGACAAGCCGCCGGCATCTTCAATGGCACGCTGCGTGCTATATTCAGTAGGTAGCCCGGGATGTTGAAGGACCTCAGTGCCTCCAGCGTCCGGGTCCAGTCGGCCGAGTTGAAGACAATAGGACTTTGTTCCGCCTCTCCACCTAGTCCCAGCAATGGCTTCCTCCGCCGTTTGTACGACCCTCAAGATGTCGTCCAGCGTCGACCTCCCTTTCCTGAACCCGTATTGGTTCTGGGAGAGACCGCCTGCTGCTTCGATGGCTGCGCTCATGCTCGCACCGATCACCCTTTCGAAGACCTTTCCCATGGAGTCCAGAAGGCAGATGGGCCTGTAGGAAGAGGCCACCCCTGGCGGCTTGCCCGGCTTGGTTAATAGTAGCAGCCGTTGCCTTTTCCACCTCTCGGGGAACGTCCCCTCCTGGAGGCTTTTTTTGAAAGGGCCCGCCACTTCCCTCGGGAGTAGAAGAAGTGCCAGCTTCAGCGCGCTGTTGGGGATCGCATCCGGACCCGGAGCCTTCCTAGGTAACAGGTTTCTGCCTGCCTGCAACACCTCGGCTTCCGTAACCTCGCAGATGTCGCTCGGGCTATGCTCGAACCGCAGGGAGCTAGGGATCTGCCGTCCTCGAGGAAACAGTGCGCTGATTATTCCCTCGAGTGCCTCTGGATCTGTTGGGGCTTTGCTACCCGCGTTCAGCCTCTTCACCACCATCCTGTACGCGCCTCCCCAGGGGTCCTCTTCGGCGGCATCACACAGCTTAAGGAAGCATTCCCTCTTGCTGTTCCTTATGGCGGTCTTCAGATCCTTCCTCGCCGCTTTGTAGGTCTCGCTGAATCGGGCCAAGCGCGGTGTGCCTCTGGCTCGCTGGAGCAGCCTTCTGGCCCGGTGGCAGGTTCTACGGAGAACCGCAATCGCTTCGCTCCACCAGAAAACTGGATCCTTGTGCTTCCGGAATGTTCCTTCTCGGTAGCATGCTCTGGTCGCAGGCGCCTTCAAGTGCGTCCGCCAATTTGGTCGCCATATCGTTGGCTCCGTCTGCATCGTTTGCAGAGTAGCTCTCAAGGGCGCTTGCGAAGGCTTGGGCCCTCAGCGTGTCCTGGCGGTACGCCTTCCCATGCCGGATCGGTGTACCTCTCGATCGGGCAAGGGTGCCAGGGTGCATAGTATGGCCTCGTGGTCGCTGGCAGTGTTTACGTCGCTGATCCTCCATCGGGCGTGCCGGGCCAGCGTGCTGCTGGCATAGGTGAGATCGATGATCGACCCTACACCTGCCCTGCTGAAAGTGTGTTGGGACCCTTCGTTCAGAAGGACGACGTCCAGAGAGGCAAAAGCCTCCAACACCGTGCGGCCTCTGGCGTCTGTACGGGAGGACCCCCATTCCAGGGCCCAGGCGTTGAAGTCGCCTCCAACTACGACGTTGTTCCGTCCTCGCAGATCGCAGCTCAGCTCGTCCATAATTCGGCTGAAAGTCTCCAGTGAGAGGCTGGGTGCCAGGTAGCAGCTGTAGAACCATATGCCGCCTACATACCCTCGGACGAACCCGTCGGCCGACTTGGTGTCGCGCAATTGTGGCGCGTCGACGCCACAGAGCCACAGGGCCGCTTTGCCAGTAAGGTCCGTGGCCCACTCGCTGCTGCTGCCCACCTTATGTGGTTCGCTGAGGAGTGCCACCAGGAGATCCTGTGCGGCCCTGCAGTGATTCAGGTTGAGTTGAATCAACTGCATGTCGTCCTGGTTTTGCCGACCCCGCTTCGCGTGGCTGGGCAGTTTTTAGTGCCTGCCTGGTGCGTGACCTCCTTCTTTCCAGCTGCTGAGCAGATGAAGCACGCAGGCTCTTTTTTGTGCCCTTTCTCCCCGCATTTGATGCAGCAACCACTCCTGTCCACTGTACTCTTGCAGTTCCGTGCGATATGCCCGGGTTCCAGGCATCGGTAGCACCTTGGGAGTCCATCTCTTTCCCGGATCCTACATATGGTCCAGCCGATCCTCACCTTGCCGCCTTTCAGGACCGCTTGGCCCAGGGAGAAGGGCAAGCTGACCACCGCCAGCTGGGACTCCGCGTATCCGCGGCGCAGACTGCGGACTCTTACTCGACCCTCGTCAATGTTGAATTGGAAAGTTAGAGCGGCACAGATCTCCTGCTCCGTCGCGAGGGAGTCGATGTCCCGTATCTCCAATATGACCACCTTCGAGTCTTCCGTCACTGCGCGCACAGACGCTCCATCGCCGAGGACACGTGCGATGCTGGCTTTCATGCCCTCAGCACTCTCCACGCTGTCTTTTGCCACCTCCAGCAGAAGGTTGCCGTTTATGGTGCGGCGTACCTTGGAGACGCAGCTTCCCAGGTCGGAAAGCTGGTTGTCGTGTCGTCTGGTGACCATTGCCAGAACCTCGCTGTACGACTTCCCGGATGCCTGAACTATGACCGCGTCTGGGCGAGCGCGGCGTGCTGCTCTCGGCCTCTTGGCCACCACGCTCCATTCGCTGTCCGGGATTCCGGGGCTCTTGGGCTGCCGCAACGGGGTCTTTTTAAGGGTCCTCTTGGTTGCGATAGCTCCTTTTCGCTGCCTTGGGCGCGTAGGTGGGGTTCCCGGCTCCCCCATTGGACCTTCGGCCACGGATGGCTGGCTAAGTCCACGCCACGGTTCGGTTTGCGCTGCGGCATCTTTCCTCCAGACGGTCGTTGTCTGCTGCTCCTTGTCTGCGCTCCGCGTGCTCTGTGAGCATTTCGGGCACAGGCCTTGGGCGTCGGAGCCTTCCTGCAGCGCGCTTCTACCCGCTGCAGCCTCTTGGCTCGATTCGATGATGTTCGAGTGCAGCTCCTTCATGCGCACGAACAGTGCTCTGGTGACCATGTTGATGTGGCGCGATTTTTGTCCATCATCCTGGTCTGAACCTCGTCAAGGACTTTTCCCAGCTCCGAGAGGTTCTCAAGGCAGGTAGCCTCCTGGTGGGCCTTGCTCTTCTTGGGCGGCGTTTGCCTCTGGGAACTTCCCGGGCTGGCTGGGTCCCGAACCCTCTTGGGGGTCTCCCTAGAGTCAAGGTCCCGACTCTGCGCCGCTGCTGCTGGATATGGAGATGGCTCGGGTGCCGGCGATCGGGCGAGCATGCTACCCTTCCTGAAGGCGAGCTTTTCATCCTCCTCCATTCCTATTGTTTACTTTAGAATTTGAATTAAGAATTTAAAATCTACCTCCGTTGGCGCGCAACTCCAGCTCTCTCCAACACTCTGGCAGCCCTGGGTCGATCGGGGCTGTCTGGCAGCACCGTCCGTGTGGCAGCTCTACGCGATCACCTGTCTGGCGGCGCGATCAGCTGCTGTGTGTGAAGCTCCGGACGAGAAGAAGAAGAAAGAAGAAAAGTTGAGTGAAAATTCCTTTTTTCCCTCCACCAACAATGTGGAAAGTGGAAGTGAAAGGCGCCAAAAGAAGGGTTCACCCCCCCTTCCCCTGCTGTCTGGAACGCACTGATTGTGCCCCTGCAACAGAGCGGGATGCCGGTGGGGCCGGTTTTTATACGCAGTACGTACCGGCGCGACAGCAACCTGCTCTCAAAAGCTTTTCTTTCAGGTAACACGCGCAGCGCGGATGCACTTCGCTCGTCTCGTACAGCAGCACCCTCTCGCTGAGGTAGCTGTCCATATTCTCAGGAGGTATTCCGGGATCCGTAGCCTCCGTAGGGCTTCCATCGTTTTACCCCAGTCCGCGGAGTTAAACGCGTTTTTATACCCGATACTCAAAATGAGTATTGGGGTATATTAGATTTGTGGTAAAAGTGGATGTGTGTAACGTCCAGAAGGAATCGTTTCCGACGCCATAAAGTATATATATTCTTGATCAGCATCAATAGCCGAGTCGATTGAGCCCTGTCTGTCTGTCTGTCTGTCCGTCTGTCCTTCTGTCCGTCCGTCCGTCTGTCCGTCCCCTTCAGTCTTCAAAGACTATAAGAGCTAGAGCAACGATGTTTTGGATCCAGACTTCTGTGATATTTCACTGCTACAAAAATATTTCAAAACTTCGCCCCGCCCACTTCCGCCCCACAAAAACGCAGAATTGTAGAGGATGACTATATGTTCTAGAGTGTAAAATCTCCATCAGATCGTGTAATTATTATAGCCAGAATCAAGAAAACAATTTCATTCTTTCTCGCTCTGTCTCTCTAACACACAGGTTTCATGGTCGGTTTTGCCAATGGCAAAATATGAGTTCAAGGATCTCAGAACCTATAAGAGCCAGAGCAACCAAATTTGGTATCCACACTCCTGTGATATCGGACCTTGAGCATTTCGCGTCCAAATTTCGCCACACCCCATTCCGCCCCCGCAAAGGACGAAAATCTGGGGCATCCACAAATCTCAGAGACTATTAAGGCTAGAGTAACCAAATTTGGTATCCGCACTCCTGTTAGATCTCACTATAAAACGTATATCTCAGAATTTCGCCCCACCCTCTTCCGCCCACACAAAGGACGAAAATCTGTTGCATCCACAATATTGCAGATTCGAGAAAACTAAAAACGCAGAATCATAGATAATGACCATATCTATCAGATTGCTGAATGGATCATTTTTGTAGCCAAAAGCAAGAAATCAATTTGCAGTGGCTACGCAGCGCCCGACGTCACGCTCAGACTGATTTTCTGTCTCTCTCGCACGCACTCTTTGTCGTGTCGTTTAATATTAGCGGCGTCTGCCGGAGGAGAGCCATACTGACTTAGTATCGGGTATAAATGTAGAGTTGCGGTCTCCGCAGCAACTCACAACGTTCCCCCTCGTTTATATCTAGGGTAACCAACAGGCAGTACTGCTTTTGGCCCGCTCTCCAGCGAGTCCCACTTATGGCATTCTCCGCTATGTTGGTGACTATGCCAATGGCATCCAGGGTTAATCTGCCTTTCCGGAAGCCATACTGGTTGGGCGACAAGCCGCCGGCATCTTCAATGGCACGGCTGAGCCTACGTGCAATGAGCTTTTCGCATACCTTCCCCGCGTTGTCTAGGAGACAAATTGGTCTGTACGAGGAAGGCTCACCTGGTGGTTTCCCTGGCTTGTTGAGCAGCAGTAGCTTTTGAATCTTCCACCTATCGGGGAAGGTACCTTCTAGCAGACACTTATTGAAAACCTCGGCGAAGGCGGATGGCTGTAGTGCCAATGCCAGTTTTAAAGCCCTATTTGGGATTGCATCCGGGCCTGGGGCTTTTTTGCTGGGCAGGCTCCTACCGGCTTCCAGGATCTCCGCTTCCGTGATCGTTTCGATGCCCGTGATCGGTGCGTCGCTTTCTAAGGGGCCTGGACGCCTCTGTTGCTCGCTTGGGAACAGGGTGTGCACTATGTCCTCGAGGGTGCTGGGGTCCGTTGTCGCCTTGCTCCCGGCACTTAGCCTCTTCATAACGATTTTGTAAGCCCTGCCCCAGGGGTCTTGTTCCGCTTTGTCGCAGAGCTGGAGAAAGCATTCCCGCTTGCTGCTCCGAATTGCATGCTTCAGTGCCTTCATGGCGGTCCTATACTCCTCATGCGATGTGTCGAACCGAGTCGTGCGTCGCGCTCTCTGCATAGCTCGTCTGGCCCTTAGACACGTTGTCCGGAGCCTGTCGATGTCGGCGTTCCACCACACGATTGGCTCGTGGTGCCGCATGAATGGCTTCCGCTGTCTCATGCTCCTGTCACAGGCCTCCTCCATTCGCAAGGCGAGCTGGTTGGCCGATTCGTTGGCGCTTGTGTCGCCGAGGGCCTCCCACGTCTCGAGGCTTCTGGCCAGAGCGCTGGTGTTGAGCGTGTCCACGATGTAGGCTTTGCTCCTCGCGCTTGACCTGCTGGGTCTGGGGCGTTCGCCAATGGTGCATACTATGGCTTCGTGGTCGCTTCCGGTGTACACGTCTCCTATTCGCCACCTTGCATTGCGCAGCTGCGAAGGGCTCGCGAACGTTAGGTCAATGATTGACCCAGCGCCACCCCTGCAGAAGGTTTGCTGGGAGCCCTCGTTCCGCAGCGCTAGGTCTAGCGATGCTAAAGTTTCTAGCAGGATTCGGCCTCTTGCGTTGGTGACTTGGCAGCCCCACTCGTGTGCCCACGCGTTGAAGTCCCCGGCGATTAGGACTGCCCCGCTAGGTAGCAACTGTATACCCATAGGTTGCCAGCTCTCGCGCGCACAAATCCGTCTCCTGCCAGCACATTGCTGAGTTTGCAGGGATCGCCTCCACATGCCCACAGGGATGCCTTCCCTGTTCTGTCGGTCGCCCAGGATTCGTTGTCACCTGATTTGTACGGCTCGCTGAGTATGGCCAGGTCCGATTTGAGATCTCTCACCGTCTGCAGGAGCAGGTCCTGTGCGGCCCTACAGTGATTCAGATTGAGCTGGATCATTTCCATCCTCTTGTTCCGGCTACCTCTCCTAGCTTCGAGAAGGGACACTGCCGGCTTCCCGATTGATGGCCTCTGTCCTCTCGGCCTCTCCCGGCGCAGACGAAGCAGGTTGCCTTGTTTGGACAGTCTTCTATCTTGTGACCATTGACTCCGCAGCGAATGCAGCACCCAGTTCGGTCCACTGCACTATGGCAGTTTGGCGCAATGTGCCCAATCTCCAAGCACTTGTAGCACCTAGGCTGCGAGTCCTTCTCCTTGATCTTACATACCGTCCATCCCACCTTGACCTTGCCCTTGACGAGGACCACTTGAGCATCCTTGCTCGGCAGTCCAATTACGGCAGTCTGGGTGTCCCCGTATGATGGGCGTAGGCTTCTCACATTCACCGAGTTGGCTTCGATGGCAAATTGTTCCGCTAAGGCCTTGACAAGGTCCTCCGTGGTTACTAGCGGGTCCAGGTCGCTGATCGCTAGCACCCTCGTCCTCGTGTCTTCGGAAAGGGCTCGTACCTCCGCTACTCCATCCAGTACCGATTCGAGGCTCTCCTTTATCTTTGTTGCGCTTTCTTTATCGCCTCTGTTCAGCTCAAGGAGCAGGTTACCATTTGCGGTACGGCGGACCTTGTTGACGCTCGTACTCAGGTCCTGAAGCTGACCGTCTTCTCTCCGGGTGACCAGGGCCAGCACCTCGCTGTAGGTTTTTCCTTTCGCCTCGACGACCACGGCGTCCGGGCGGTGAGGTTTCCAAGCCGGCTTCTTAGCTGCCCTCGTCTTCTTGGCCACCACCCTCCATCCGCTGACCGGAATCTCGGGGCTCGTAGTCTGGCTCATAACGCTGGGCGTCGCCACGTCTTCTTGTGGCGGCAACGGGGCTTTCTTCTGCGGCCTCCTGGTTGCGTTGGCGACTTTTGGCTGCCTTGGCCGCGTGGGGGGAGGGGGGGGACCCGGATCCACCAGTGGCTGGCTTAGCCTACGCCACGGCTCCGTTTGGGCCGCGGCATCCTTCTTCCAGACTGTCGTTGTCTGCTGCTCTTTGTCCATGCTCATGCTCTTAGTGCTCTGTGAGCATTTTGAGCACAGGACTGGCGTTCCACAGGGTTCGGTCATAGGGCCGATCCTGTGGAATGCGATGTACGACGACATCCTGCGTCTGGAACTACCGGAAGGCTGCACGCTAGTGGGCTTTGCGGACGACATCGCGCTAGTGACGGTAGCAAAGCACATCAGCGGAGCAGAGCAGAGATGCAACGCAGCAGTGGGAAAAATAACATCATGGCTCACAGCGAACGGACTGTCTCTAGCGGAGAAGAAAACGGAGGCTGTGCTCATAAGTAGCAGGAAGGTGGTCGAACAGACGTGCGTGATGGTTGGCAGCAGCCCGCCCTAAAATACTTAGGGGTAGTACTCGACCAGCGACTTACATTCAAGGCGCATCTGGAGTACGTGAGCGCGAAGGCAGCCACAGCAACAGCGGCCATCAGTTGGATGATGGCCAACACTGGAGGGCCAAGACAACGCAGCAGACAGCTCATCGCCGGAGTGGTCACCTCCATAATCCTATATGGATCGGTTGTGTGGGCACCAGCAATGAGGGTGCCGTCATACAGCAGGGACAGCAGAGGCGCATACAGACGCTGCGCCCTCAGGGTTGCATGCTGCTTCCGGACGGTGTCAGAGGACGCCGCACTAGTGGTGGCAGGCATGGTCCCGCTGGACCTCCTGGCGGACGAGCGGCAGAGCGGCATGGTAGTCGGTAGCGAACGCCGCGAGGGCACTATAGCACGATGGCCAACACTGGAGGGCCAAGACAACGCAGCAGACAGCTCATCGCCGGAGTGGTCACCTCCATAATCCTATATGGATCGGTTGTGTGGGCACCAGCAATGAGGGTGCCGTCATACAGCAGGGACAGCAGAGGCGCATACAGACGCTGCGCCCTCAGGGTTGCATGCTGCTTCCGGACGGTGTCAGAGGACGCCGCACTAGTGGTGGCAGGCATGGTCCCGCTGGACCTCCTGGCGGACGAGCGGCAGAGCGGCATGGCAGTCGGTAGCGAACGCCGCGAGGGCACTATAGCACGCTGGCAACGGCGATGGGACCAAGCCGAGAATGGAAGATGGACGAGACGGCTAATCCCCCAGCTGAGACCATGGATGCAGCGGAAGAGAGGCCAGATTGACCACTACCTCGGACAACTGCTAATGGGGCATGGCTGCTTCAAGCAATACCTATACCGCTTCAAGCACGCCGATGACCCGTACTGCAGCTACTGCGGGCCAGGAGTAGATGAAGACGCGTAGCACATCTTCTTTTCCTGTCCACGCTTTCGTCGGGAACGAGAGACGCTAGGAGAGGCGAGCCCAGGAGTAAGCGCAGACACCCTCACCGAGCGGATGGTAGCCGACGAGCAGACGTGGCACGCGGCTGCCAATATGGCAGCAAGCGTCATAAGGGAGCTGCGTAGGCTGGAGCGATGCCGAACCAACTAGAGCCATAGAAGACAACAAGCTCCGCACCGCGAAGTAATGCCTAGCGGCAGTCCCGCGGGAGCGGACCTACCCTCAACATTCCCATTCCAACAACCCATCCCCCCCCCACCACCCACTATTGTTAATATTGTTTTCCCAATAAAAAAAAAAAAAAAAAACACACACACACGCACACACACACACAAACAAACACGCACACACACACGCACACACACACGCACAAACACACACGCACACACACACGCACACAGCAGACGTTCGGCAGAGCTGGAACGGGGTCTATAATAGACCTTACGTTCGTGAGCAGCAGCCTCAGCCGCAGGACAACGTGGGAAGTTAGTGGCTTATACACCGGGAGTGACCACCAAGCCCTCATATGTGAAATCCAGGAAACGGGCGCACCTAACCCGTTCATTGGTAAGCAGATCGGTTATAAGAGCGAAACGCTAGAGCCGGATATGGTCCGGGCCATGTTTGAGGACTACGAGACCAACGGTACGGCTGACGAGAGAGCAAGCCAACTGGCTATACATACGCTGGAAGCATGTGATGCCTCCATGCTAAGGAAAAGAAGAAGCCTGAACAACCGCAGGCCAACGTATTGGTGGAACGCTGCAATAGGTAGCGCCAGGCAGGAGTGCCAGCGGAAAAGACGACTATACCAGCGTTCGAGAGGTTCCCCGGAATTCGAGAGGCTCCAAGGAGAATATAAGGAAAGCAGACGCTGCTTGAAGAGGCAGATCAAGGATGCCAAGCGCAAATGCTTCGAAAAGCTCTGCGATGACGCAGATGCGAACCCTTGGGGCTACGCATACAGGCTGGTAATGAAGAGACTGCGAGTTTTCAGTCCCCCCGCCGCCAATGTGTGCAGATCTGCTGGTTAACATAGTAGAAACCCTATTTCCAGAGAAAGTGGCAGCCCAGAGGGTTATGGATAGAATACCGCCACCTGAAATAGAAGCCACCACGGGAGCAGAAGTCCTCGAAGCTCTACAACGGATCAAGAACGGCAAAGCACCAGGACCTGATGGGGTCCCAAATGCCGTTCTCCGCACGGCTATTGAGACCAATCCACAAATGTACGTGGATTTATTCAATGCGTGCATGTCCGAAGGGACCTTCCCCAGACCATGGAAGCGACAGCGGCTAGTCCTCTTACCCAAGGGGAACAAGCCGACCGAGGAGCCATCATCCTATAGACCACTCTGCATGCTCGACACAGTGGGTAAGATCCTCGAGCGCATAATCCACACCAGGCTGGAGAAGGCAGTAACGCGTCAGCTCTCACCGAGACAGCACGGGTTTCGCAAAGGCAGGTCCACGGTGGACGCAATCGGCGAGGTATGTGAGATAGCAAAGCGAGCTATCGATGGCACCCGATGGATGTACGGGACCAAAGAGTTTTGCATAGTGGCAACCCTCGATGTCCAAAATCCATTCAACTCTGCCAATTGGGATCACATACTAGAAGAATTGAGAAACTTTCAAATACCGCCGTATCTGCAGAATATCATCGCGGACTACCTAAGAGACCGAGTGCTCATATATGAGACGGATAAAGGGACACGTGAGCACCAAATCACTGGAGGAGTTCCCCAAGGATCGGTCCTCGGCCCGCTGCTGTGGAACATCATGTATGATGGAATCCTCAAGATGGATATGCCAATGGGCGCCACGGTGATAGGCTTTGCCGACGACATAGCAATAGTCGTAGTGGCAAAACAGAAAGAAGCGGCGGAAGAAATCTGCAACGACGCGGTAGAGAGAGCCAGAACATGGCTATCAGGGAGGGATCTCTCATTAGCCACCCACAAAACGGAGGCGGTGCTCATAAGCAGCAGGAAAGTAGTGGAGACGGCCACGATCCGAGTAGGAGACTGCACTATTAGCTCCAGTCCAAGCCTGAAGTACCTGGGGGTCATGATTGACCACAGACTCAGCTTCAAGCATCACATGGCGTATGCAAGCAGCAAGGCAGGAAAGACGGCAGTGGCCCTATCCCGCATCATGGCCAACACCGGAGGCCCGAAACAGCCAAGCTACTAGCGAGCGTAGTTGGCTCAACGCTAATGTACGCTGCACCAATATGGGTTGATGCAATGAAGCATAAAACATATGCCGGAGAATGCAACGCAGTCCAGAGGCTGTGTGCCCTGAGGGTGTGTTGCGCATTCAGAACGGTATCCCAAGACGCCGCACTTGTGGTCGCAGGAATGATTCCCATCCATCTGCTGGCAAGAGAAGCCGCAGGAATCAGGGCACAGCGAACCCTGGGGACTACGGACCAGGACACCAGAGGTGCCTTAAGGCAGCGCACAATCCTGCAATGGCAAGATTCGTGAGATAACAGCAGCAAAGGGCGATGGACCCATAGGCTAATCCCAGACCTGAAGAGTTGGCTGAACCGTAGCCATGGACAAGTGGAGTATCACCTGACACAACTGCTGACAGGACACGGTTGCTTTAAAGCCTACCAGCATAGGTTTAAGCACGAGGACGACCCCTTCTGCGTGGTCTGCGCAGGGGTCATCGAAGACGCAGAGCACTGCTTCTTCGAATGTCCAAGATTTCGGCAAGAACGAGAGGATCTAAGCAACAAGCTTGGAAGAATGCCAGCGGTGTCAAACCTGGCAGAATGCCTGCTGAAGTCGGAAGGAAACTGGGCCTCGATTAGATTCATGGCCGTAACTATGGCTACCAAACTGCGTCGCGAAGAAAGAGCACGCAATGCAAGGAGATAAAGGATAAAGGAGATTATTAAGAGAAGAGCCCTACGGGCATCTCCCCCGGCGAAGTAATATCTCGCGACAGTACCGCCGGGATCCGGGATAGGTGTGGTTGGTTTTACAGCGGTTAGAGTCCCTCACTTCGGCTTCGGCTGAGTCGGCATGAAGCTTTCCTGTAGTCACACAACAAAAAAAAAAAAAAAAAAAAAAAAAACACGCACACACACACTCACCCGTGTGGTGAGCGGGCAGTAGAATACCACCACAGCATGTCACAGCTTGTCGTATGAAGCGACTAAGAAGACACGGGGATGTTCTGCTCCCTCTAAAGAGCACTAAAGCAACTCGTAACCGCCGGCACAAGCCAGGTATCCCCGGATAGGTCTAACACACTTGTGAAACACCTAGCTAATACGAGAAGGCGACTAAGACGGAGACCAGTAAAGTCTTAGGATAGGAACTGGACCCCCCATTTTTTGGATTGATGACCCCAGGGCTGACGGAAGCCAGCATTCTATCACTTTAGTACGCGGAATGAAACCCCGCCGAAATGGCTGCTAGGTTAATGCTGCTTCTGCCCCCGTCCCGTGAAAAATTGGCAAATCTCTAAGCAAGCTCCTTGTTCCGTAGCCATTAAATTGGACGTACAGGCTCAGTTGGGTCACTCCTGACTAGCGCGGATCCGGCTCTGAACTCCCGACCCCATAAGGGCGGGAGTCAACCCTCGCATGGCCTCCCTGCTTGCATAGACAACCATGGGATCATAACGCGACTGTACAACAGACAAGGACAACGGCTTACGAGTTGGGACCCAACAAAATGAGTAAAAATATCACACCCATAACGACGAACGACTCAGAAGGCTTCAATAAAAGCAAAAAAATGGCGAGAACGCCAACTGGTGAGCGGACCGACGCCCCGCTGCCGGCCCTCCCTGGCCCGGAGCAGCACCAAAAAGCTCAGGGCAGCACAGCGCTGCGCGATCTAGGACGAGAGATCACGCAGCTAGTGGAGATGCTCGAGGATGGCAAGAGGCGATCCATACACCAACCCATGCGGGACTCGATCGAGAGCATAAGGGTGCTGTATGAGCTGGTTGCTATCCAGCTGCACGACGAAGGAGCTAAGGCGGTGATCAGGACCCACCAGTCCTCTCAGACGTCACCGATTTTTAGACCTCTCCCGGAGCCTAAGAGGAAACAGGCTGCAGGTGCACCAACACCCCGGACAAAGAGGACCAAGGCAGCGGTCGAGGTCCAGACCACACCAGGAGTAGCAGTTGAAAAGGACGCCCACGCTGAAAGGGAGAGAAAGGAGCCGGAGGAGACCCCATTTCTGACGGTGACCAACCGGCGCAGAAGGCAGAGGCCGCAAAAGCCGACTGGAGCGCTCGCGGACAAGACGCGACCAGACGCCATCGTCATTGCCACCAAAGGTGAAAAGACCTATGCAGAGATACTGCGCAAGGTTAGGACGGACGAAACCCTGCGTGGACTCGGTGATGCGGTCGCCAGGATCAGGAGGACCCAAAAAGGAGAGCTACTTCTACAGCTCAACAAGTCGGGAGAGGAGACGGAGACGTTTAAAAGCCTGGTAGCCAATACGCTGAAGGAGCACGCAGAAGTCCGTAGCCTGTCGCACCGGGTGACCGTAGAGTGCAAGGACCTGGACAAAATAACCACCACGGAGGATATATGCGAGGCTCTGAGAAGCCAGGTGGAATTGGCGGAGCTGTCTGCGGATGACATCCAGCTGAGAAAGGCATACGGCGGAACCCAGACGGCCACAATCAGGCTGCCAGCGGAGAGCGCTCAAAAGGCTCTGAAAATAGGAGTCCTAAAAGTAGGCTGGGTAAGATGCAGACTGCGTGAGCGAATCAGCGTCACCAAATGCTTCAGATGTCTCGAGTTTGGGCATATGGCACGACAGTGCAGTAGCAAAGTAGATAGGTCCAAGCTGTGTAGAAGATGTGGAAAGGAGAACCACCTGGCAAAGGACTGTAGCCTGGAACCACAGTGCATGCTCTGCAAGGGAACGAGCGCAGACTGGAAGCACGTGGCCGGCAGCGGTAGATGCCCCCAGTTTAGGAACGCCCTGACTAAAAGATCAGCATGAGGTATACTCAGCTGAACTTAAACCATTGCGAAGCTGCTCAGTCTCTCCTGAGACAAGCAGTCAGGGAGAGGAAGACCGAAGTCGTGCTCATCTGCGAGCCATTCAGGGCGATACCAGGAAGCGGTTGGACCAGCAGCAGTTGCGGCAATGCGGCCATCTGGGCCGTACAAATCCACCCCCAGGCGATATGCGCAGCCAACGAAGGATTTGTTAGAGCGAGGCTTAGAGAGGTAACCTTCTATAGCTGCTATGCCCCGCCGAGCTGGGACCTAGCGCGCTTCCAAAGTATGCTAGCGCATATAGCGGAAGACGCGCGCGGAAGAGCCCCCGTAATAATAGCGGGAGACTTTAATGCGTGGTCCGTAGAGTGGGGCAGTAAGGAAACCAACGCCAGAGGCACGTGTCTGCTCGAGGAATTTGCGTCCTTGGACGTAATACTCGCAAACGATGGCAGGAAGCTAACCTACTTCAAGGCGGGTCGAGGGTCCATTATCGACCTAACCTTCATGAGCGTCTCACTGCAGCCTCTTGGCTCGATTCGATGATGTTCGAGTGCAGCTCCTTCATGCGCACGAAAAGTGCTCTGGTGACCATGTTGATGTGGCGCGTATTTTTGTCCATCATCCTGGTCTGAACCTCGTCAAGGATTTTTCCCAGCTCCGAGAGGTTCTCAAGGCAGGTAGCCTCCTGGTGGGCCTTGCTCTTCTTGGGCGGCGTTTGCCTCTGGGAACTTCCCGGGCTGGCTGGGTCCCGAACCCTCTTGGGGGTCTCCCTAGAGTCAAGGTCCCGACTCTGCGCCGCTGCTGCTGGATATGGAGATGGCTCGGGTGCCGGCGATCGGGCGAGCATGCTACCCTTCCTGAAGGCGAGCTTTTCATCCTCCTCCATTCCTATTGTTTACTTTAGAATTTGAATTTCGAATTTAAAATCTCCCTCCGTTGGCGCGCAACTCCAGCTCTCTCCAACACTCTGGCAGCCCTGGGTCGATCGGGGCTGTCTGGCAGCACCGTCCGTGTGGCAACTCTACGCGATCACCTGTCTGGCGGCGCGATCAGCTGCTGTGTGTGAAGCTCCGGACGAGAAGAAGAAGAAAGAAGAAAAGTTGAGTGAAAATTCCTTTTTTCCCTCCACCGACGGAGGGACGACGCCATAAAGTATATATATTCTTGATCAGCATCAATAGCCGAGTCGATTGAGCCCTGTCTGTCTGTCTGTCTGTCTGTCTGTCTGTCCGTCTGTCCGTCTGTCCGTCCCCTTCAGCGCCTAGTGCTCAAAGACTATAAGAGCTAGAGCAACGATGTTTTGGAACCAGACTTCTGTGATATGTCCCTGCTTCAAAAATATTTCAAAACTTCGCCCGGCCAAAGGACGAAAATCTGTGGAATCCACATTTTTAAAGATACGATAAAACCAAAAACGCAGAATCGTAGAGGATCACTATATGTTCTAGAGTGTAAAATCTCCATCAGATCGTATAATTATTATAGCCAGAATCAAGAAAACAATTTCATTCTTTCTCGCTCTGTCTCTCTCTAACACACAGGTTTCATGGTCGGTTTTGTCAATTGCAAAATATGAGTTCAAGGATCTCAGAACCTATAAGAGCCAGAGCAACCAAATTTGGTATCCACACTCCTGTGATATCGGACCTTGACCGTTTCGTGTCCAAATTTCGCCACACCCCCTTCCGCCCCCGCAAAGGACGAAAATCTGGGGCATCCACAAATCTCAGAGACTATAAAGGCTAGAGTAACCAAATTTGGTATCCGCACTCCTGTTAGATCTCACTATAAAACGTATATCTCAGAATTTCGCCCCACCCCCTTCCGCCCACACAAAGGACGAAAATCTGTTGCATCCACAATATTGCAGATTCGAGAAAACTAAAAACGCAGAATCATAGATAATGACCATATCTATCAGATTGCTGAATGGATCATTTTTGCAGCCAAAAGCAAGAAATCAATTTGCAGTGGCTACGCAGCGCCCGACGTCACGCTCAGACTGATTTTCTGTCTCTCTCGCACGCACTCTTTATCGTGTCGTTTAATATTAGCGGCGTCTGCCGGAGGAGAGCCATACTGACTTAGTATCGGGTATAAATGTAGAGTTGCGGTCTCCGCAGCAACTCACAACGTTCCCCCTCGTTTATATCTAGGGTAACCAACAGACAGTACTGCTTTTGGCCCGCTCTCCAGCGAGTCCCACTTATGGCATTCTCCGCTATGTTGGTGACTATGCCAATGGCATCCAGGGTTGATCTGCCTTGCCGGAAGCCATACTGGTTGGGCGACAAGCCGCCGGCATCTTCAATGGCACGCTGCGCGCTATATTCAGTAGGTAGCCCGGGATGTTGAAGGACCTCAGTGCCTCCAGCGTCCGGGTCCAGTCGGCCGAGTTGAAGGCGTTCCTTATGTCCAGTGTCACCACCAGACAATAGGACTTTGTTCCGCCTCTCCACCTAGTCCCAGCAATGGCTTCCTCCGCCGTTTGTACGACCCTCAAGATGGCGTCCAGCGTCGACCTCCCTTTCCTGAACCCGTATTGGTTCTGGGAGAGACCGCCTGCTGCTTCGATGGCTGCGCTCATGCTCGCACCGATCACCCAGATGGGCCTGTAGGAAGAGGCCACCCCTGGCGGCTTGCCCGGCTTGGTTAATAGTAGCAGCCGTTGCCTTTTCCACCTCTCGGGGAACGTCCCCTCCTGGAGGCATTTGTTGAAAAGGCCCGCCACTTCCCTCGGGAGTAGAAGAAGTGCCAGCTTCAGCGCGCTGTTGGGGATCGCATCCGGACCCGGAGCCTTCCTAGGTAACAGGTTTCTGCCTGCCTGCAACACCTCGGCTTCCGTAACCTCGCAGATGTCGCTCGGGCTATGCTCGAACCGCAGGGAGCTAGGGATCTGCCGTCCTCGAGGAAACAGTGCGCTGATTATTCCCTCGAGTGCCTCTGGATCTGTTGGGGCTTTGCTACCCGCGTTCAGCCTCTTCACCACCATCCTGTACGCGCCTCCCCAGGGGTCCTCTTCGGCGGCATCACACAGCTTAAGGAAGCATTCCCTCTTGCTGTTCCTTATGGCGGTCTTCAGATCCTTCCTCGCCGCTTTGTAGGTCTCGCTGAATCGGGCCAAGCGCGGTGTGCCTCTGGCTCGCTAGACCAGCCTTCTGGCCCGGTGGCAGGTTCTACGGAGAACCGCAATCGCTTCGCTCCACCAGAAAACTGGATCCTTGTGCTTCCGGAACGTTCCTTCTCGGTAGCATGCTCTGGTCGCAGGCGCCTTCAAGTGCGTCCGCCAATTTAGGTTGAGTTGAATCAACTGCATGTCGTCCTGGTTTTGCCGACCCCGCTTCGCGTGGCTGGGCAGTTTTTAGTGCCTGCCTGGTGCGTGACCTCCTTCTTTCCAGCTGCTGAGCAGATGAAGCACGCAGGCTCTTTTTTGTGCCCTTTCTCCCCGCATTTGATGCAGCAACCACTCCTGTCCACTGTACTCTTGCAGTTCCGTGCGATATGCCCGGGTTCCAGGCATCGGTAGCACCTTGGGAGTCCATCTCTTTCCCGGATCCTACATATGGTCCAGCCGATCCTCACCTTGCCGCCTTTCAGGACCGCTTGGCCCAGGGAGAAGGGCAAGCTGACCACCGCCAGCTGGGACTCCGCGTATCCGCGGCGCAGACTGCGGACTCTTACTCGACCCTCGTCAATGTTGAATTGGCGAGTTAGAGCGGCACAGATCTCCTGCTCCGTCGCGAGGGAGTCGATGTCCCGTATCTCCAATATGACCACCTTCGAGTCTTCCGTCACTGCGCGCACAGACGCTCCATCGCCGAGGACACGTGCGATGCTGGCTTTCATGCCCTCAGCACTCTCCACGCTGTCTTTTGCCACCTCCAGCAGAAGGTTGCCGTTTATGGTGCGGCGTACCTTGGAGACGCAGCTTCCCAGGTCGGAAAGCTGGTTGTCGTGTCGTCTGGTGACCATTGCCAGAACCTCGCTGTACGAACTGGCCTGAACTATGACCGCGTCTGGGCGAGCGCGGCGTGCTGCTCTCGGCCTCTTGGCCACCACGCTCCATTCGCTGTCCGGGATTCCGGGGCTCTTGGGCTGCCGCAACGGGGTCTTTTTAAGGGTCCTCTTGGTTGCGATAGCTCCTTTTCGCTGCCTTGGGCGCGTAGGTGGGGTTCCCGGCTCCCCCATTGGACCTTCGGCCACGGATGGCTGGCTAAGTCCACGCCACGGTTCGGTTTGCGCTGCGGCATCTTTCCTTCAGACGGTCGTTGTCTGCTGCTCCTTGTCTGCGCTCCGCGTGCTCTGTGAGCATTTCGGGCACAGGCCTTGGGCGTCGGAGCCTTCCTGCAGCGCGCTTCTACCCGCTGCAGCCTCTTGGCTCGATTCGATGATGTTCGAGGGCAGCTCCTTCATGCGCACGAACAGTGCTCTGGTGACCATGTTGATGTGGCGCGATTTTTGTGCATCATCCTGGTCTGAACCTCGTCAAGGATTTTTCCCAGCTCCGAGAGGTTCTCAAGGCAGGTAGCCTCCTGGTGAGCCTTGCTCTTCTTGGGTGGCGTTTGCCTCTGGGAACTTCCCGGGCTGGCTGGGTCCCGAACCCTCTTAGGGGTCTCCCTAGAGTCAAGGTCCCGACTCTGCGCCGCTGCTGCTGGATATGGAGATGGCTCGGGTGCCGGCGATCGGGCGAGCATGCTACCCTTCCTGAAGGCGAGCTTTTCATCCTCCTCCATTCCTATTGTTTACTTTAGAATTTGAATTTAGAATTTAAAATCTCCCTCCGTTGGCGCGCAACTCCAGCTCTCTCCAACACTCTGGCAGCCCTGGGTCGATCGGGGCTGTCTGGCAACACCGTCCGTGTGGGAACTCTACGCGATCACCTGTCTGGCGGCGCGATCAGCTGCTGTGTGTGAAGCTCCGGACGAGAAGAAGAAGAAAGAAGAAAAGTTGAGTGAAAATTCCTTTTTTCCCTCCACCAACAATGTGGAAAGTGGAAGTGGAAGGCGCCAGAAGAAGGGTTCACCCCCCCTTCCCCTGCTGTCTGGAACGCACTGATTGTGCCCCTGCAACAGAGCGGGATGCCGGTGGGGCCGGTTTTTATACGCAGTACGTACCGGCGCGACAGCAACCTGCTCTCAAAAGCTTTTCTTCCAGGTAACACGCGCAGCGCGGATGCCCTTCGCTCGTCTCGTACAGCAGCACCCTCTCGCTGAGGTAGCTGTCCATATTCTCAGGAGGTATTCCGGGATCCGTAGCCTCCGTAGGGCTTCCATCGTTTTACCCCAGTCCGCGGAGTTAAACGCGTTTTTATACCCGATACTCAAAATGAGTATTGGGGTATATTAGATTTGTGGTAAAAGTGGATGTGTGTAACGTCCAGAAGGAATCGTTTCCGACGCCATAAAGTATATATATTCTTGATCTGCATCAATAGCCGAGTCGATTGAGCCCTGTCTGTCTGTCTGTCTGTCCGTCTGTCCTTCTGTCCGTCCGTCCGTCTGTCCGTCCCCTTCAGCGCCTAGTGCTCAAAGACTATAAGAGCTAGAGCAACGATGTTTTGGATCCAGACTTCTGTGATATGTCACTGCTACAAAAATATTTCAAAACTTCGCCCCGCCCACTTCCGCCCCCACAAAGGACGAAAATCTGTGGAACCCACATTTTTAAAGATACGATAAAACCAAAAACGCAGAATCGTAGAGGATGACTATATGTTCTAGAGTGTAAAATCTCCATCAGATCGTATCATTATTATAGCCAGAATCAAGAAAACAATTTCATTCTTTCTCGCTCTGTCTCTCTAACACACAGGTTTCATGGTCGGTTTTGTCAATGGCAAAATATGAGTTCCAGGATCTCAGAACCTATAAGAGCCAGAGCAACCAAATTTGGTATCCACACTCCTGTGATATCGGACCTTGACCGTTTCGTGTCCAAATTTCGCCACACCCCCTTCCGCCCCCGCAAAGGACGAAAATCTGGGGCATCCACAAATCTCAGAGACTATTAAGGCTAGAGTAACCAAATTTGGTATCCGCACTCCTGTTAGATCTCACTATAAAACGTATATCTCAGAATTTCGCCCCACCCCCTTCCGCCCACACAAAGGACGAAAATCTGTTGCATCCACAATATTGCAGATTCGAGAAAACTAAAAACGCAGAATCATAGATAATGACCATATCTATCAGATTGCTGAATGGATCATTTTTGCAGCCAAAAGCAAGAAATCAATTTGCAGTGGCTACGCAGCGCCCGACGTCACGCTCAGACTGATTTTCTGTCTCTCTCGCACGCACTCTTTGTCGTGTCGTTTAATATTAGCGGACGCCTCTGTTGCTCGCTTGGGAACAGGGTGTGCACTATGTCCTCGAGGGTGCTGGGGTCCGTTGTCGCCTTTCTCCCGGCACTTAGCCTCTTCATAACGATTTTGTAAGCCCTGCCCCAGGGGTCTTGTTCCGCTTTGTCGCAGAGCTGGAGAAAGCATTCCCGCTTGCTGCTCCGAATTGCATGCTTCAGTGCCTTCCTGGAGGTCCTATACTCCTCATGCGATGTGTCGAACCGAGTCGTGCGTCGCGCTCTCTGCATAGCTCGTCTGGCCCTTAGACACGTTGTCCGGAGCCTGTCGATGTCGGCGTTCCACCACACGATTGGCTCGTGGTGCCGCATGAATGGCTTCCGCTGTCTCATGCTCCTGTCACAGGCCTCCTCCATTCGCAAGGCGAGCTGGTTGGCGCTTGTGTCGCCGAGGGCCTCCCACGTCTCGAGGCTTCTGGCCAGAGCGCTGGTGTTGAGCGTGTCCACGATGTAGGCTTTGCTCCTCGCGCTTGACCTGCTGGGTCTGGGGCGTTCGCCAATGGTGCATACTATGGCTTCGTGGTCGCTTCCGGTGTACACGTCTCCTATTCGCCACCTTGCATTGCGCAGCTGCGAAGGGCTCGCGAACGTTAGGTCAATGATTGACCCAGCGCCACCCCTGCAGAAGGTTTGCTGGGAGCCCTCGTTCAGCAGCGCTAGGTCTAGCGATGCTAAAGTTTCTAGCAGGATTCGGCCTCTTGCGTTGGTGACTTGGCAGCCCCACTCGTGTGCCCACGCGTTGAAGTCCCCGGCGATTAGGACTGCCCCGCTAGGTAGCAACTGTATACCCATAGGTTGCCAGCTCTCGCGCGCACAAATCCGTCTCCTGCCAGCACATTGCTGAGTTTGCAGGGATCGCCTCCACATGCCCACAGGGATGCCTTCCCTGTTCTGTCGGTCGCCCAGGATTCGTTGTCACCTGATTTGTACGGCTCGCAGAGTATGGCCAGGTCCGATTTGTGCCGATTTGTGCGGCCCTACAGTGATTCAGATTGAGCTGGATCATTTCCATCCTCTTGTTCCGGCTACCTCTCCTAGCTTCGAGAAGGGACACTGCCGGCTTCCCGATTGATGGCCTCTGTCCTCTCGGCCTCTCCCGGCGCAGACGAAGCAGGTTGCCTTGTTTGGACAGTCTGCTATCTTGTGACCATTGACGCCGCAGCGAATGCAGCACCCAGTTCGGTCCACTGCACTATGGCAGTTTGGCGCAATGTGCCCAATCTCCAAGCACTTGTAGCACCTAGGCTGCGAGTCCTTCTCCTTGATCTTACATACCGTCCATCCCACCTTGACCTTGCCCTTGACGAGGACCACTTGAGCATCCTTGCTCGGCAGTCCAATTACGGCAGTCTGGGTGTCCCCGTATGATGGGCGTAGGCTTCTCACATTCACCGAGTTGGCTTCGATGGCAAATTGTTTTGCTAAGGCCTTGACAAGGTCCTCCGTGGTTACTAGCGGGTCCAGGTCGCTGATCGCTAGCACCCTCGTCCTCGTGTCTTCGGAAAGGGCTCGTACCTCCGCTACTCCATCCAGTACCGATTCGAGGCTCTCCTTTATCTTTGTTGCGCTTTCTTTATCGCCTCTGTTCAGCTCAAGGAGCAGGTTACCATTTGCGGTACGGCGGACCTTGTTGACGCTCGTACTCAGGTCCTGAAGCTGACCGTCTTCTCTCCGGGTGACCAGGGCCAGCACCTCGCTGTAGGTTTTTCTTTTCGCCTCGACGACCACGGCGTCCGGGCGGTGAGGTTTCCAAGCCGGCTTCTTAGCTGCCCTCGTCTTCTTGGCCACCACCCTCCATCCGCTGACCGGAATCTCGGGGCTCGTAGTCTGGCTCATAACGCTGGGCGTCGCCACGTCTTCTTGTGGCGACAACGGGGCTTTCTTCTGCGGCCTCCTGGTTGCGTTGGCGACTTTTGGCTGCCTTGGCCGCGTGGGGGGAGGGGGGGGACCCGGATCCACCAGTGGCTGGCTTAGCCTACGCCACGGCTCCGTTTGCCCCGCGGCATCCTTCTTCCAGACTGTCGTTGTCTGCTGCTCTTTGTCCATGCTCATGCTCTTAGTGCTCTGTGAGCATTTTGAGCACAGGACTGCGGCGTCGAGGCCTCCCTGCCTGACGCTTCTGCCCGCTGCTGATGCTTGGCTTGCTTCATTGATGCTCGTTTGAAGCTCCTTCATTCGCACGAACATGTTTCTCGTCGCCATGTTGATGTGGCGCGTATTCTTATCCATCATTCTGCTATGGACATCATCCAAGATATTTCCGAGCTCTTGGAGGTTTTCGAGGCAGGTTGCCTCCTGATAGGCCTTACTTTTCTTAGGCGGCGTTTTTCTTTGCAAACTCTCTGGGCTGGCTGGATCCCGTACCCTCTTAGGGGTCTCCCGGGCGTCCGGGTCCATGCTCTGTAACTCTGCTCCTGGAGCTGACGCAGCTGCCGGCCATCGGGCGATCTTGCTGCCCTTCATGAAAGCCAGATTTTCGTCCTCCCCATTCCTTTTGTTCGATGTTTCAGTTAATTCTGGGGTCGATTTTAATTTGAAATTTCAAATTTCGTTTGGCGCGTAACTCTGCTCCGGCAGCCCTGTTCCGTACGAGGCTGTCCGGCAGCACCGTCCGAGCTGCCACCCTGCGCGATCACCTGACTGGCAGCTCAGTGATCAGCTGCTGAGTGGGAGGCTCCCGGCGAGAACCGTAAACAGAAGAAAGAAAAACCTGAATGAGAAAATTGAATGTGTGTCACATTCATCACATTTTTTTCTTGGCCCAAGTTCCGCACATAAATTTCAGCTCAGTTGTAATTAAAAATTCCTTTTGAGGCTTCAAGGATTCCCATTCAAAATTAGTTTTCTCCTCTGCCACTTTCTTTCGCTCGCTTTAAAGTCCTGCAGAAGTAAGCATGTACTTCCCAGCAATATTACATTCCAAAGAGTCTTGCAAGAAAAGGACCATATACACATCATAGCCAGAATGAACAACAGCCTCTCATTTGGCTGTTTGTACACCTGGCTTTCGCACAAAATGAATGCCAGAGCAACGGGCTTTTAGGTGCATAATTTTTGGAAGACCTAAGACAATCCCTAAGATGTACAGACTAATATCTTGGTGAAAAGAATGAAATGTAAGCTAAGAACTAGAGGCCCCTCTCTCTCTCTCTCTCTCTTGCTCTCATGGTTCCGCCTCAAGGCCATAGAAAACTCATTTAAGATCCATGAACATTTAAGCTAATTAATGCCTGGGCATTTCGAGTATTGCCTCGGTTTTTAACCTCTTACTAATGACCTCAATCGGTGCGCTCTCTTCTATCTTTCTCTTTGCAGGTAAGCGCAAGCCACACGGGTCGTGACAATGCCCGCAATGCCCGGGCAATATTCCAAAAGCAAAATACGTACACACACACTTAACCACCATCCATGATGGTCGCGGCAGATACTGAAATTGAATCCAATATGAGGGGCCAATAAATGCGAAATGCGAAAAGCGAAAAGCGAACCAAATGCAAGTTGAATCCACAAAATGCAGTGTGGAGAAAATCCCCTGTCTCCTGTCTGTGGGGCAGGGTATCGCCCGAGCCGCGGCCCAAAAGGGCAATGTTGGTGATTCTTGAAATTCGTGTCAAAAATAAAAGCCCAAGATGTACAAAATAAAAACAAAAGCTCTCCTTGGGTCTGAGGCCTGGGCTACACTACCCACAAAAAAAAAAAAAAAAACAAAACCCTCATATATATACATATATGAGATTTACTTGTTGGAGTGGAGACTGGGGCCGAACACCGCACTGGACTACTTCCCTGGCTGGCATTCACTTTACTTTGCTTCTCATGGGCGTGCCAGTGTGCCTTGCCTCTACAAAATATATGTACTTAGAGCTACAAAGCTACAGTCGGTAAGCCGACTTGGCATAAGCGATAATGCTGATCTTGCGGCATGTGCAAGATATTAGATTACCGCCGGTTGACCGTCACATTCAGGGCGCTGAACTGAAGTTCGCTGATTTGGCATCTTGAGTGCAACTGTTGGCTAACATTTCCGGTTGTTTATGTTACACAACAATGTGCGAGGGGCACTCGTTAACTACTCTCCCTCAGAAGTATGACCGTCCCCGTTTATCTTGTAGTTGTCCACGATTTCCTGTATCTTCTGTGAGGCTCGTCTTCTCCTCAACTTCTGGTAGAGGAGGATGGAACTGCTAAGACTCAGGCTGAACCCAACTGCGGCAGCAAACCATGCCTTAGGTGACACGGCCGATGCTACCTCTTCTTGAAGTTCCTGGATGACATGTAGGTTGTGGTTGTTCATCCTTCGTAATAGTGGCAAGCTCAGGACTGGGTCGTGGCCAATGATTGTAAGTGTTGGCGAAGCTACTATGCCCGGCATCCTGTCTATGATCTCACGTTGGTTCACGTATTTCGTTCCGTTGATGACAGCTACGCTCTCAAATGTGATGAGGAACGTACCGTTGACTGATATTGTCGAGCCGTCATCGGTGCTGATGTTAGCGGGACTCTCGTTCAAGAGAGTGATACTTTCCAGGTGACTGGGCTGCGTGCTACAACGCGCTGTGCGTCCGGCGTGCAATTCGCGTGCGCAGGTGTCGTGTGTGGCCAACTTGCAGATCGATGCGTAGGTTGTTGTGGTGCAGCTTGTTACTGCTAGAACGTCCTTGTCGCATTCAGCTACGGTGTCATCTTGAAGCTGAAGTATTGTATGCTCATGGGACACGGGAAGGATGCTGACCTTTTTACATATAAGCTTAATTCTGGGATATTTGATTAAAATGTGGACAATATTTTCGGACTGTAGAATCTTAATACTAGATGCTTCCATCAGACTAACTATAGGAATTTCTGTGGGATGTTCGATAAGCACAGATTTTAGGTCATCGTGATCAAAGATAGTTGGGTTTATGATATTGGCTTTTGCCAGAGTGATTGTGAGCATTAAATTTTGGATTTAATTTATTAACATTCTATTTCTGGCCAATAATGCCTCATATAAGTGTGGTGTGTCTATCAAATCAGCCTTTTTATACCAGATACTCCAAAAAACTAATGTACTATTTTTCCATGCACTATCAGAACGTTCGCAGTTTGCTGGGAAAGTTGCGTCAAATTCATACTAATAGCGCGTCCTTTGATTTCGATGCCATCGCGTTTACCGAAACCTGGCTTAACTCCTCTGTCAATGATCACGAAATTTTCATTGATAGTTACACTATTTATAGAATGGACCGCCCATCTTTTGCAGGTGGGGTTCTGATTGCAGTTAAATCTGTTTTCTCATCTGAGTTATTCCCATTCAATAACATTCATGGAATTGAATTTGTTGCAGTCAAAGTTCGTGTTGGCTCCGCATTTTTCTATTTAACCTGCTCTTACATTCCTCCCAGGTCTGATGCTGAGCTTTACTTACACCACCTTTCAGCAATTAATAATGTTGTTTCTACATTAGGGTGCAATGATCGAATTATTGTCATGGGGGACTTTAACCTCCCATTTCTTTCTTGGCTGCCTTGTAATGACGCTAACCTGTTGTTTCCCAATTGCCATAATGACTTTATCAATGGGCTAACGGATATTTCCCTTGTCCAAATTTATATCGTTAAAAACATTAGGGACAGACTTCTTGACCTCGTTTTTGTTAACGATGGTTCTCTTGCTACTGTATCTAGAGCAAGCCCAATATCTCTCCCTGAAGATCCTTACCATCCAACTTTGTTGATATCACTGGAGTGTACACAATCTGGAGGTGCTGACAGTTCCATGGCTCCTTGTCACATAAAGTGTTTTCGCAAAACAAACTTTATTGATTTAGATCTACATCTCTCGCGTGTTGATTGGTCGTTTCTTTATTCATTACCGAACATAGATGCAACTGTTAACTCGTTTTATAGTTCTATTTACTCCGCCCTTAATACGTTTGTTCCAGATATCACTGTACCTGTATCGTCCAAGCCTCCCTGGTTCTCCAAGTATTTGTCATACTTAAAAAATAATAAATCCCGGCTCTATAAAAAGTACCAGAAGTCGGGCTCCACGTTGGCCTTAGCTCTATACTCCTCCGCTCGCTCTCTGTTCCTTGCCGTCAATAGTCAGTGTTATAATCATTACCTTTCACAATTTAGTAGTAATTTTCGTAGTGATCCTAAAAAATTCTATTCGTTCGTTAATTCTAAGCGCAAGTCAAACGTTTTTCCTCCGTCCCTTCATTACCAGAACAAAACAGAAGCTTCTGCTGTTGGTATTGCAAATTTATTCGCTAACTTTTTCCAAACAACGTACTCGTCTCATATTTACAACGCATCCACTCCGTATCCGTACCAGCTACCTCAAGCTAACAGTATTTTTCTGCCCTTTTTCGAGGAAAGCGTTGTTCTTGAAGGTTTGTCATCTATGGACATATCGTTTTCTGCGGGTCCAGATAAGGTACCAAGTTGCATCTTAAAACACTGTGCCCAGTCCCTTTGCAAGCCCTTGACCTTTCTCTTCAACCTCTCCTTGGAACAGTCTTGTCTCCCAGTAATTTGGAATGAGTCCTACATCATTCCGCTTCACAAAAAAGGTTCAAGATCAAACATTGAAAACTATCGTGGTATCGCAAAGCTTTCCGCCATCCCGAAGCTTCTTGAGTTCCTGGTCACCCGGCAACTGCAACATCTTTGTTGCAGCTTGATATCTCCGTCGCAACACGGTTTTTTCAGACATCGTTCAACATCGACTAACCTTCTTGAGTTTTCTAACCTAATCCACCGTGGTTTTCAAATTGGTTTGCAGACGGATGTAGTTTTTACGGACTTCAGCAAGGCATTCGATTCTGTGAACCATGCTCTGCTTATTCAAAAGCTCTCCTTATTAGGGTTCCCAACGAATCTTCTAGATTGGATTTTGTCCTATCTCTCTAACCGTACTCAACGTGTTTTGTTTTCTAACGTGTTGTCAAATACTGTTAATGTTACTTCAGGTGTGCCACAGGGAAGTCATCTGGGCCCGCTTCTGTTTATTTTATTTGTGAACGACCTTCCTCAAGTTATAACATACTCTACTACACTAATGTATGCTGATGATGTCAAAATCTGTCTTTCTTACTCTGATTGGTATTTGCACACACGCCTTCAACTTGATCTAAGTGAACTACTATTGTGGTGTTCAACTAATCTTCTTTTTCTGAACCTTTCCAAATGCAAACTTATGACATTTTACCGTCGCGCTCCTCATTTTGTCTCATATGTTCTAGGAAATCATGTCCTTGAGCGAATTTCGAGTTCAAATGACCTCGGAGTCCTTTTTGATCATAAGATGTGTTTCAACACCCATATAGCTGCAACTGTAAATAAAGCTAAGGGTGTTTTAGCGTTCATCAAGCGTTGGTCCAAGGAGTTTGACGACCCGTACGTTACGAAACAACTGTACATCTCGTTAGTACGTCCTATATTGGAGTATTGTTCTTGTGTGTGGAGCCCGCAGTATAAAGAGCAGCAGGCTGTTATTGAATCCGTGCAAAAGCAATTTTTAATTTTTGCCCTTCGGAACTTTAACTGGGACTCGGGAAGAATCTTGCCACCCTACCGGTCTAGGCTAAATCTTATTGACCTGCCGTCGTTGCACCATCGCAGAATATGCAATGGCGTAATGTTCGTGCACAAGCTCCTTCTTGGGACTGTTGACTCCCAAACTCTCTTGGGTCAGATTGACTTGGCCGTTCCATCCAGACCTACCCGTACTTTTAGGCCTATCCGTCTACCCATATGTAGGTCTAATTATGCTGATCATGAACCTTTTAGGGTTTTATGCCATAATTATAACTCCCTCTGTCTAACCCTATCCCCTGAACTGTCTCTTAAACTAATTGCATGCAATATTTATAATCATTTAAATTTAGCTAACTTTTAACTTATCTTTTTCTGCCTTTAGTAACTAAGTACCATTATTAACAGATAATTTGTTAATTTAATAAATAAATAAATAAATAAATAAATACTCAAAATGAGTATTGGGGTATATTAGATTTGTGGTAAAAGTGGATTTGTGTAACGTCCAGAAGGAATCGTTTCCGAATCGATTGAGCCATGTCTGTCTGTCCGTCCGTCCGTCTGTCCGTCTGTCCGTCTGTCCGTCCGTCTGTCCGTCTGTCCGTCCGTCCGTCTGTCCGTCCCCTTCAGCGCCTAGTGCTCAAAGACTATAAGAGCTAGAGCAACGATGTTTTGGATCCAGACTTCTGTGATAAGTCACTGCTACAAGAAAATTTCAAAATTTTGCCCCGCCCACTTCCGCCCCCACAAAGGGCGAAAATCTGTGGCATCCACAATTTCGACGATACGAGAAAACCAAAAACGCAGAATCGTAGAAGATGACTATATCTTCTAGAGTGCAAAATCTGAACCAGATCGTATAATTATTATAGCCAGAATCAAGAAAACAATTTAATTTTTTCTCGCCCTGTCTCTCTCTAACACACACGTAGCATAGCCGGCTTTGCTTAGAGTAAAACATTAGCGCCTAGATCTCAGAGACTATAAAAGCTAGAGCAACCAAATTTGGTATCCACACTCCTAATATATCGGACCGAGACGAGTTTGTTTCAAAATTTCGCCACACCCCCTTCCGCCCCCGCAAAGGATGAAAATCTGGGGATATTCACAAATCTCAGAGACTATTAAGGCTAGAGTAACCAAATTTGGTATCCGCACTCCTGTTAGATCTCACTATAAAACGTTTATCTCAAAATTTCGCCCCACCCTCTTCCGCCCCCACAAAGGACGAAAATCTGTTGCATCCACAATATTGAGGATACGAGAAAAATAAAAACGCAGAATCATAGATAATGATCATATATATCAGATTGCTGAATCTGGATCAGATCATTTTTATAGCCAAAAGGAACAAATCAATTTGCACTGGCTACGCAGCACCCGACGTCACGCTCAGACTGATTTTCTGTCTCTCTCGCACGCACTCCTTGTCGTGTCGTTTAATATTAGCGGCGTATGCCGGAGGAGAGCCATACTGACTTAGTATCGGGTATAACTGTAGAGTTGCGGTGTCCGCAGCAACTCACAACGTTCCCCCTCGTTTGCTTTAATTATTTGGTTTACCGTGTCAGTGAGCTGATTAACTTTACTGTGTTTCTTAATTCTATTACCAACTTATGAATGTTAAACTAATATCTATTTTATATTGTCCTTGTGGACCACCCTCCCCTTAATAAGTACAGACGTTCCTAGGTCTGACTGAATTACCTCTTCTGAGCATAATTACCCCCTTTGTTTCCTAGTCTTTTGTTGGACTTGGTGAAGACTTTTTCTCCTACCTCAAACACTCTGTTTTGTCTGTGTGTGTTATTCCTGTCCAGTTGTATTTGTTGAGCTTTCGCAATATTTGCCCTAATGGCTTCCCTAAACTCATCAGTCGATGAGTGTATCACTTCTATCGGTTTTTTGCCTGTCACTGAATGCATGGAACGGTTGTACTCTATATTTGCAAGTAAGATCAGTTCGACGGTATCGTCGATCTTTCTTTCCAGCTTAATGCATCTAGCGAATTCCGACAATGTGCTGTGGAATCGTTCCACCTGGCCATTAGAAACACTATGTAATGGAGGTGCATTTACAACGTCAATCCCAAAATTATTTTTTAATAACGATGTAATGGTCTCTGAATTAAATGCTGCTTCATTATCACAATACACAACCTTTGTTTTGGGGAATAAGTTTACTATTTGCGTGATAGGCCCTTTTATATCCGCTATGGTACGTGACAGTATTGGTTGCACTACTGCGAATTTTGAGAATTTATCAATGCATGTCAGGAATTGTTTCCTGTCAGTCGAGAAAATGTCAATGTGCAACCGCTCGCCGGAAAACGATGGCGTTGGTGTTTCTCCGAGAACCTGTTTCTTCGGATGCCTGTCATATTTGGCCTTAGTGCAAATTTTGCAGTTGGCCACAACTTCTGTAACCAGCCTGGTCATTTTTGGGAAGTAATACTCTTCTAAAATTTGCTTAATGTTCTCTTGTGCGGCTCTGTGCGCCCGATTGTGCTCTGTTGTGGCAATTTCCCTTTGTTCTGTTTTGTCAACTATGTCGGTTACCATATTTTTACAATACCAAAACTTTGTTGACGGGAAGGTTCTCACTAACTCGTGCTGGATATACGCCAGCGTTGGCAGATCACAATATATGGCGTTGACCACATTAGGGTTAACTACTGCGTTAACTTAGTTTAAGAGCTCGTTTCTGTCAGTGAAGTGAATTTTGTGGCGCGTTTTTTCGCCAAAGAGTATGAAGTCTCGTTTTAGAGAAAACCTTGATTCCTCTAAAACTATTCTGAAACAATTCAAAGGTTTTTCCGGCTTCTGGCTTCTATCGTATAGGTCACTGATAATTCGCTATGAATTGTCGCAGCATCGGATATTACTTCACTTTGCAGAGCATTCACGTTTTGTCGCGAGAGTGCGTCTGCTACGTGGTTTTCTTTACCCGGCTTGTAGTGGATCTTTGCGTTATGTTCATCGATATACGCTTTCCATCTTTTTATGTTTGCATTGGGGTTTCTATCAGACACCGCAAATGTTAATGGCTGGTGATCTGTGAATATATTAATGTCTCTTGTACCATATAGGTACTGCTGTAGTTTCCCCAGGGCCCAACCTATAGCTAATAGTTCTCTTTCGTTGGTGGCATAATGCGTCGCGCTATCTTTTAATGCCCTTGAAATCATCGTTATGGGTCGGTTGTCCTGAGACAGTACTGCACCAATGCCATAGGCAGAGGCATCTGTTGTTAGGTCAAATGGTTTTTTGAAATCTGGGTATCTGAGAGTGACGTCTTCTGAGGCTGGCACATTCCTTAATTTTTCGAACGCATCTCGTTCTGGAATACCAAAATCTATGGTTGTTTTTTTTGACATGTGTTTGCTGATGGTCCCGGTCTCTCCTTTCAACAGGTTTGTCAACGGGTTTGCAATTGCTGCAAAGTCTTTGACAAAACATCTGTAATAAATGGCCAATCCTAAGAATGACCTAAGTTCGTACAGAGATTTTGGTTCTGGATATTTTTGTATCGCCTTTACTTTTTCCGGGTCTGTCTTTTCCCCACCCAAAGTCACGATGAACCCTAGATATTCTATGCTTTGTTTGAAAAATGGGTCTTTTATCTTGAAACCTTCATGTTAGCCTCACATAAGCTTTTTAGAACCCAATCTATGTGCTCCACATGATCATTTTCGTTTTCGGAAAAAATGATCACGTCGTCTACGTAGACATAGCAAGTTTTGCCAATCTGTTCACGCAGTACGTCGTCTATCGCTCTTTGGAAGATGCTTCCCGCATTCTTCAACCCGAACGGTAGTCTGCAGAATTCGTACTTTCTGCTAGATAAATTTGGTGATAGCCGGACTTTAGATCTAATGTCGTAAAGTACTTGGCTTTGCCCAAGTTTGACAATATCATTGAGATATTGGGCATTGGGTATCTATCAGCGATGGTTTTTTCATTTAGTTTCCTAAAATCAATCACCATTCGCTTGTTTCTGTTCCCATTTTCGTCATGTCCCTTTTTGTCAACAACCCATGTTGGGTTGTTATACGGTGACCTTGAAGGCCTAATGATGCCATTGTCAATTAAATCTTTAATTTCTTTCTTGGCAAAGTCATTGACCCCCATGGGATGCGGATATAGCTTTGAGTAAACTGGCTTATCGTCCTCTGTACGGATCGTAGCCACCACAGACGTATTGAACGGCAACGCCTCGTTAGAGTTCGTGAATGCCTTTGTCCTGTTTAAAATCATACTCCTAAATTCAGCTTTTACGATTTCCGGTACTACAATATCATTTACGTTAGTGAAATTGACGTTGTCACAATAATGGTGCTGCAGCTTTTCAGTTGCAGATCCATGGTTGATTGTACCATTTTCAGTATCTAGGGTTGCTCCTACCTGCGTTAGCAAGTCGAAACCTATAATACCATCAAATGGCGTTAAGGAATCTAATAAAAAGAATGAAGCTGATTTCCTAAAAATGTTCATTGAACATTTATGGGTTACTTTGTTAGAACCATGGATGGAACTAACAGTGAAAGGGGAGCTGACCGGGACTACATTATTTAGCTCCTTTACGGGCTTGATATAGTTCTTGGCCGCTCCGGTGTCAATCAATATTTTTAATTTTCTCCCAGCCAGCTGTCGTTCGATGAACGGCAACCGGGAGCGCTCTCTAAAAAATGTACCAAGTCGTTGTCACCTGCCTCCCCGGTTTCCTCCTGAATTTCTGCGACCGCGGCTTCAGCTACCCTATAGTATTCCTGATCTTGGTCATCGTTTGCTTGCTGAATGGTGCTCTGGACGCGTTGGCGCCTCTGACCCGTCATTCTTTCAGAGCCCCGTCTCTTTTGAGCCTGCGTGTACTCGTTTTGGGTGTTAGCACCTTGATTTTTTCCAAAAAGTGTAGGCTGCTTAAACTTAGAAGTACCAGATGCCGTATCCATGGGCTCTGGTGCTGACCCCTTGTCCTCTTTGGGACTCTGATTACTATTGTTTTGTTTACCCTGTTTTTAAAAAAAATGTGGGTTCTTGTCTTGGCCATATTCGGCTCCGTTGTTTTTTCCCTGTTTATCATGAGGGCGTGCCTGATACTTGTTATTTTCACCTGCCTGAGCCCTGTCCTCCATAGCCTTTGCATACGTAGCCGAAAAAATGCTACGCTCTATACTCGCTTCCGCCTCCCTTGCGAAAGCTAGTGCTGACGGTAAGTCTTTGGGCTGGAAATACAACTGCTTTTAGCGCTTTTTTAAGGCCCGATATGAAAGCATGCAGCGCATCAGCTCTAACTTCTTCGTTGAGCACTGCTGCTGTATCCGCTTGATGTGTCATTACAATTTTATTTGCGACGAGTGTCAATTTTCGTTCAACCTCATCGTAATATTCCATGAGGCTAGAATTGCCCTGCCTAACCATATCCAAATTTTGACGCAAAAGCCTGAGTGATGTCTTGTCTGCGTACGTGCAGTCCAACCTCGCTATAATGGCATCAAAGTTTAGTACGGTGTTATGTGACACTAATAGCGCTCTAGCTGTACCTCTAATTTTGTTTCGAATGATAGTCACTGCTTGGTAATGCGCGCTGCTACCCACATATGGCTCAAAAAGCTCATAGGCATCTGTGGCGGACTGTCTCCATGCCACATAATCGTCCTGAGTTCCATTGAACTCGGGTACTGATTTTATAATGTCTAATTTTAAATCACACGGGATGGCTGGATTTATGCTAATGCTCTGATATGACTCGACCTGAGGTGCTTCTACGTGCAGTCTTCGAATATCTTGTTGTATTACATGCAGCTGTTCATTAAATCTGGCTTCTTGTGCCGCTAATGCCTGACTGACGGCATTCGCTACTAACGCCTGCACTTGGTTCTTATCCATGTTTATTGACGGTTGAAAGCCTATTTGGTCGGGTTCCCACTCGTTTTCACTATCACTTTCCCTTTCTATTTCTTTCTTGACTACCCTATATGGGCCAAAACTGGTCATTAGCTTTGCAGAAAAGAACTCTTTAATGACCCTTCACATTAAATTATGGCCGAAAGGAAAAATATGTATGTATATTCGGCAATGGGCATTACTTGAATAGAAATTTATTATGTCTGCCTTTAGCAGATAGCAGATAGAAAAAAATGACAACAAAAATTATATTCGGCTTAAGAACTCACGATCACTTGTGCAATTTTTTTTATATTTTATTTTTATTTATTTTTCAACAGCTTTATGTTTTATATTTGTGTGTATTTTGCTTATGCTGATCAAACATTCCACTTACATGATTTTCGAATTGGTGAGAGAAACTCTTAATTCTATCCTGGGTGTGGATTTATTAACGTTGGGCGCCAATTAAGTTGTCCGTATGTCCAAGTAGCCTTAGCTGCTTGATGCGGTGGTCCTCGTGCGGGTTCCGTGGTATAGAATCCTTTATGAAGATTATGTTGGAGAGATAACTGTCTCTCTTATCACTGGCCTTGTGGTACAGTGGTATAGAAGTAATAATTCAAAGTGTTTACGGCTGGTTGCCGGAGCAAGGTTTATTAACAAGCGTTAGCTTTCGTTATAAGAACATAACTAAAACTGGGAGCCACCAGCAAGCTGGGGCATAAGCTAAATCAAAAGTATTTAATTGCCAAAGAATGCAAAGCTACAAAATATATGTACTTAGAGCTACAAAGCTACAGTCGGTAAGCCGACTTGGCATAAGCGATAATGCTGATCTTGCGGCGTGTGCAAGATATCAGATTACCGCCGGTTGACCGTCACATTCAGGGCGCTAAACTGAAGTTCGCTGATTTGGCATCTTGAGTGCAACTGTTGGCTAACATTTGCGGTTGTTTATGTTACACAAAAACGTGCGAGGGGCACTCGTTAACTTACATATATACTTGTAATGTATGTACATCGATGTGGCCAACAATCATAGGGTGGCACACAGCTGCGAAATAGTAGGGCCAAGAACTTGGATTTCAAAATTCGAAAATACCTTTTAATGGAAATAAATCAACATATTCGCCTTTATTGGTACACTTTTTAATGGTTGAGTGATAGAACTTAAAGCCATGTCCCACTTTACCTGAAAAATGTATAAATCCCTTGGGTATGAGAGCCCGTATAAGCCACAGAGAGTTTGCTTTTGTTATTTGACGCTTCTAGACCACATACATACATATGTGTTCTGTGTGTTCTGGGCACCACTTATATCACAGTTCCATTAGAAACACATTCACATTTGCGGATGGTATTGCATCCAACGTTTACAAGTGACGGGCTATTTCCCCGTTTAGGCGTCACCGAATCGCTCCTGGCGAATGATGCCTCTATTCGTATCCATTCGCTTATGGGACATTTTTACACCGAATCAAGAACAAACTCGAACAAATTCACGGGCGAGTCTAAGATTTCGGGTTTAATTGTTTTTGGGCATTATTCTCTTGACCGCCACTGTTTGTATGTATGGATGAGCATTTGTACATATGTATGCAGTGCGAGCCACAGCATGGGGCAGCCAAATTTGTGTCTAGTTAGCAACATCGGGCGAATATAACGCTCACCGTGAGGCGGCGGGGTTGTGCAAAAGCAACAACAAATTAAGGGAACCGATTTCGCTTCGATTTCAATTTCGATGGAAGGCGGGGGGTTGCCCCTTTCTCGCATTCCCCTGCCGGCATATGGCATCGAAAGCCGATAATTACCACTACACCTGTATGATGTCCGTGAGTGTGTGTGTGTGTGTGTGTGTGAGAGAGTGTCTACCTGCAGCAGTGACAGCGACAGCAGAAGCCTCACAAGAGACAAAACTGGACAACTGCTGGCGCGCCTCGTCGCGTCTGTCCCCCGCCCAGCTCTCTCGCACAGTCATCGTCAACAAATTACTCACGCGCAAAAATCGTCGTCGTTCCTTGCGTATTTATTTCTCCACATACAATTTCACTGTAGTCTGACGTATGCTTTCTTGCTGTTTCTCTGCCCTCTGCCTGTGTGTGTGTGTGTGCGCGTTCCATGTGCATAAGCATTGGGTTTTTATTTTCTTGCGGGAAAGAACCGGGTGTTTCGCGAGAAATATTTAACATTCTTAAGCGGTTTGCCATGAACATATGAAAATATTTGATTCGATCTAGGGCTATAGGCAGATTTCCCTTTCCAATTAACGCATTACGGCTCTTATCCCTGATTATGGTCACACTTCCATTGTGTTATTTTTCTTCCATTTCTTTTAAAGTTAATTTACTGAAGCACCCTAACGCTGTGCAGGTGTTTTTTTTTTTTTTTTTTTTTTTCCATGGATACGCCACGGCGGGTGAGAATCTCTAAGAGACGCGACCGGCCCGTACCAGTCAACGAACTGGACTACCCCTTCGGGGCTTCCCAGCTAAACTCACCACCACGCACAGCTGCACACCTCATTCCCCGCGGGATCACCGCAAAGTATTACTTCGCGGGATGGGTTGCCTACGTTAGGCACTCTCCTCTACGCGTCGCTCCCTTTCGCATCTTCTCAGATCGCTCTGGATGGCTATTAGGGTGTTGCTAACGCGCTGCCAGTTCTCGTCGGACTCCGTCATGAACGCCATTAGCTCCTCTGGTCGTGGGAAATACTCTGCACTTGAGCGGTACCTCGTGCAGTGGTAGATCACATGCTCCGGATCCTCGCTCTCATTCGAACACTCAGGACACTCGGGAGTATCCTCGTGTTTGAACCTATGTAGATACTTCCTGTATCCTCCGTGACCCGTCAGGAATTGGGTGAGGTGGTAGTTCATCTCTCCGCTTCTCCGCCCTATCCATGACTCAATGTCCGGGATTAGTCTATGGGTCCACCGTCCATTTGTGGCCGTGTCCCATCTTGCCTGCCTTTTTTCTATCGCCCCCCGCCTTTCCGACGCACGGATGGTCTCTAGCGATGCATTAGTTCGCATCCCTGCGCGCGCTTCATATACATGCGTCATCTCGAGCGCTAGTATATCCACCGGTATCATGGCCGCGAGGACCAGGGCTGCGTTATCCGACACCGTCCTATATCCAGACACTACTCGAAGAGCGCAGAGCCGATATGGCACTGACATCTTTCTTCTTAGACTCATGTTGCCGAATAGGGTTGAAGACCACACCGGCGCAGCGTACAGTAGGATCGAGGCCACTACTCTCGCCAGGAGTATGCGACGACCTGCCTTGGGTCCACCAATATTGGGGAGCATCCTTGCGAGTGCTGCCTGCATCCGGGAGGCTTTTTGACTCACGTACTCGATGTGGGCCCGGTAGTTCAATCGGTTATCCAGCATCACGCCTAGGTACCGGATTGACTCCTGCGACTTAATAGTCGCATTACCCACGCGAAACGTCGCGTACTCCACCTTCTTCCGACTCGTGATGAGTACAGCCTCCGTTTTGTGGCCAGCCAGGTCCAATCCCGCGTTTTTCATCCAGTTGGATACGATCCGGATTGCCTCGTTGGCCGTCGCCTCGACATCTCGGAGCTCTTTGGCTACCACGACCAGGGCGAGATCGTCAGCGAAACCGACAAGCGTGCATCCCTGCGGGAGCTGGAGTCTCAGGACGTCGTCGTACATTATGTTCCACAGTAGAGGTCCTAAGACTGATCCCTGTGGAACTCCGGCTGTCACCCTGTAGAGCTTTGGTCCCTCCTCCGTCTCGTACCTCAGTACCCTACCCGACAGGTAGCTGGCTATTATCCGAAGCAGGTAGGTGGGAACTCCAATTCTCCCGAGCGCCTCGTTTATCCGAGACCAGTTCGCTGAGTTAAACGCGTTACGGATATCCAGGGTCACCACCGCGCAGTACTCCTTTGTGCCAAATCTCCATCTTATTCCCTCGATCGCTCTGGATGCAATGTCGGTGACTGCCTTGATGGCGTCGACCGTTGATTTGGCCTTCCGGAATCCGTACTGGGACTCCGATAAGGCCTCCTTCTCCTGGATCACAACTTGCAGTCGGTTGTAGACGATTCTCTCCAGGGTTTTGCCGACCGTATCCAGCAAACATATTGGGCGGTATCCTGATGGTTCCTCCGGGGACTTATTTCCTTTGGGTAGAAGTATTAGCCGCTGCACTTTCCACTGCTCTGGAAACACTCCTTCCCGCAGGCATTTGTTGAACGTGTCAACAAATACTTCTGGTCTGGCGGTTGCTCCAAGCTTCAATGCCTTGTTTGGGATACCGTCCGGTCCTGGTGCCTTTTTATCCCCAATTCTCCTGGTAGCCGCTATCACCTCCTCAACAGAAATCTGTTGCCACAGCTCGGAGTCTTGGCTCGAGACGCTTTCCTCCCTATACGGGTGCTGTGGGAATAGGGCCTCCACGATGCTACGAAGCAGGATCGGGCAGGTCACTTCCGGTGTTGACTGGCTCCTTATCCTCTTGGTGACGACCTTATATGCCGTCCCCCAAGGGTTGACGTCCGCCTCCTCGCATATCTGCCTGAAGCAGGCTGACTTGCTCTTCTTTATGGCACGTTTAAGGGCTCTTTTCGCTGATCGGAGTTCCTCTCCCCTGGTTTCGAACTCAGGCCGACCTCGCGCTCTCTGGTAGCACCGTCTTGCTCGTAGGCAGGCTTTCCTTAGCTGGTTAACCTCCGCATTCCACCAGTAGCAGGGCGCTCCTCTTTTGCAAGGCTTCCTTCTTGGCATTGCCACATCACATACCTCCTCCATGAGCTTCGCCAGTTTCTGAGCCAGGCCCTCTGCCGTTTCTCGCGCAGGGCTCCAGCTGGCGTTGCGCAGATATTCCGTGAAGGTTTCCACATCCAGGTGGTCGCCCTTCCATTTAGGTCCGGTAATTTTGGCTAGCTGTCTTTTCGTTGCTGCTCCGCATTCGAAGTGGATCGCCTGGTGGTCGCTGAACGTAAACTCCTCGCTTACTCTCCACGTAGCTCCCCTATGGAGTGAGACGCTCATGAAGGTTAGGTCGATAATGGACCCTCGGCCCGCCTTGAAGTAGGTTAGCTTCCTGCCATCGTTTGCGAGTATTACGTCCAAGGACGCAAATTCCTCGAGCAGACACGTGCCTCTGGCGTTGGTTTCCTTACTGCCCCACTCTACGGACCACGCATTAAAGTCTCCCGCTATTACTACGGGGGCTCTTCCGCGCGCGTCTTCCGCTATATGCGCTAGCATACTTTGGAAGCGCGCTAGGTCCCAGCTCGGCGGGGCATAGCAGCTATAGAAGGTTACCTCTCTAAGCCTCGCTCTAACAAATCCTTCGTTGGCTGCGCATATCTCCTGGGGTTGGATTTGTACGGCCCAGATGGCCGCCTTGCCGCAACTGCTGCTGGTCCAACCGCATCCTGGTATCGCCCTGAATGGCTCGCAGATGAGCACGACTTCGGTCTTCCTCTCCCTGACTGCTTGTCTCAGGAGAGACTGAGCAGCTTCGCAATGGTTTAAGTTCAGCTGAGTACACCTCATGCTGATCTTTTAGTCAGGGCGTTCCTAAACTGGGGGCATCTACCGCTGCCGGCCACGTGCTTCCAGTCTGCGCTCGTTCCCTTGCAGAGCATGCACTGTGGTTCCAGGCTACAGTCCTTTGCCAGGTGGTTCTCCTTTCCACATCTTCTACACAGCTTGGACCTATCTACTTTGCTACTGCACTGTCGTGCCATATGCCCAAACTCAAGACATCTGAAGCATTTGGTGACGCTGATTCGCTCACGCAGTCTGCATCTTACCCAGCCTACTTTTAGGACTCCTATTTTCAGAGCCTTTTGAGCGCTCTCCGCTGGCAGCCTGATTGTGGCCGTCTGGGTTCCGCCGTATGCCTTTCTCAGCTGGATGTCATCCGCAGACAGCTCCGCCAATTCCACCTGGCTTCTCAGAGCCTCGCATATATCCTCCGTGGTGGTTATTTCGTCCAGGTCCTTGCACTCTACGGTCACCCGGTGCGACAGGCTACGGACTTCTGCGTGCTCCTTCAGCGTATTGGCTACCAGGCTTTTAAACATCTCCGTCTCCTCTCCCGACTTGTTGAGCTGTAGAAGTAGCTCTCCTTTTTGGGTCCTCCTGATCCTGGCGACCGCATCACCGAGTCCACGCAGGGTTTCGTCCGTCCTAACCTTGCGCAGTATCTCTGCATAGGTCTTTTCACCTTTGGTGGCAATGACGATGGCGTCTGGTCGCGTCTTGTCCGCGAGCGCTCCAATCGGCTTTTGCGGCCTCTTCCTTCTGCGCCGGTTGGTCACCGTCAGAAATGGGGTCTCCTCCGGCTCCTTTCTCTCCCTTTCAGCGTGGGCGTTCTTTTCAACTGCTACTCCTGGTGTGGTCTGGACCTCGACCGCTGCCTTGGTCCTCTTTGTCCGGGGTGTTGGTGCACCTGCAGCCTGTTTCCTCTTAGGCTCCGGGAGAGGTCTGAAAATCGGTGACGTCTGAGAGGACTGGTGGGTCCTGATCACCGCCTTAGCTCCTTCGTCGTGCAGCTGGATAGCAACCAGCTCATACAGCACCCTTATGCTCTCGATCGAGTCCCGCATGGGTTGGTGTATGGATCGCCTCTTGCCATCCTCGAGCATCTCCACTAGCTGCGTGATCTCTCGTCCTAGATCGCGCAGCGCTGTGCTGCCCTGAGCTTTTTGGTGCTGCTCCGGGCCAGGGAGGGCCGGCAGCGGGGCGTCGGCCCGCTCACCAGTTGGCGTTCTCGCCATTTTTTTGCTTTTATTGAAGCCTTCTGAGTCGTTCGTCGTTATGGGGGTAATACTTTTGCTCATTTTGTTGGGTCCCAACTCGTAAGCCGTTGTCCTTGTCTGTTGTACAGTCGCGTTATGATCCCATGGTTGTCTATGCAAGCAGGGAGGCCATGCGAGGGTTGACTCCCGCCCTTATGGGGTCGGGAGTTCAGAGCCGGATCCGCGCTAGTCAGGAGTGACTCAACTGAGCCTGTACGTCCAATTTAATGGCTACGGAACAAGAAGCGTGCTTAGAGATTTGCCAATTTTTCACGGGACGGGGGCAGAAGCAGCATTAACCTAGCAGCCATTTCGGCGGGGTTTCATTCCGCGTACTAAAGTGCTAGAATGCTGGCTTCCGTCAGCCCTGGGGTCATCAATCCAAAAAAAGGGGGGTCCAGTTCCTATCCTAAGACTTTACTGGTCTCCGTCTTAGTCGCCTTCTCGTATTAGCTAGGTGTTTCACAAGTGTGTTAGACCTATCCGGGGGATACCTGGCTTGTGCCGGCGGTTACGAGTTGCTTTAGTGCTCTTTAGAGGGAGCAGAACATCCCCGTGTCTTCTTAGTCGCCTCATACGACAAGCTGTGACATGCTGTGGTGGTATTCTACTGCCCGCTCACCACACGGGTGTCGCTGTGCAGGTGTGTGTGTGTCGATGTGTGCGCAGTTAAGCCGCAAAAACAGTCGGCATTTTCGCGACGACGCCGTCGCCGTTCATTCGGTGCCGGCGGCAGAAGCACCAGCGGCAGCAGCAGCAGCCGCAGCACCGGCACGGCACGGCACGGCTCGGCTCGGCTCGGCACGGCACACCGGCTCCGGCATGAGCGAATCGGTCTACCTGTTCGCCAAAGTTGGACACATTTTCTTTTATTTCTTACCTAAGGGACACACACACGTACCCGGTACCTGTGCTCTCGCACACACACACACATGTATGCAAACGGTCAGACAGTCAGCCAGAGGAGGAGGAGAAAAAGATGATCAATGTTGTGCTCTCTCGCTCGCTCGCTCGCACGTCTGCTGAAAGTCAAGCCATGCTGAACGGGCCACGCTAAGCTGCTGTTGCCGCTCCGCCGGCGGCGTTAACCATGACGCTGGCATCGACGTTGGCAGCGAAAAGAAACCGACCAGTCCATGGTATATCACAAAACAGGGTTACCGCGTCCCCGAGAGCGCCTAGATTCTTGTGGGTGCCAGGATCTGTGCGTGGGATGATGGCAAAACACATGCCTGTGATCCCTTCACCTGCTTATCAGCTGTGCTTGTGTGAGTTTTCTGGCCGAAGATCCTTACCTTCCAGTTGACATACCTTTGACCGACCGCCAGACGACGACGACGACGTGTCGTCCCCGGTCCGTTGAAAGTCTTCTCTTCGCTGTGGCCAGCCAGCGGCAGATTTAGCGGCAGCAGAGCGGTAAGCAGTGGCGGCGACGGCGGCGCGGCAGCGTCAAAACTTGGGTTTTGGAATGTTTTCTTGCTCTTCTTTGGTTGCAGCTCAGTTCGATTTTTTATGCACAGCCGCAACGTAACCTGCGCAGCGCCTCGTTTCGTTTCGTTCCGTTTTTAGTTCCCATTTCGTTTCGTTGTTGTCTCGCCGTCTCTGTCCGTCTTGAGGCGAACCGATCCATGCGGGTTCCGTTTTCGTTTTCTTTTTCTGTTTTTTCGTCGCAAAAATATACCAAAATTATCGAAACGTCGCGAAAAGAGTGCGAAAGAAAAGTGCAGCAAAAGAGAAAATAAGGCACAGGTAAACTCCACGAAATAAATGTAGTGCCAGAGAAGCAAAAAGCAAAAGTTACGGTACAAGCCGAATCGCAGATAGGGAGAGAGAGAGAGATAAAGAGATAAAGAGAGGAAAGGAATTCTTCCTTCGGCCTATTGAGAGCGATTGTTCCAGTCCCACCTGAACGATAGGTGGCCAGGGCTGAGGGCGACGCGCCATCTAGCGGAAGTCCAGGGAGGCTCGATGGTGTATGGGGACATCGGGGGCAGCTGGAGCCGGTACTGGGGATATAAGGAAGAGAATAGGATTATAGTAAGGGAAAAAGGGATAAATAGGAGTGAAAATATTAGAAAACGTGGATTGGATTATGGAAATCGTGGAGCGTGGACGGAGTAACGTCGAAATTTGAAATTTTGTGCTTAAAACAGAAAGTTTGAAGTGAGTACAGAAAAGGCGGGCGATAAAATAGGTTGTAATGCAGAAAATTTTACTAACAGCCGGCAAGGAATATAGCCACCAGAACCGGGCCAGAAGGTTTCCTGGAGAGGGACACTGGAGTTCGAGAAAGTCGACTGCAGAGAAGAAGACTGCCCAACGGAACCTGAGTGAGTTCGTTCCAGTTGCGCGTGTGTGAGCCAAGTAGCGCGGGACGTGTGAAGGGGGAGGGTGAAAGAGGACGATTTAGCTGCCAGGGCGATTCTAGCCACACCGCACGATCGTTGCATCGCCTTCAAGTGCGTGCCACACGTTTGGTCTCATTCACCAAGTAAAAACCCCGAAACCCTATTCACACACACACACACACGCGCACACGTATACACGGACCTATATAAATTTAGGGCTGACCGGCCACGGCCAGCGATCGCCCACGTCGTTTGAACTTAAAGAAAAAAAACATAATCCGCACTCCAAACACCGTTCCACATTAAATGTTATTTTGTTCCGTGTGTTGTCCTTTATTTAGTAATTAGTATTAGCTTAAACCGTTTAATCTTGGCCATTGAAAAAAAATATGTAAAAACACCAACACCTTTCACGAACCTAAACCTAAACCTTCCACTCATCTACACATATTCCATTACGTATGGGTGAGGGTATCCCTGTTGGTTGAACGAAATTTCAGCAGTTATTTCCTTGTTTGCCTTTGTGTCGAACGTTTTGGTGTTTCTTAGTGGTTAGTGATAATTTTGAGTATAGCTATTTATTAATGAGAAAGATGAAATTGTCAATTTACGATTATTAAAGCTTGGATATATATTGAAGCATGATGCATTAAATTTAAAATAGAGGGAGGACGCATGGCGTAAGCCATGGATTAGGCCAGCCGTTACCGTTCCAGCAGAGCGTGGCTAAAATGAACGTTGTGTTTGGTCACAGGTAGGGCGGGCGCGCGAAGTGATAACACCCAAGCTTCACCCACTTGATAGCCGTCTGTTTATGATTTTCTTTGTTGTTTTTAGGTTGTTGTTAGTTTTGATTTCCCGAGAAGTAGTATGTCTCCTTTTTTGTCTACATTTGGCGGGCAAGGGGAACTACCCAGTCCTGGGGTCGACAGCTAGCCGGCATTGCCCTCTGGGAAACAAGCCAAGTGTAACAAATGGCGCCCAATTTATTTTCGAATTCGCATGCATCTGGACTGACGGATGGATAGACGGAGGCAGTTAACGGATATATAAAATATGTGATAGGGACTTACGAATTACAGTTGAACATTTTGTCGCTATTCGATGTCGCAAGTGAACGTAAGTCACTGCCGTTCAACAAAAAAATGGACAGGGAGTTTGCGACGGACACATTGCCTGGTGGACTGTGATATCGAATAAATCTGTGATGGAATGTGATATTGGAATAAGTTAGAGTAAGTCATGTAGGTAAATGTTCATTGTAGTTTCGCACCTGTTTGTTTAAAACAAAGCCGCTTTCGTGTTTTTGAACCTGTTGTCTGTCTGCCGAGAGGTGGTGAGGAGTAGGTGGCCCGGGAGTCGTAAAGACAACCCGCGATGCATCTGTTGTCATGGCAGATCGGTATGATGGATGACAGGAACAAATCACAAGCAAAGTGAGCTCATGCACCGTGAGGCTTCTCGTTTATCGGCCATCGCTTAGAGCGATGACTAGAGTAGATGACAGGCCACACAAAGGTGGTGTTCGTAATTGTAGGATATCCGTAGGGCGACTGTCAAGTGGAGCGCAGAAACTGGAGCGGTTGCTGGTCCCGGCTAGTCACGTGTCCCCCTCTTAATGAATCTTGTAAGAAGAAGAAGAACTGTTAGGAATTTTTGTTGTTAGGTTTTGTGTTGTGTTGAATGTGTTTGAAGTTTGAGTGTCTTAGGTGTCGATCGAATATACATGTATGTTATTATTTATTTATTCAAATATTTAATTGCATATATCTCGTTAACGGCGCTGGTTGGCGCAATATTTATATCGGTATTTATTTATTTATTTATCGGAGTATTTATTGGTCCGAAGCGTGGTGTTATTTATTCTTACTAGTTATTTCTTTGGGTATTTATTTTTTTATTTATATATATTATCTTAGTTTAGGAGTTTCCCTTTTTTTTTTGTAATATTGGTGTTGCTCGGTGCAAATGCCACAAGAAGGGGGTAGTCGACAGTATCATACGCGATCACGCGTAAACAAAACAGTGGACCAGATAGGAGAAGTGTCAGGGGCGATGTTTGATCAAGATCGGGAGGAACCTGGAGCTGTGGGTGGGTTGCCAAGAACACCGGTCCAGGCCAGGTCAGAAGAATGGCCAATGTCCGATCCTACACCCACGCTTGCTTCCGAACTGGCATCAGCAGTCAACGTATCGTTGGCTCAGGCTCATGCGACACACAGGGCAGCGAACACTGACTCGATTAGTCGGGTTTTGCAGGAGGAGTTGCGTAAGGGGTTTATCGAGATGATGCACCAACTCAACGAGGTACTCCAGCCGGTTAGACAGCTGCAGCAGCAGAAGGAACCGCAGCGGGAGGAGGTTCACCACGAGCAGGAGTATCGAGGAGCAATCCCGAAAAGGAAGCCGTCTAGCACGACTGATGCGCCGATTCCGCCACCAAAACCATTTTTGGCTCGCTCGGGGCGAGGTGGTATTGGTCCTGAACCGTCTTCAGGAGTAGGACCGACCGCATCCAGTGAGCAGCATCAACGGGGTGGGCATCAAGCGCGAAATTGGCGAAACCCGATAGCACTCAGACCCTCGGGTCAGGGTCGTGGCGAGGGTAGGAGAGCTGGTGGGATTCCTCGAGAAGATCCGCATCCAAATTCCCCGGGTTATAGACCTTGGCCACGGTGGGGCCGAGTCGAAAAATGGGACGTGACGTTCGACGGAGACAGCAACAAAATGACAGTCGAGGATTTTGTGTTCCGAATTGAATTCCTACAAGCCCAATGCCGCTGTCCGTGGGATGAAGTTCTAAAGGGATTTCATCACCTGGTTACAGGAAACGCGCGGGAATGGTACTGGCAGTACATCCGTGATCATGGCGGTGGTGTTTGGCACGAACTAAGGGGCGACTTAATTGCTCGTTTCCGAGGCACGGCGTCCGAGTTCGACCGCATGAGAGAACTGCGAGAAAGAATGCAGCGGTCAAACGAGAGTGTGGAAGACTTTTTCCATGTCATGAGAAAGCTCGCGTCGAGGTTGGAGATGCCACCACCTGAAAAGGAGATGGTAAAAATCGTCAAAAAGGCACTCACAGATGAGATAGCGAGTTTCGTCTACGGCTTACGGGTTTATTCCTTAGACCAACTGCGGGATGAGTGCGTGGTAATAGAGGCACATCTGAAGAGGAAGGCTCGATCTTCGTGGCGAGGAGCACCCAAAGCCACAAACTATGGTCGCGGGCCGAATGCGAACGTCAGCGAGGTCGCGCAGGATCGGTCGATTGGCGATGAAGAGGCAGAGGTCATTGAGGAAGCGCAAGTGACACAGCGTGTTCCACAGAAGTTGATTTGCTGGAACTGCGGGCAGACCGATCATGGCTTTAGGGACTGTATGGCATCGGAGAGGCGAATTTTCTGCTACCGGTGTGGAAAGCCCGATGCATATTGTCCAACCTGTCCGAATTGCGCGGGAAACGTGAAGAGGGGTGCGATCCAAGCAGGCGAATCACGCTCAAAGAAGGGGCCTGCGCAGAGAAAGTAGAAGAAAATAAAAATGAATTAGATAGACGTAAATTGCATGCTAGGTTAAGGAACTTATCATATGAAGAGCGCTTAAGAAATTATTTAGAAACCAGAAATATAATATTTTCTGAACTACGAGTGGATGGTATGCGAGCACTGTCGGTGCGGGTGAGAAAGGCGAGATCCCGTTTTAAGCAAAGGCGAGCTATGAGGAGGCAGGTGATTGCTTCAGTAAAGCGTTGGTGCAAGAAAGACCCGAGAGTTTTCGCAGAAATCTCTATAATGGGCGAGTCCGTGCGAGGCCTGTTGGATTCAGGCGCTACACACAGCATGCTAGGGTGTAATGGTCAGGAATTCCTGGAGAAGCTGGGCGTGGAGGCTCGTCGATATTCTTCTATAGTGAAGGTAGCGAATGGGGAAGATCGCGCAATCGTTGGCCGAGTAGAATTACCGGTGAAATACAAGGGAGAGGTAAAAAGATTAACGTTTTTCGTATGCCCTTTCTTGGAACAGGAAATTTACTTGGGGGTAGACTTTTGGCGGGTATTCTCATTGGCTCCTGAGGTGATGGGAGAAGGTCCAGTAGGGGCATCTCACAGATTAGTGGAAGAAGTGCTGGCTGATCAAGTCGCTCACTATGTGGAAGGCCCGGAGAAGGAGATAGTGCAGGAAGGATGGGAGTTGTCAGAAGAGCAAAGGGCAGCCTTGGATCAGGTGAAGGCAGAGTTTCTGACTTTCGAAGCCGTAGGCCTGGGGAGGACGTCGAGAGAGACTCACAAAATTCAGTTGGTGGAGAAGGCCGAGCCTGTGAAGGATCGACATTACCCGCTGTCGCCAGCGATGCAGGAAGTGGTGTGTGGTGAGGTGGACAAAATGTTGGCTTTGGGAGTCATCGAGTACAGTGATAGTCCGTGGAGCAACCGTACCACCGTGGTGCGAAGGCCGGGCAAAAATCGTTTCTGCCTCGATGCCCGAAAGCTCAACAAAGTAACCATCAAGGACGCTTACCCACTTCCTAGCATCGAGGGGATTTTGTCGCGTCTCGATCAGACGATATATATCTCCAGCGTCGACTTAAAATTCGCTTTTTGGCAAATCGAGCTGGACGAGCAGAGTCGACCATATACGGCGTTCACGGTGCCGGGACGGCCTCTGTACCAGTTCCGTATGATGCCATTTGGCCTCTGCAACGCCGCACAACGCCTATGTAGACTGGTCGATAAGGTGATTCCGGTTGAGATGCGGTCAAACGTCTATGCGTATCTCGACGACTTGCTGATTATAGCTGAGGACTTCCAAACGCACGTGAAGATTCTGCGACAGGTTGCCGAGCGTCTACGAGAAGCAAATTTAACGATAGGGCTGAGCAAATCTCATTTTTGCTATAAAAACATGAAATACCTGGGATTTATGTCGGCCATTTTGCGCATTCCCGAGCCGCGATCTGTTCGAGAATTGCGTAGTTTCCTGGGAACTGCGGGCTGGTACCGGCGCTTTATGAAAAACTATGCTGAGATGGCCGGTCCGCTCACAGACGCCCTGAAAAAGTCGGGAAATGGAAAGTTTAAATTGACGGAGGAGGCAAAACGAGCCATGGGGGAGCTAAAAGCTGCACTCACCTCGGCACCAGTCCTGGTACACGCGGATTTCAAGCGGCACTTCTACATACAGTGCGACGCCTCACATTATGGAGTAGGAGCCGTACTCTTCCAAAGGGATGACGAGCAGAACGAGAGGCCCATAGCGTTTTTCTCTGCCAAACTGAATTGCCACCAAAAAAACTACTCGGTGACAGAGAAAGAGTGTCTGGCAGCCCTCATGGCAATCCTTAAGTTCCGTCCGTACGTAGAGCTTATGCCGTTTACAGTCATAACTGACCACGCCAGTCTCAAATGGCTCATGACCATGAAGAACCTGGATGGTCGCTTAGCTCGTTGGTCCCTTCAACTGCAGGCCTTTGATTTCGGCATAGAACACCGGAAAGGAGCGGACAATGTAGTGGCAGATACATTGTCACGCAGTATTGAAGAGCTGGAAGTGGATCCGAGTAGTATCCTGGGTTTTGAAACGGTGGAGTTTGAATCTGGAGAATATCAGGAGTTAAGGAAGGAAATAACAGAGAACCAAGACCGCTTACCTGATCTCCAGATTGTTGACGGCATGATATTCAAGCGCATGCGCTTTGAACGATTGGATGATCAACTGGAGGGCGCCGTCTGGAAATTGTGGGTTCCGAGTTCGCTGACGGCCGCGTTGATAGACAAAGCACATTCGGAAGAGAAGACAGCGCACGGAGGAATCGCGAAAACCTTGCACTTATTGCGTAGGCAGTTTTACTGGCCGAACATGGCGATAGAGGTGCGGGATTATATCCGACGGTGCACCGTGTGCAAGGAGTCGAAAGCGCCGAACTATCGGATGCAGGTCGGGATGGGGCAAGAAGTGGTCACTGAGCGCCCGTTCCAAAAACTTTATATTGATTTTTTGGGCAAATATCCGCGGTCAAAGAACGGTCAGGCGTGGATATTTATTGTAGTTGACCAGTTCTCTAAGTTCACATTCCTAAAGACCATGACCAAGGCCACAGCAAAGGAAGTTGTAAGATTCCTCGTTCACGAGGTGTTTTACAAGTTTGGAGTGCCGGAGATGATTCACTCGGACAATGGGGCTCAGTTCGTCTCGAAAACTTTTAAGGAGATGACCGATGCATTCGGAGTCACTCATATGAGGACGCCAGTGCATTCTCCGCAGAGTAACGCAGCCGAACGCGTGAATCGCACAGTACTCAGCGCGATTCGGGCGTATCTGGAAGACGATCACCGGGACTGGGATGTGCATCTGCCGGAGATAGAACTGGCTATTAGGAACTCGGTTCACGAGGCAACAGGCGTAACACCATTCTTTGCAGTCTTCGGGCAGCAAATGTATTTGCATGGGTCATGCTACAAGCTGGCAAAGCGACTGCGGTCAATCGGCGAGCATGACATATCGCTGCTGGAGGGTCAGGACAAGCGACAACTCATCCAAGAGAGGATTCGCGCTAGTTTACATCAGGCATACGAGCGTAGTAGGGTAAGATACAACCAGCGAGCTCGGGTGTTTTACGCGAGGCCGGGACAAGAGGTATTCCGCCGAAATTTTGTCCTTAGTGACTTCGGAAAAGGCTTTAATGCCAAGTTCGCGCGCAAATTCATCCGATGCCGGGTAGTGAAGCCAGTAGGAGAGAACGCGTATGCTCTGGAGGACCTTAACGGCCGTCCCATAGGAGTGTACCACGCCAAAGACCTGAGAATGTAGTGAGGTGTGGGTGTGGCCTACGTTGGGCGCGGCAGAAGAATGCAGGGCACGCCGGCGTGTGCTCAATAGTGTTCCGGAATCCGGTGGGCATTCCCACGCGTATGTTGTCCCTCCTGGGACTCACGACATACTCGTGGTGGTGTTCCAGTCCCACCTGAACGATAGGTGGCCAGGGCTGAGGGCGACGCGCCATCTAGCGGAAGTCCAGGGTGGCTCGATGGAGTATGGGGACATCGGGGGGACCTGGAGCCGGTACTGGGGATATAAGGAGGAGAATAGGATTAGTTATATGTATTAGTAAGGGAAAAAGGGATAAATAGGAGTGAAAATATTAGAAAACGTGGATTGGATTATGGAAATCGTGGAGCGTGGACGGAGTAACGTCGAAATTTGAAATTTTGTGCTTAAAACAGAAAGTTTGAAGTGAGTACAGAAAAGGCGGGCGATAAAATAGGTTGTAATGCAGAAAATTTTACTAACAGCCGGCAAGGAATATAGCCACCAGAACCGGGCCAGAAGGTTTCCTGGAGAGGGACACTGGAGTTCGAGAAAGTCGACTGCAGAGAAGAAGACTGCCCAACGGAACCTGAGTGAGTTCGTTCCAGTTGCGCGTGTGTGAGCCAAGTAGCGCGGGACGTGTGAAGGGGGAGGGTGAAAGAGGACGATTTAGCTGCCAGGGCGATTCTAGCCACACCGCACGATCGTTGCATCGCCTTCCAGTGCGTGCCACACGTTTGGTCTCATTCACCAAGTAAAAACCCCGAAACCCTATTCACACACACACACACACGCGCACACGTATACACGGACCTATATAAATTTAGGGCTGACCGGCCACGGCCAGCGATCGCCCACGTCGTTTGAACTTAAAGAAAAAAAACATAATCCGCACTCCAAACACCGTTCCACATTAAATGTTATTTTGTTCCGTGTGTTGTCCTTTATTTAGTAATTAGTATTAGCTTAAACCGTTTAATCTTGGCCATTGAAAAAAAAATATGTAAAAACACCAACACCTTTCACGAACCTAAATCTGCGATCAGCTGTTCAGTGCCAGAAGATTAACCCTTAGTGGGTGACGCGGGGGTCCCATCAGTCCACCGTATTTGGTCGAGCGATTTGTGGAAAAATATTGTTTATTGTTTATGTCCCGGGGACCCTTAACAAGAGCTCTTGGTAGGTTAAGTCTCCGTAGGGGCCCGAGTTAAATTAACTCCCGTAAAACTGGATCCACTCATCTACACATATTCCATTACGTATGGGTGAGGGTATCCCTGTTGGTTGAACGAAATTTCAGCAGTTATTTCCTTGTTTGCCTTTGTGTCGAACGTTTTGGTGTTTCTTAGTGGTTAGTGATAATTTTGAGTATAGCTATTTATTAATGAGAAAGATGAAATTGTCAATTTACGATTATTAAAGCTTGGATATATATTGAAGCATGATGCATTAAATTTAAAATAGAGGGAGGACGCATGGCGTAAGCCATGGATTAGGCCAGCCGTTACCGTTCCAGCAGAGGGTGGCCAAAATGAACGTTGTGTTTGGTCACAGGTAGGGCGGGCGCGCGAAGTGATAACACCCAAGCTTCACCCACTTGATAGCCGACTGTTTATGATTTTCTTTGTTGTTCTTAGGTTGTTGTTAGTTTTGATTTCCCGAGAAGTAGTATGTCTCCTTTTTTGTCTACATTTGGCGGGCAAGGGGAACTACCCAGCCCTGGGGTCGACAGCTAGCCGGCATTGCCCTCTGGGAAACAAGCCAAGTGTAACAAATGGCGCCCAATTTATTTTCGAATTCGCATGCATCTGGACTGGCGCAGGTTCGGGTGGTATTACAAGAAATGTCACTCGGGCTGGTAAAGGCAGATGAGGGGAATGAAAAAAAATAATAAATTTAGTGGAGAAGACGACAGCTCGCGAAGTGCAGTTTAGCTGTCCCGGCAGAAGTCGCTGCTGCAGGCTTAAGGTGAGCGTAAAGCTGGTCCTTAATGGCGCGGGGTGATTGATGCTAGGGATGGATAGACGGAGGCAGTTAACGGATATATAAAATATGTGATAGGGACTTACGAATTACAGTTGAACATTTTGTCGCTATTCGATGTCGCAAGTGAACGTAAGTCACTGCCGTTCAACAAAAAAATGGACAGGGAGTTTGCGACGGACACATTGCCTGGTGGACTGTGATATCGAATAAATCTGTGATGGAATGTGATATTGGAATAAGTTAGAGTAAGTCATGTAGGTAAATGTTCATTGTAGTTTCGCACCTGTTTGTTTAAAACAAAGCCGCTTTCGTGTTTTTGAACCTGTTGTCTGTCTGCCGAGAGGTGGTGAGGAGTAGGTGGCCCGGGAGTCGTAAAGACAACCCGCGATGCATCTGTTGTCATGGCAGATCGGTATGATGAATGACAGGAACAAATCACAAGCAAAGTGAGCTCATGCACCGTGAGGCTTCTCGTTTATCGGCCATCGCTTAGAGCGATGACTAGAGTAGATGACAGGCCACACAAAGGTGGTGTTCGTAATTGTAGGATATCCGTAGGGCGACTGTCAAGTGGAGCGCAGAAACTGGAGCGGTTGCTGGTCCCGGCTAGTCACGTGTCCCCCTCTTAATGAATCTTGTAAGAAGAAGAAGAACTGTTAGGAATTTTTGTTGTTAGGTTTTGTGTTGTGTTGAATGTGTTTGAAGTTTGAGTGTCTTAGGTGTCGATCGAATATACATGTATGTTATTATTTATTTATTCAAATATTTAATTGCATATATCTCGTTAACGGCGCTGGTTGGCGCAATATTTATATCGGTATTTATTTATTTATTTATCGGAGTATTTATTGGTCCGAAGCGTGGTGTTATTTATTCTTACTAGTTATTTCTTTGGGTATTTATTTCTTTATTTATTTCTTTATTTATATGCCTTAGTTTAGGAGTTTCCCTTTTTTTTTTGTAATATTGGTGTTGCTCGGTGCAAATGCCACAAGAAGGGGGTAGTCGACAGTATCATACGCGATCACGCGTAAACAAAACAGTGGACCAGATAGGAGAAGTGTCAGGGGCGATGTTTGATCAAGATCGGGAGGAACCTGGAGCTGTGGGTGGGTTGCCAAGAACACCGGTCCAGGCCAGGTCAGAAGAATGGCCAATGTCCGATCCTACACCCACGCTTGCTTCCGAACTGGCATCAGCAGTCAACGTATCGTTGGCTCAGGCTCATGCGACACACAGGGCAGCGAACACTGACTCGATTAGTCGGGTTTTGCAGGAGGAGTTGCGTAAGGGGTTTATCGAGATGATGCACCAACTCAACGAGGTACTCCAGCCGGTTAGACAGCTGCAGCAGCAGAAGGAACCGCAGCGGGAGGAGGTTCACCACGAGCAGGAGTATCGAGGAGCAATCCCGAAAAGGAAGCCGTCTAGCACGACTGATGCGCCGATTCCGCCACCAAAACCATTTTTGGCTCGCTCGGGGCGAGGTGGTATTGGTCCTGAACCGTCTTCAGGAGTAGGACCGACCGCATCCAGTGAGCAGCATCAACGGGGTGGGCATCAAGCGCGAATTTGGCGAAACCCGATAGCACTCAGACACTCGGGTCAGGGTCGTGGCGAGGGTAGGAGAGCTGGTGGGATTCCTCGAGAAGATCCGCATCCAAATTCCCCGGGTTATAGACCTAGGCCACGGTGGGGCCGAGTCGAAAAATGGGACGTGACGTTCGACGGAGACAGCAACAAAATGACAGTCGAGGATTTTGTGTTCCGAATTGAATTCCTACAAGCCCAATGCCGCTGTCCGTGGGATGAAGTTCTAAAGGGATTTCATCACCTGGTTACAGGAAACGCGCGGGAATGGTACTGGCAGTACATCCGTGATCATGGCGGTGGTGTTTGGCACGAACTAAGGGGCGACTTAATTGCTCGTTTCCGAGGCACGGCGTCCGAGTTCGACCGCATGAGAGAACTGCGAGAAAGAATGCAGCGGTCAAACGAGAGTGTGGAAGACTTTTTCCATGTCATGAGAAAGCTCGCGTCGAGGTTGGAGATGCCACCACCTGAAAAGGAGATGGTAAAAATCGTCAAAAAGGCACTCACAGATGAGATAGCGAGCTTCGTCTACGGCTTACGGGTTTATTCCTTAGACCAACTGCGGGATGAGTGCGTGGAAATAGAGGCACATCTGAAGAGGAAGGCTCGATCTTCGTGGCGAGGAGCACCCAAAGCCACAAACTATGGTCGCGGGCCGAATGCGAACGTCAGCGAGGTCGCGCAGGATCGGTCGATTGGCGATGAAGAGGCAGAGGTCATTGAGGAAGCGCAAGTGACACAGCGTGTTCCACAGAAGTTGATTTGCTGGAACTGCGGGCAGACCGATCATGGCTTTAGGGACTGTATGGCATCGGAGAGGCGAATTTTCTGCTACCGGTGTGGAAAGCCCGATGCATATTGTCCAACCTGTCCGAATTGCGCGGGAAACGTGAAGAGGGGTGCGATCCAAGCAGGCGAATCACGCTCAAAGAAGGGGCCTGCGCAGAGAAAGTAGAAGAAAATAAAAATGAATTAGACAGACGTAAATTGCATGCTAGGTTAAGGAACTTATCATATGAAGAGCGCTTAAGAAATTATTTAGAAACCAGAAATATAATATTTTCTGAACTACGAGTGGATGGTATGCGAGCACTGTCGGTGCGGGTGAGAAAGGCGAGATCCCGTTTTAAGCAAAGGCGAGCTATGAGGAGGCAGGTGATTGCTTCAGTAAAGCGTTGGTGCAAGAAAGACCCGAGAGTTTTCGCAGAAATCTCTATAATGGGCGTGTCCGTGCGAGGCCTGTTGGATTCAGGCGCTACACACAGCATGCTAGGGTGTAATGGTCAGGAATTCCTGGAGAAGCTGGGCGTGGAGGCTCGTCGATATTCTTCTATAGTGAAGGTAGCGAATGGGGAAGATCGCGCAATCGTTGGCCGAGTAGAATTACCGGTGAAATACAAGGGAGAGGTAAAAAGATTAACGTTTTTCGTATGCCCTTTCTTGGAACAGGAAATTTACTTGGGGGTAGACTTTTGGCGGGTATTCTCATTGGCTCCTGAGGTGATGGGAGAAAGTCCAGTAGGGGCATCTCACAGATTAGTGGATGAAGTGCTGGCTGATCAAGTCGCTCACTATGTGGAAGGCCCGGAGAAGGAGATAGTGCAGGAAGGATGGGAGTTGTCAGAAGAGCAAAGGGCAGCCTTGGATCAGGTGAAGGCAGAGTTTCTGACTTTCGAAGCCGTAGGCCTGGGGAGGACGTCGAGAGAGACTCACAAAATTCAGTTGGTGGAGAAGGCCGAGCCTGTGAAGGATCGACATTACCCGCTGTCGCCAGCGATGCAGGAAGTGGTGTGTGGTGAGGTGGACAAAATGTTGGCTTTGGGAGTCATCGAGTACAGTGATAGTCCGTGGAGCAACCGTACCACCGTGGTGCGAAGGCCGGGAAAAAATCGTTTCTGCCTCGATGCCCGAAAGCTCAACAAAGTAACCATCAAGGACGCTTACCCACTTCCTAGCATCGAGGGGATTTTGTCGCGTCTCGATCAGACGATATATATCTCCAGCGTCGACTTAAAATTCGCTTTTTGGCAAATCGAGCTGGACGAGCAGAGTCGACCATATACGGCGTTCACGGTGCCGGGACGGCCTCTGTACCAGTTCCGTATGATGCCATTTGGACTCTGCAACGCCGCACAACGCCTATGTAGACTGGTCGATAAGGTGATTCCGGTTGAGATGCGGTCAAACGTCTATGCGTATCTCGACGACTTGCTGGTTATAGCTGAGGACTTCCAAACGCACGTGAAGATTCTGCGACAGGTTGCCGAGCGTCTACGAGAAGCAAATTTAACGATAGGGCTGAGCAAATCTCATTTTTGCTATAAAAACATGAAATACCTGGGATTTATAGTGGGAGGAGGAGCGCTGAAGATGGATCCGGATCGTGTGTCGGCCATTTTGCGCATTCCCGAGCCGCGATCTGTTCGAGAATTGCGTAGTTTCCTGGGAACTGCGGGCTGGTACCGGCGCTTTATGAAAAACTATGCTGAGATGGCCGGTCCGCTCACAGACGCCCTGAAAAAGTCGGGAAATGGAAAGTTTAAATTGACGGAGGAGGCAAAACGAGCCATGGGGGAGCTAAAAGCTGCACTCACCTCGGCACCAGTCCTGGTACACGCGGATTTCAAGCGGCACTTCTACATACAGTGCGACGCCTCACATTATTAAGTAGGAGCCGTACTCTTCCAAAGGGATGACGAGCAGAACGAGAGGCCCATAGCGTTTTTCTCTGCCAAACTGAATTGCCCCCAAAAAAACTACTCGGTGACAGAGAAAGAGTGTCTGGCAGCCCTCATGGCAATCCTTAAGTTCCGTCCGTACGTAGAGCTTATGCCGTTTACAGTCATAACTGACCACGCCAGTCTCAAATGGCTCATGACCATGAAGAACCTGGATGGTCGCTTAGCTCGTTGGTCCCTTCAACTGCAGGCCTTTGATTTCGGCATAGAACACCGGAAAGGAGCGGACAATGTAGTGGCAGATACATTGTCACGCAGTATTGAAGAGCTGGAAGTGGATCCGAGTAGTATCCTGGGTTTTGAAACGGTGGAGTTTGAATCTGGAGAATATCAGGAGTTAAGGAAGGAAATAACAGAGAACCAAGACCGCTTACCTGATCTCCAGATTGTTGACGGCATGATATTCAAGCGCATGCGCTTTGAACGATTGGATGATCAACTGGAGTGCGCCGTCTGGAAATTGTGGGTTCCGAGTTCGCTGACGGCCGCGTTGATAGACAAAGCACATTCGGAAGAGAAGACAGCGCACGGAGGAATCGCGAAAACCTTGCACTTATTGCGTAGGCAGTTTTACTGGCCGAACATGGCGATAGAGGTGCGGGATTATATCCGACGGTGCACCGTGTGCAAGGAGTCGAAAGCGCCGAACTATCGGATGCAGGTCGGGATGGGGCAAGAAGTGGTCACTGAGCGCCCGTTCCAAAAACTTTATATTGATTTTTTGGGCAAATATCCGCGGTCAAAGAACGGTCAGGCGTGGATATTTATTGTAGTTGACCAGTTCTCTAAGTTCACATTCCTAAGGACCATGACCAAGGCCACAGCAAAGGAAGTTGTAAGATTCCTCGTTCACGAGGTGTTTTACAAGTTTGGAGTGCCGGAGATGATTCACTCGGACAATGGGGCTCAGTTCGTCTCGAAAACTTTTAAGGAGATGACCGATGCATTCGGAGTCACTCATATGAGGACGCCAGTGTATTCTCCGCAGAGTAACGCAGCCGAACGCGTGAATCGCACAGTACTCAGCGCGATTCGGGCGTATCTGGAAGACGATCACCGGGACTGGGATGTGCATCTGCCGGAGATAGAACTGGCTATTAGGAACTCGGTTCACGAGGCAACAGGCGTAACACCATTCTTTGCAGTCTTCGGGCAGCAAATGTATTGGCATGGGTCATGCTACAAGCTGGCAAAGCGACTGCGGTCAATCGGCGAGCATGACATATCGCTGCTGGAGGGTCAGGACAAGCGACAACTCATCCAAGAGAGGATTCGCGCTAGTTTACATCAGGCATACGAGCGTAGTAGGGTAAGATACAACCAGCGAGCTCGGGTGTTTTACGCGAGGCCGGGACAAGAGGTATTCCGCCGAAATTTTGTCCTTAGTGACTTCGGAAAAGGCTTTAATGCCAAGTTCGCGCGCAAATTCATCCGATGCCGGGTAGTGAAGCCAGTAGGAGAGAACGCGTATGCTCTGGAGGACCTTAACGGCCGTCCCATAGGAGTGTACCACGCCAAAGACCTGAGAATGTAGTGAGGTGTGGGTGTGGCCTACGTTGGGCGCGGCAGAAGAATGCAGGGCACGCCGGCGTGTGCTCAATAGTGTTCCGGAATCCGGTGGGCATGCCCACGCGTATGTTGTCCCTCCTGGGACTCACGACATACTCGTGGTGGTGTTCCAGTCCCACCTGAACGATAGGTGGCCAGGGCTGAGGGCGACGCGCCATCTAGCGGAAGTCCAGGGAGGCTCGATGGAGTATGGGGACATCGGGGGGACCTGGAGCCGGTACTGGGGATATAAGGAAGAGAATAGGATTAGTTATATGTATTAGTAAGGGAAAAAGGGATAAATAGGAGTGAAAATATTAGAAAACGTGGATTGGATTATGGAAATCGTGGAGCGTGGACGGAGTAACGTCGAAATTTGAAATTTTGTGCTTAAAACAGAAAGTTTGAAGTGAGTACAGAAAAGGCGGGCGATAAAATAGGTTGTAATGCAAAAAATTTTACTAACAGCTGGCAAGGAATATAGCCACCAGAACCGGGCCAGAAGGTTTCCTGGAGAGGGACACTGGAGTTCGAGAAAGTCGACTGCAGAGAAGAAGACTGCCCAACGGAACCTGAGTGAGTTCGTTCCAGTTGCGCGTGTGTGAGCCAAGTAGCGCGGGACGTGTGAAGGGGGAGGGTGAAAGAGGACGATTTAGCTGCCAGGGCGATTCTAGCCACACCGCACGATCGTTGCATCGCCTTCCAGTGCGTGCCACACGTTTGGTCTCATTCACCAAGTAAAAACCCCGAAACCCTATTCACACACACACACACACGCGCACACGTATACACGGACCTATATAAATTTAGGGCTGACCGGCCACGGCCAGCGATCGCCCACGTCGTTTGAACTTAAAGAAAAAAAACATAATCCGCACTCCAAACACAGTTCCACATTAAATGTTATTTTGTTCCGTGTGTTGTCCTTTATTTAGTAATTAGTATTAGCTTAAACCGTTTAATCTTGGCCATTGAAAAAAAAATATGTAAAAACACCAACACCTTTCACGAACCTAAATCTGCGATCAGCTGTTCAGTGCCAGAAGATTAACCCTTAGTGGGTGACGCGGGGGTCCCATCAGTCCACCGTATTTGGTCGAGCGATTTGTGGAAAAATATTGTTTATTGTTTATGTCCCGGGGACCCTTAACAAGAGCTCTTGGTAGGTTAAGTCTCCGTAGGGGCCCGAGTTAAATTAACTCCCGTAAAACTGGATCCACTCATCTACACATATTCCATTACGTATGGGTGAGGGTATCCCTGTTGGTTAAACGAAATTTCAGCAGTTATTTCCTTGTTTGCCTTTGTGTCGAACGTTTTGGTGTTTCTTAGTGGTTAGTGATAATTTTGAGTATAGCTATTTATTAATGAGAAAGATGAAATTGTCAATTTACGATTATTAAAGCTTGGATATATATTGAAGCATGATGCATTAAATTTAAAATAGAGGGAGGACGCATGGCGTAAGCCATGGATTAGGCCAGCCGTTACCGTTCCAGCAGAGGGTGGCCAAAATGAACGTTGTGTTTGGTCACAGGTAGGGCGGGCGCGCGAAGTGATAACACCCAAGCTTCACCCACTTGATAGCCGACTGTTTATGATTTTCTTTGTTGTTCTTAGGTTGTTGTTAGTTTTGATTTCCCGAGAAGTAGTATGTCTCCTTTTTTGTCTACATTTGGCGGGCAAGGGGAACTACCCAGCCCTGGGGTCGACAGCTAGCCGGCATTGCCCTCTGGGAAACAAGCCAAGTGTAACAAATGGCGCCCAATTTATTTTCGAATTCGCATGCATCTGGACTGGCGCAGGTTCGGGTGGTATTACAAGAAATGTCACTCGGGCTGGTAAAGGCAGATGAGGGGAATGAAAAAAAAAAAAAATTTAGTGGAGAAGACGACAGCTCGCGAAGTGCAGTTTAGCTGTCCCGGCAGAAGTCGCTGCTGCAGGCTTAAGGTGAGCGTAAAGCTGGTCCTTAATGGCGCGGGGTGATTGATGCTAGGGATGGATAGACGGAGGCAGTTAACGGATATATAAAATATGTGATAGGGACTTACGAATTACAGTTGAACATTTTGTCGCTATTCGATGTCGCAAGTGAACGTAAGTCACTGCCGTTCAACAAAAAAATGGACAGGGAGTTTGCGACGGACACATTGCCTGGTGGACTGTGATATCGAATAAATCTGTGATGGAATGTGATATTGGAATAAGTTAGAGTAAGTCATGTAGGTAAATGTTCATTGTAGTTTCGCACCTGTTTGTTTAAAACAAAGCCGCTTTCGTGTTTTTGAACCTGTTGTCTGTCTGCCGAGAGGTGGTGAGGAGTAGGTGGCCCGGGAGTCGTAAAGACAACCCGCGATGCATCTGTTGTCATGGCAGATCGGTATGATGAATGACAGGAACAAATCACAAGCAAAGTGAGCTCATGCACCGTGAGGCTTCTCGTTTATCGGCCATCGCTTAGAGCGATGACTAGAGTAGATGACAGGCCACACAAAGGTGGTGTTCGTAATTGTAGGATATCCGTAGGGCGACTGTCAAGTGGAGCGCAGAAACTGGAGCGGTTGCTGGTCCCGGCTAGTCACGTGTCCCCCTCTTAATGAATCTTGTAAGAAGAAGAAGAACTGTTAGGAATTTTTGTTGTTAGGTTTTGTGTTGTGTTGAATGTGTTTGAAGTTTGAGTGTCTTAGGTGTCGATCGAATATACATGTATGTTATTATTTATTTATTCAAATATTTAATTGCATATATCTTGTTAACGGCGCTGGTTGGCGCAATATTTATATCGGTATTTATTTATTTATTTATCGGAGTATTAATTGGTCCGAAGCGTGGTGTTATTTATTCTTACTAGTTATTTCTTTGGGTATTTATTTCTTTATTTATTTCTTTATTTATATGCCTTAGTTTAGGAGTTTCCCTTTTTTTTTTGTAATATTGGTGTTGCTCGGTGCAAATGCCACAAGAAGGGGGTAGTCGACAGTATCATACGCGATCACGCGTAAACAAAACAGTGGACCAGATAGGAGAAGTGTCAGGGGCGATGTTTGATCAAGATCGGGAGGAACCTGGAGCTGTGGGTGGGTTGCCAAGAGCACCGGTCCAGGCCAGGTCAGAAGAATGGCCAATGTCCGATCCTACACCCACGCTTGCTTCCGAACTGGCATCAGCAGTCAACGTATCGTTGGCTCAGGCTCATGCGACACACAGGGCAGCGAACACTGACTCGATTAGTCGGGTTTTGCAGGAGGAGTTGCGTAAGGGGTTTATCGAGATGATGCACCAACTCAACGAGGTACTCCAGCCGGTTAGACAGCTGCAGCAGCAGAAGGAACCGCAGCGGGAGGAGGTTCACCACGAGCAGGAGTATCGAGGAGCAATCCCGAAAAGGAAGCCGTCTAGCACGACTGATGCGCCGATTCCGCCACCAAAACCATTTTTGGCTCGCTCGGGGCGAGGTGGTATTGGTCTTGAACACCGATTTTGTGTTCCGAATTGAATTCCTACAAGCCCAATGCCGCTGTCCGTGGGATGAAGTTCTAAAGGGATTTCATCACCTGGTTACAGGAAACGCGCGGGAATGGTACTGGCAGTACATCCGTGATCATGGCGGTGGTGTTTGGCACGAACTAAGGGGCGACTTAATTGCTCGTTTCCGAGGCACGGCGTCCGAGTTCGACCGCATGAGAGAACTGCGAGAAAGAATGCAGCGGTCAAACGAGAGTGTGGAAGACTTTTTCCATGTCATGAGAAAGCTCGCGTCGAGGTTGGAGATGCCACCACCTGAAAAGGAGATGGTAAAAATCGTCAAAAAGGCACTCACAGATGAGATAGCGAGTTTCGTCTACGGCTTACGGGTTTATTCCTTAGACCAACTGCGGGATGAGTGCGTGGAAATAGAGGCACATCTGAAGAGGAAGGCTCGATCTTCGTGGCGAGGAGCACCCAAAGCCACAAACTATGGTCGCGGGCCGAATGCGAACGTCAGCGAGGTCGCGCAGGATCGGTCGATTGGCGATGAAGAGGCAGAGGTCATTGAGGAAGCGCAAGTGACACAGCGTGTTCCACAGAAGTTGATTTGCTGGAACTGCGGGCAGACCGATCATGGCTTTAGGGACTGTATGGCATCGGAGAGGCGAATTTTCTGCTACCGGTGTGGAAGGCCCGATGCATATTGTCCAACCTGTCCGAATTGCGCGGGAAACGTGAAGAGGGGTGCGATCCAAGCAGGCGAATCACGCTCAAAGAAGGGGCCTGCGCAGAGAAAGTAGAAGAAAATAAAAATGAATTAGATAGACGTAAATTGCATGCTAGGTTAAGGAACTTATCATATGAAGAGCGCTTAAGAAATTATTTAGAAACCAGATATATTATATTTTCTGAGCTACGAGTGGATGGTATGCGAGCACTGTCGGTGCGGGTGAGAAAGGCGAGATCCCGTTTTAAGCAAAGGCGAGCTATGAGGAGGCAGGTGATTGCTTCAGTAAAGCGTTGGTGCAAGAAAGACCCGAGAGTTTTCGCAGAAATCTCTATAATGGGCGAGTCCGTGCGAGGCCTGTTGGATTCAGGCGCTACACACATCATGCTAGGGTGTAATGGTCAGGAATTCCTGGAGAAGCTGGGCGTGGAGGCTCGTCGATATTCTTCTATAGTAAAGGTAGCGAATGGGGAAGATCGCGCAATCGTTGGCCGAGTAGAATTACCGGTGAAATACAAGTGAGAGGTAAAAAGATTAACGTTTTTCGTATGCCCTTTCTTGGAACAGGAAATTTACTTGGGGGTAGACTTTTGGCGGGTATTCTCATTGGCTCCTGAGGTGATGGGAGAAGGTCCAGTAGGGGCATCTCACAGATTAGTGGAAGAAGTGCTGGCTGATCAAGTCGCTCACTATGTGGAGGGCCCGGAGAAGGAGATAGTGCAGGAAGGATGGGAGTTGTCAGAAGAGCAAAGGGCAGCCTTGGATCAGGTGAAGGCAGAGTTTCTGACTTTCGAAGCCGTAGGCCTGGGGAGGACGTCGAGAGAGACTCACAAAATTCAGTTGGTGGAGAAGGCCGAGCCTGTGAAGGATCGACATTACCCGCTGTCGCCAGCGATGCAGGAAGTGGTGTGTGGTGAGGTGGACAAAATGTTGGCTTTGGGAGTCATCGAGTACAGTGATAGTCCGTGGAGCAACCGTACCACCGTGGTGCGAAGGCCGGGCAAAAATCGTTTCTGCCTCGATGCCCGAAAGCTCAACAAAGTAACCATCAAGGACGCTTACCCACTTCCTAGCATCGAGGGGATTTTGTCGCGTCTCGATCAGACGATATATATCTCCAGCGTCGACTTAAAATTCGCTTTTTGGCAAATCGAGCTGGACGAGCAGAGTCGACCATATACGGCGTTCACGGTGCCGGGACGGCCTCTGTTCCAGTTCCGTATGATGCCATTTGGCCTCTGCAACGCCGCACAACGCCTATGTAGACTGGTCGATAAGGTGATTCCGGTTGAGATGCGGTCAAACGTCTATGCGTATCTCGACGACTTGCTGATTATAGCTGAGGACTTCCAAACGCACGTGAAGATTCTGCGACAGGTTGCCGAGCGTCTACGAGAAGCAAATTTAACGATAGGGCTGAGCAAATCTCATGTTTGCTATAAAAACATGAAATACCTGGGATTTATAGTGGGAGGAGGAGCGCTGAAGATGGATCCGGATCGTGTGTAGGCCATTTTGCGCATTCCCGAGCCGCGATCTGTTCGAGAATTGCGTAGTTTCATGGGAACTGCGGGCTGGTACCTGCGCTTTATGAAAAACTATGCTGAGATGGCCGGTCCGCTCACAGACGCCCTGAAAAAGTCGGGAAATGGAAAGTTTAAATTGACGGAGGAGGCAAAACGAGCCATGGGGGAGCTAAAAGCTGCACTCACCTCGGCACCAGTCCTGGTACACGCGGATTTCAAGCGGCACTTCTACATACAGTGCGACGCCTCACATTATGGAGTAGGAGCCGTACTCTTCCAAAGGGATGACGAGCAGAACGAGAGGCCCATAGCGTTTTTCTCTGCCAAACTGAATTGCCACCAAAAAAACTACTCGGTGACAGAGAAAGAGTGTCTGGCAGCCCTCATGGCGATCCTTAAGTTCCGTCCGTACGTAGAGCTTATGCCGTTTACAGTCATAACTGACCACGCCAGTCTCAAATGGCTCATGACCATGAAGAACCTGGATGGTCGCTTAGCTCGTTGGTCCCTTCAACTGCAGGCCTTTGATTTCGGCATAGAACACCGGAAAGGAGCGGACAATGTAGTGGCAGATACATTGTCACGCAGTATTGAAGAGCTGGAAGTGGATCCGAGTAGTATCCTGGGTTTTGAAACGGTGGAGTTTGAATCTGGAGAATATCAGGAGTTAAGGAAGGAAATAACAGAGAACCAAGACCGCTTACCTGATCTCCAGATTGTTGACGGCATGATATTCAAGCGCATGCGCTTTGAACGATTGGATGATCAACTGGAGGGCGCCGTCTGGAAATTGTGGGTTCCGAGTTCGCTAACGGCCGCGTTGATAGACAAAGCACATTCGGAAGAGAAGACAGCGCACGGAGGAATCGCGAAAACCTTGCACTTATTGCGTAGGCAGTTTTACTGGCCGAACATGGCGATAGAGGTGCGGGATTATATCCGACGGTGCACCGTGTGCAAGGAGTCGAAAGCGCCGAACTATCGGATGCAGGTCGGGATGGGGCAAGAAGTGGTCACTGAGCGCCCGTTCCAAAAACTTTATTGTAGTGTATTGACACTCAGACTTAAGCACGCGTTGTCTTCAAGATTCTCTTTTATTCTATATCCCTTGGATGGTGTGACCGTATATAGATATTAATATAATACCTAACACGCCTCTCCTTAGATGTTTAATATACATGTCATTTACAAATATATTTTCTTATAACAATTTGATTTGTGTACTTAATCTAATTAGCGTATATAAAATTTATGTGATTTCGTATTTTTCTTTCTTCTTAATCTGTTTAGTATTTGTTTCAGTGTTTAATTTGTACATAATTTGATTTCATAATTCCTTTCTTTATATTATTTTATTGTTAAATACGCTTTACTACCTTCCCTGCCTCACGTGGTCTCAACTCTCTCCTGGTGGGTGTTGGTTGAGAAACTATTTGTTCATTGTTGGTTTTGGAATTGTCATCTACTGAACAATTGCTTTCGACATCAGGTGTTTTCGCATTAGGCGATGTATGATTGTTAGTGCTTTGGTTTCTAATTTGATCCAGGTGACGTTTTATTTCTCTGTTATTGTTCGCCAAAATACAACAATACGAACGCGGGCCCAGTTGTTGTTTTACAGTTGCCTGAGTCCAGCTTGCTTTGTTAGGATTTTTGTAGTCCCTAACCATAACTTTTTGACCCTTTAAAAATTCTGTGCTTCGTCTACCTTTGTGATTTACAACACACTCAGTCTGTTTTTTATTTATTATGCTTTCGACCGTAGGTGGTTTTAACAACGAAAATCTTGTTTTTAGTGTACGACCAAAAAATAATTTAGCAGGAGATTCGCCCGTAGTACAATGAATCGTATTTCGGTAATCGATCAAAAATCTATTTAAAATTGTATTAAAATCTTGTCTTTCATTAGCCTTTATGTTTGCATATAGTGATTTCTTAACAGTCTTTACAAAATTTTCTGCTTGACCATTAGTCGCTGGATGTCCTGGAGCAGTAAAAATGTGATTAACACCATTGTTTTTCATAAACGTTTTAAAATCATCAGAAGTAAACTGTCGTCCATTGTCACTAACTAACACGTCTGGTAAACCATATCGACAAAATACTTCTCTAAGCTTGTTGATAGTAAACAATGAAGTTATTTCCTTCGTTTTGAATACTTCTGCCCATTTTGTATAAGAATCTATAATAACCAATAAATGAAAACCTCTAATTGGTCCTGCAAAGTCTATGTGTACTCGACTCCAAGCCTTTCCTGTGGATTTCCACGGTATTAACAGACTCTTTTCTGGACTTGATTGTAGTTCCTGACAAGGAATACAATCTCGAATTAATTTCTCAATTTCAGAATCCATGCAAGGCCACCCCACATAAGAACGTGCTAACATTTTGGTTTTTACTATTCCCACATGCGATGCATGAAATTCTGCTAAAATAGCTTGTCTCAGTTTGGTTGGAATTACTACTCTGTGTCCCCATAAGATACAATCATATTCCACTGAAAGTTCATTTGTTTTAGAGATGTAGGCAGAAAACTCGCTGTCTTTTAATCTTGTCTTCGAACCAGTGTTAATTGCCTCACAAACTTTTGATAATATTGGGTCACGTCGTGTTTCACGAGCTATTTCTTTGAAGCTAATTTTGAACACCTTTTCGGACTGTATAAAATGTATGTAATTATAGTCTTCGTTTGGTACAGCCGTTTCCCATTGAGGCATTCTTGAGAGTCCATCTGCTATATTTAAGGTCCCCTTTATGTGTTCAACTGTATATTGAAAACCTGACAAAGTCAGTGCCCATCTTTGCATTCGTGCAGAGGCCATCAATGGAAGTCCTTTCAGGTCTCCAAATATGCTTAGTAATGGTTTGTGATCTGTTCGAAGGATGAACTTGTTTCCTAAAAGATACTGTCTTAATTTACTCACACAGAACACTATAGCCATGGCCTCTTTCTCGATTGTACTGTAATTATGCTCGCTTTTGGATAATGCTCTTGATACAAATGCTATTGGTTTGATATCTTCATTGCATTTATGTGATAAAACACCTGAAACTGCATGACTGCTAGCATCAGTCGTTAATACTAACGGTTGATCTGGGTTGTAGTGAACTAAAACTTGTTCAGAAGTTACTTCTTTCTTTACCTCTTCATATGCACTCTGACATTCGCGTGTCCAATTAAATTTTGTATTTTTCTTTAATAATGCATATAAAGGACTCATTATCTGAGCGAAATTATTGATAAACTTTGAATAATAATTTACCATGCCTATGAAAGCTCTAAGCTGTGATACGTTTTCCGGAGCCGGTGCAAACAATACACTCGCAACTCTATCATTGTTTTTGCTCAGTCCTATCCTGTCAATTGAAAATCCTAGGTAACAAATTTTGGATTTAAAGAACTCACATTTCTTGTCATTTAATTTAAGTCCAACTGATTTCAGTTTTCTAAGTACAGCTTTTAGGTTTGAAATATGTTCTTGAAGATCTCGTCCTGTAACTGTTATGTCATCTTGATAAACCACAACTCCTCGCATACCCTGAAACAACCCTTCCATTGTTTTTTGAAAAATAGCTGCTGCAGTTTTTATACCAAATGGTAAGCGTTTAACTTTCAATAGTCCAATATGTGTGCTCCAAGTACACAAATTTTGAGATTGCTCATCTAAATTTAGCTGATTGTAAGCATTTGACAGGTCAAGTTTTGAATACAGTGTACCCCCTTCAAGCGCTGCAAAAATGTCGTCTATTCGAGGTAGTGGATACTTTACGTCGACTAAAGACCGGTTTAATGTAACCTTATAGTCACCACAAATTCGTATGTCACCGTTTGGTTTTAAAATCGGTGCCAAAGGTGTTGCCCATTCAGAACTAACAACTTGCTCTAAAATTCCATCATCTATGAATTTTCGTAACTGCACTTCAATCTTTTCTTTCCATGCTAATGGTACTGACCTAGGCTTGAAAAATATTGGTTTTGCATCTTCTTTTAATAGTAACGATATCGTATTCGTAGTATATGAACCTAAACGAGGCTCAAAAACTTCAGCAAACTCCGATTTAATCTGTTCTGTAATTACAGAATTTGGTTCATTTACGTACACATTGTTCACCTGCATTAACTCAAAATTAAAAGCTCTCAAAAATGTTCTACCTAGCAAAGGTGGACTCACTGCATTGGTTACAACAACAACAATTTGTTTTTTTAGACCTCGATATTCGATCGTTGCATCGTACTCACCAATAACTTTGATTGAATCTCCATTGTAATCTACATATGGAACTAGACATTTTCTAAGTGGTCTGCTGGTATTTAAGCTTTCGTAAAATGTTTTTGGAACCAATGTGCACGGTGCACCAGTGTCGCAAGCAATTTTCGTTATGTTTCCATCAATTTTTACAGGTAAATAATATACTCCACTAGTTGAGGTTGTATCAACGCTATAGATAGAAAAGTTATAATTATCATTATCAAAATTATTATCAGAATAGGTGTCATGTTTTGTTTGAGATACATAATTTACGGATTTTTTTGATTTATTTTTACAAATGCTCGCCAAGTGACCTATTTTTCCACAGCTGTGACATTTGCATGCCTTATACTTGCAATTGTTTGAGTTATGATTTCGCCAGCCACAGTGTGTGCATGGCTGCTGCTTCTTTTCTCTGCCAGCGTCGCAGTCGTTTTCGCCGTCGCCGTCACCGTCGCTTCTGCCGCCTCTGTAACTCACGTTTCGGTTGCCCTTGAAATGACTTCTGCCGTTGCTCTTTGCTTGATCTCTGTTCTCGCCTCTTTGCCTCTGCCATTGACTAGTCCCGTTCTTTTGATGCATGTAGTTGACGTTGTGTTCTGTCTTCCTTGTGCTGATCTTCGTCTCCATGATCATCGCCTTCTTGAGTGCATCAGCCAGAGTTAGATTTTCGTCTTCTTCACATATTCTTTCATATATAGGGTTGGGAAGGCTCATCACAAATTGGTTTAATACAAACGCTTCCAGATTTGAGCCAAATTTGCATTCCAATGCCAATTGTTTAACTCGAGCATACCACTCCGCTACAGTCTCATCTTCACTTTTTGTGGACATGTGAAATTTTTTTCTTTCTCTGAATATGAGTGTAGGTGGTGTGTAGTGTGTTTTTAAAATTTCACATAATCCTTTGTATGCTTTTGATACGGGTGATACCGGATTGCACAAACTATGTAGTACAGTGTAAGCCGCTGTACCGATCGACTTCAACAAAACTGCCTTTTTTGTGTTTTCCTCTTTCACATTCAATTCGCACAAATGTATGTCGAATTTTTCCTTCCAAATGCAGAACGTTTCTTGGTGTGGCGAAAACTCAGCAATTGTTGCCATTTGATAGAATGTTGGTGCTTCATTTTTCGTCATGTTGCTATTCATATATTATATGCACTTTTAACATGTGTATGTATACGTTTTATTTTATCCTCGTCGCCAATTATGTAGTGTATTGACACTCAGACTTAAGCACGCGTTGTCTTCAAGATTCTCTTTTATTCTATATCCCTTGGATGGTGTGACCGTATATAGATATTAATATAATACCTAACAGAAACGATTCCTTCTGGACGTTACACACATCCACTTTCACCACAAATCTAATATACCCCAATACTCATTTTGAGTATCGGGTATAAAAAAGAGAAGGAAAAGAGAAGAAAACGAGGGGAACGTTGTGAGTTGCTGCGGACACCGCAACAGTTATACGGTTATACCCGATACTAAGTCAGTAGGGCTCTCCTCCGGCAGACGCCGCTAATATTAAACGACACGACAAAGAGTGCGTGCGAGAGAGACAGAAAATCAGTCTGAGCGTTACGTCGGGCGCTGCGTAGCCACTGCAAATTGATTTGTTCCTATTGGCTATAAAAATGATCTGATCTGATCCAGATTCAGCAATCTGATAGATATGGTCATTATCTATGATTCTGCGTTTTTAGTTTTCTCGAATCTGAAATATTGTGGATGCAACAGATTTTCGTTTTTTGAGGGGGCGGAAGGGGGTCGGGCGAAATTCTGAGACATACGTTTTATAGTGAGATCTAACAGAAGTGCGGATACCAAATTTGGTTACTCTAGCCTTAATAGTCTCTGAGATTTGTGGATGCCCCAGATTTTCGTCCTTTGCGGGGGCGGAAGGGGGTGTGGCGAAATTTGGACAAGAAACGTTCAAGGTCCGATATCACAGGAGTGTGGATACCAAATTTGGTTGCTCTGGCTCTTATAGGTTCTGAGATCCTTGAACTCATATTTTGCAATTGGCAAAACCGACCATGAAACCTGTGTGTTAGAGAGAGACAGAGCGAGAAAGAATGAAATTGTTTTCTTGATTCTGGCTATAATAATTATACGATCTGGTTGAGATCTTACATTCTAAAACATATAGTCATCCTCTACGGACGGACGGACGGACGGATGGACGGACGGACGGACAGACGGACAGACAGACAGGGCTCAATCTACTCGGCTATTGATGCTGCCCAATGCCGCTGTCCGTGGGATGAAGTTCTAAAGGGATTTCATCACCTGGTTACAGGAAACGCGCGGGAATGGTACTGGCAGTACATCCGTGATCATGGCGGTGGTGTTTGGCACGAACTAAGGGGCGACTTAATTGCTCGTTTCCGAGGCACGGCGTCCGAGTTCGACCGCATGAGAGAACTGCGAGAAAGAATGCAGCGGTCAAACGAGAGTGTGGAAGACTTTTTCCATGTCATGAGAAAGCACTCGAAGAGGTTGGAGATCCCACCCCCTGAAAAGGAGATGGTAAAAATCGTCAAAAAGGCACTCACAGATGAGATAGCGAGTTTCGTCTACGGCTTACGGGTTTATTCCTTAGACCAACTGCGGGATGAGTGCGTGGAAATAGAGGCACATCTGAAGAGGAAGGCTCGATCTTCGTGGCGAGGAGCACCCAAAGCCACAAACTATGGTCGCGGGCCGAATGCGAACGTCAGCGAGGTCGCGCAGGATCGGTCGATTGGCGATGAAGAGGCAGAGGTCCTTGAGGAAGCGCAAGTGACACAGCGTGTTCCACAGAAGTTGATTTGCTGGAACTGCGGGCAGACCGATCATGGCTTTAGGGACTGTATGGCATCGGAGAGGCGAATTTTCTGCTACCGGTGTGGAAGGCCCGATGCATATTGTCCGAATTGCGCGGGAAACGTGAAGAGGGGTGCGATCCAAGCAGGCGAATCACGCTCAAAGAAGGGGCCTGCGCAGAGAAAGTAGAAGAAAATAAAAATGAATTAGATAGACGTAAATTGCATGCTAGGTTAAGGAACTTATCATATGAAGAGCGCTTAAGAAATTATTTAGAAACCAGATATATTATATTTTCTGAGCTACGAGTGGATGGTATGCGAGCACTGTCGGTGCGGGTGAGAAAGGCGAGATCCCGTTTTAAGCAAAGGCGAGCTATGAGGAGGCAGGTGATTGCTTCAGTAAAGCGTTGGTGCAAGAAAGACCCGAGAGTTTTCGCAGAAATCTCTATAATGGGCGAGTCCGTGCGAGGCCTGTTGGATTCAGGCGCTACACACATCATGCTAGGGTGTAATGGTCAGGAATTCCTGGAGAAGCTGGGCGTGGAGGCTCGTCGATATTCTTCTATAGTAAAGGTAGCGAATGGGGAAGATCGCGCAATCGTTGGCCGAGTAGAATTACCGGTGAAATACAAGTGAGAGGTAAAAAGATTAACGTTTTTCGTATGCCCTTTCTTGGAACAGGAAATTTACTTGGGGGTAGACTTTTGGCGGGTATTCTCATTGGCTCCTGAGGTGATGGGAGAAGGTCCAGTAGGGGCATCTCACAGATTAGTGGAAGAAGTGCTGGCTGATCAAGTCGCTCACTATGTGGAGGGCCCGGAGAAGGAGATAGTGCAGGAAGGATGGGAGTTGTCAGAAGAGCAAAGGGCAGCCTTGGATCAGGTGAAGGCAGAGTTTCTGACTTTCGAAGCCGTAGGCCTGGGGAGGACGTCGAGAGAGACTCACAAAATTCAGTTGGTGGAGAAGGCCGAGCCTGTGAAGGATCGACATTACCCGCTGTCGCCAGCGATGCAGGAAGTGGTGTGTGGTGAGGTGGACAAAATGTTGGCTTTGGGAGTCATCGAGTACAGTGATAGTCCGTGGAGCAACCGTACCACCGTGGTGCGAAGGCCGGGCAAAAATCGTTTCTGCCTCGATGCCCGAAAGCTCAACAAAGTAACCATCAAGGACGCTTACCCACTTCCTAGCATCGAGGGGATTTTGTCGCGTCTCGATCAGACGATATATATCTCCAGCGTCGACTTAAAATTCGCTTTTTGGCAAATCGAGCTGGACGAGCAGAGTCGACCATATACGGCGTTCACGGTGCCGGGACGGCCTCTGTTCCAGTTCCGTATGATGCCATTTGGCCTCTGCAACGCCGCACAACGCCTATGTAGACTGGTCGATAAGGTGATTCCGGTTGAGATGCGGTCAAACGTCTATGCGTATCTCGACGACTTGCTGATTATAGCTGAGGACTTCCAAACGCACGTGAAGATTCTGCGACAGGTTGCCGAGCGTCTACGAGAAGCAAATTTAACGATAGGGCTGAGCAAATCTCATGTTTGCTATAAAAACATGAAATACCTGGGATTTATAGTGGGAGGAGGAGCGCTGAAGATGGATCCGGATCGTGTGTCGGCCATTTTGCGCATTCCCGAGCCGCGATCTGTTCGAGAATTGCGTAGTTTCATGGGAACTGCGGGCTGGTACCGGCGCTTTATGAAAAACTATGCTGAGATGGCCGGTCCGCTCACAGACGCCCTGAAAAAGTCGGGAAATGGAAAGTTTAAATTGACGGAGGAGGCAAAACGAGCCATGGGGGAGCTAAAAGCTGCACTCACCTCGGCACCAGTCCTGGTACACGCGGATTTCAAGCGGCACTTCTACATACAGTGCGACGCCTCACATTATGGAGTAGGAGCCGTACTCTTCCAAAGGGATGACGAGCAGAACGAGAGGCCCATAGCGTTTTTCTCTGCCAAACTGAATTGCCACCAAAAAAACTACTCGGTGACAGAGAAAGAGTGTCTGGCAGCCCTCATGGCGATCCTTAAGTTCCGTCCGTACGTAGAGCTTATGCCGTTTACAGTCATAACTGACCACGCCAGTCTCAAATGGCTCATGACCATGAAGAACCTGGATGGTCGCTTAGCTCGTTGGTCCCTTCAACTGCAGGCCTTTGATTTCGGCATAGAACACCGGAAAGGAGCGGACAATGTAGTGGCAGATACATTGTCACGCAGTATTGAAGAGCTGGAAGTGGATCCGAGTAGTATCCTGGGTTTTGAAACGGTGGAGTTTGAATCTGGAGAATATCAGGAGTTAAGGAAGGAAATAACAGAGAACCAAGACCGCTTACCTGATCTCCAGATTGTTGACGGCATGATATTCAAGCGCATGCGCTTTGAACGATTGGATGATCAACTGGAGTGCGCCGTCTGGAAATTGTGGGTTCCGAGTTCGCTGACGGCCGCGTTGATAGACAAAGCACATTCGGAAGAGAAGACAGCGCACGGAGGAATCGCGAAAACCTTGCACTTATTGCGTAGGCAGTTTTACTGGCCGAACATGGCGATAGAGGTGCGGGATTATATCCGACGGTGCACCGTGTGCAAGGAGTCGAAAGCGCCGAACTATCGGATGCAGGTCGGGATGGGGCAAGAAGTGGTCACTGAGCGCCCGTTCCAAAAACTTTATATTGATTTTTTGGGCAAATATCCGCGGTCAAAGAACGGTCAGGCGTGGATATTTATTGTAGTTGACCAGTTCTCTAAGTTCACATTCCTAAGGACCATGACCAAGGCCACAGCAAAGGAAGTTGTAAGATTCCTCGTTCACGAGGTGTTTTACAAGTTTGGAGTGCCGGAGATGATTCACTCGGACAATGGAGCTCAGTTCGTCTCGAAAACTTTTAAGGAGATGACCGATGCATTCGGAGTCACTCATATGAGGACGCCAGTGTATTCTCCGCAGAGTAACGCAGCCGAACGCGTGAATCGCACAGTACTCAGCGCGATTCGGGCGTATCTGGAAGACGATCACCGGGACTGGGATGTGCATCTGCCGGAGATAGAACTGGCTATTAGGAACTCGGTTCACGAGGCAACAGGCGTAACACCATTCTTTGCAGTCTTCGGGCAGCAAATGTATTTGCATGGGTCATGCTACAAGCTGGCAAAGCGACTGCGGTCAATCGGCGAGCATGACATATCGCTGCTGGAGGGTCAGGACAAGCGACAACTCATCCAAGAGAGGATTCGCGCTAGTTTACATCAGGCATACGAGCGTAGTAGGGTAAGATACAACCAGCGAGCTCGGGTGTTTTACGCGAGGCCGGGACAAGAGGTATTCCGCCGAAATTTTGTCCTTAGTGACTTCGGAAAAGGCTTTAATGCCAAGTTCGCGCGCAAATTCATCCGATGCCGGGTAGTGAAGCCAGTAGGAGAGAACGCGTATGCTCTGGAGGACCTTAACGGCCGTCCCATAGGAGTGTACCACGCCAAAGACCTGAGAATGTAGTGAGGTGTGGGTGTGGCCTACGTTGGGCGCGGCAGAAGAATGCAGGGCACGCCGGCGTGTGCTCAATAGTGTTCCGGAATCCGGTGGGCATGCCCACGCGTATGTTGTCCCTCCTGGGACTCACGACATACTCGTGGTGGTGTTCCAGTCCCACCTGAACGATAGGTGGCCAGGGCTGAGGGCGACGCGCCATCTAGCGGAAGTCCAGGGAGGCTCGATGGAGTATGGGGACATCGGGGGGACCTGGAGCCGGTACTGGGGATATAAGGAAGAGAATAGGATTAGTTATATGTATTAGTAAGGGAAAAAGGGATAAATAGGAGTGAAAATATTAGAAAACGTGGATTGGATTATGGAAATCGTGGAGCGTGGACGGAGTAACGTCGAAATTTGAAATTTTGTGCTTAAAACAGAAAGTTTGAAGTGAGTACAGAAAAGGCGGGCGATAAAATAGGTTGTAATGCAAAAAATTTTACTAACAGCTGGCAAGGAATATAGCCACCAGAACCGGGCCAGAAGGTTTCCTGGAGAGGGACACTGGAGTTCGAGAAAGTCGACTGCAGAGAAGAAGACTGCCCAACGGAACCTGAGTGAGTTCGTTCCAGTTGCGCGTGTGTGAGCCAAGTAGCGCGGGACGTGTGAAGGGGGAGGGTGAAAGAGGACGATTTAGCTGCCAGGGCGATTCTAGCCACACCGCACGATCGTTGCATCGCCTTCCAGTGCGTGCCACACGTTTGGTCTCATTCACCAAGTAAAAACCCCGAAACCCTATTCACACACACACACACACGCGCACACGTATACACGGACCTATATAAATTTAGGGCTGACCGGCCACGGCCAGCGATCGCCCACGTCGTTTGAACTTAAAGAAAAAAAACATAATCCGCACTCCAAACACCGTTCCACATTAAATGTTATTTTGTTCCGTGTGTTGTCCTTTATTTAGTAATTAGTATTAGCTTAAACCGTTTAATCTTGGCCATTGAAAAAAAAATATGTAAAAACACCAACACCTTTCACGAACCTAATTCTGCGATCAGCTGTTCAGTGCCAGAAGATTAACCCTTAGTGGGTGACGCGGGGGTCCCATCAGTCCACCGTATTTGGTCGAGCGATTTGTGGAAAAATATTGTTTATTGTTTATGTCCCGGGGACCCTTAACAAGAGCTCTTGGTAGGTTAAGTCTCCGTAGGGGCCCGAGTTAAATTAACTCCCGTAAAACTGGATCCACTCATCTACACATATTCCATTACGTATGGGTGAGGGTATCCCTGTTGGTTGAACGAAATTTCAGCAGTTATTTCCTTGTTTGCCTTTGTGTCGAACGTTTTGGTGTTTCTTGGTGGTTAGTGATAATTTTGAGTATAGCTATTTATTAATGAGAAAGATGAAATTGTCAATTTACGATTATTAAAGCTTGGATATATATTGAAGCATGATGCATTAAATTTAAAATAGAGGGAGGACGCATGGCGTAAGCCATGGATTAGGCCAGCCGTTACCGTTCCAGCAGAGGGTGGCCAAAATGAACGTTGTGTTTGGTCACAGGTAGGGCGGGCGCGCGAAGTGATAACACCCAAGCTTCACCCACTTGATAGCCGACTGTTTATGATTTTCTTTGTTGTTCTTAGGTTGTTGTTAGTTTTGATTTCCCGAGAAGTAGTATGTCTCCTTTTTTGTCTACATTTGGCGGGCAAGGGGAACTACCCAGCCCTGGGGTCGACAGCTAGCCGGCATTGCCCTCTGGGAAACAAGCCAAGTGTAACAAATGGCGCCCAATTTATTTTCGAATTCGCATGCATCTGGACTGGCGCAGGTTCGGGTGGTATTACAAGAAATGTCACTCGGGCTGGTAAAGGCAGATGAGGGGAATGAAAAAAAAAAAAAAATTTAGTGGAGAATACGACAGCTCGCGAAGTGCAGTTTAGCTGTCCCGGCAGAAGTCGCTGCTGCAGGCTTAAGGTGAGCGTAAAGCTGGTCCTTAATGGCGCGGGGTGATTGATGCTAGGGATGGATAGACGGAGGCAGTTAACGGATATATAAAATATGTGATAGGGACTTACGAATTACAGTTGAACATTTTGTCGCTATTCGATGTCGCAAGTGAACGTAAGTCACTGCCGTTCAACAAAAAAATGGACAGGGAGTTTGCGACGGACACATTGCCTGGTGGACTGTGATATCGAATAAATCTGTGATGGAATGTGATATTGGAATAAGTTAGAGTAAGTCATGTAGGTAAATGTTCATTGTAGTTTCGCACCTGTTTGTTTAAAACAAAGCCGCTTTCGTGTTTTTGAACCTGTTGTCTGTCTGCCGAGAGGTGGTGAGGAGTAGGTGGCCCGGGAGTCGTAAAGACAACCCGCGATGCATCTGTTGTCATGGCAGATCGGTATGATGAATGACAGGAACAAATCACAAGCAAAGTGAGCTCATGCACCGTGAGGCTTCTCGTTTATCGGCCATCGCTTAGAGCGATGACTAGAGTAGATGACAGGCCACACAAAGGTGGTGTTCGTAATTGTAGGATATCCGTAGGGCGACTGTCAAGTGGAGCGCAGAAACTGGAGCGGTTGCTGGTCCCGGCTAGTCACGTGTCCCCCTCTTAATGAATCTTGTAAGAAGAAGAAGAACTGTTAGGAATTTTTGTTGTTAGGTTTTGTGTTGTGTTGAATGTGTTTGAAGTTTGAGTGTCTTAGGTGTCGATCGAATATACATGTATGTTATTATTTATTTATTCAAATATTTAATTGCATATATCTTGTTAACGGCGCTGGTTGGCGCAATATTTATATCGGTATTTATTTATTTATTTATCGGAGTATTAATTGGTCCGAAGCGTGGTGTTATTTATTCTTACTAGTTATTTCTTTGGGTATTTATTTCTTTATTTATTTCTTTATTTATATGCCTTAGTTTAGGAGTTTCCCTTTTTTTTTTGTAATATTGGTGTTGCTCGGTGCAAATGCCACAAGAAGGGGGTAGTCGACAGTATCATACGCGATCACGCGTAAACAAAACAGTGGACCAGATAGGAGAAGTGTCAGGGGCGATGTTTGATCAAGATCGGGAGGAACCTGGAGCTGTGGGTGGGTTGCCAAGAGCACCGGTCCAGGCCAGGTCAGAAGAATGGCCAATGTCCGATCCTACACCCACGCTTGCTTCCGAACTGGCATCAGCAGTCAACGTATCGTTGGCTCAGGCTCATGCGACACACAGGGCAGCGAACACTGACTCGATTAGTCGGGTTTTGCAGGAGGAGTTGCGTAAGGGGTTTATCGAGATGATGCACCAACTCAACGAGGTACTCCAGCCGGTTAGACAGCTGCAGCAGCAGAAGGAACCGCAGCGGGAGGAGGTTCACCACGAGCAGGAGTATCGAGGAGCAATCCCGAAAAGGAAGCCGTCTAGCACGACTGATGCGCCGATTCCGCCACCAAAACCATTTTTGGCTCGCTCGGGGCGAGGTGGTATTGGTCTTGAACACCGATTTTGTGTTCCGAATTGAATTCCTACAAGCCCAATGCCGCTGTCCGTGGGATGAAGTTCTAAAGGGATTTCATCACCTGGTTACAGGAAACGCGCGGGAATGGTACTGGCAGTACATCCGTGATCATGGCGGTGGTGTTTGGCACGAACTAAGGGGCGACTTAATTGCTCGTTTCCGAGGCACGGCGTCCGAGTTCGACCGCATGAGAGAACTGCGAGAAAGAATGCAGCGGTCAAACGAGAGTGTGGAAGACTTTTTCCATGTCATGAGAAAGCTCGCGTCGAGGTTGGAGATGCCACCACCTGAAAAGGAGATGGTAAAAATCGTCAAAAAGGCACTCACAGATGAGATAGCGAGTTTCGTCTACGGCTTACGGGTTTATTCCTTAGACCAACTGCGGGATGAGTGCGTGGAAATAGAGGCACATCTGAAGAGGAAGGCTCGATCTTCGTGGCGAGGAGCACCCAAAGCCACAAACTATGGTCGCGGGCCGAATGCGAACGTCAGCGAGGTCGCGCAGGATCGGTCGATTGGCGATGAAGAGGCAGAGGTCATTGAGGAAGCGCAAGTGACACAGCGTGTTCCACAGAAGTTGATTTGCTGGAACTGCGGGCAGACCGATCATGGCTTTAGGGACTGTATGGCATCGGAGAGGCGAATTTTCTGCTATCGGTGTGGAAGGCCCGATGCATATTGTCCAACCTGTCCGAATTGCGCGGGAAACGTGAAGAGGGGTGCGATCCAAGCAGGCGAATCACGCTCAAAGAAGGGGCCTGCGCAGAGAAAGTAGAAGAAAATAAAAATGAATTAGATAGACGTAAATTGCATGCTAGGTTAAGGAACTTATCATATGAAGAGCGCTTAAGAAATTATTTAGAAACCAGATATATTATATTTTCTGAGCTACGAGTGGATGGTATGCGAGCACTGTCGGTGCGGGTGAGAAAGGCGAGATCCCGTTTTAAGCAAAGGCGAGCTATGAGGAGGCAGGTGATTGCTTCAGTAAAGCGTTGGTGCAAGAAAGACCCGAGAGTTTTCGCAGAAATCTCTATAATGGGCGAGTCCGTGCGAGGCCTGTTGGATTCAGGCGCTACACACATCATGCTAGGGTGTAATGGTCAGGAATTCCTGGAGAAGCTGGGCGTGGAGGCTCGTCGATATTCTTCTATAGTAAAGGTAGCGAATGGGGAAGATCGCGCAATCGTTGGCCGAGTAGAATTACCGGTGAAATACAAGTGAGAGGTAAAAAGATTAACGTTTTTCGTATGCCCTTTCTTGGAACAGGAAATTTACTTGGGGGTAGACTTTTGGCGGGTATTCTCATTGGCTCCTGAGGTGATGGGAGAAGGTCCAGTAGGGGCATCTCACAGATTAGTGGAAGAAGTGCTGGCTGATCAAGTCGCTCACTATGTGGAGGGCCCGGAGAAGGAGATAGTGCAGGAAGGATGGGAGTTGTCAGAAGAGCAAAGGGCAGCCTTGGATCAGGTGAAGGCAGAGTTTCTGACTTTCGAAGCCGTAGGCCTGGGGAGGACGTCGAGAGAGACTCACAAAATTCAGTTGGTGGAGAAGGCCGAGCCTGTGAAGGATCGACATTACCCGCTGTCGCCAGCGATGCAGGAAGTGGTGTGTGGTGAGGTGGACAAAATGTTGGCTTTGGGAGTCATCGAGTACAGTGATAGTCCGTGGAGCAACCGTACCACCGTGGTGCGAAGGCCGGGCAAAAATCGTTTCTGCCTCGATGCCCGAAAGCTCAACAAAGTAACCATCAAGGACGCTTACCCACTTCCTAGCATCGAGGGGATTTTGTCGCGTCTCGATCAGACGATATATATCTCCAGCGTCGACTTAAAATTCGCTTTTTGGCAAATCGAGCTGGACGAGCAGAGTCGACCATATACGGCGTTCACGGTGCCGGGACGGCCTCTGTTCCAGTTCCGTATGATGCCATTTGGCCTCTGCAACGCCGCACAACGCCTATGTAGACTGGTCGATAAGGTGATTCCGGTTGAGATGCGGTCAAACGTCTATGCGTATCTCGACGACTTGCTGATTATAGCTGAGGACTTCCAAACGCACGTGAAGATTCTGCGACAGGTTGCCGAGCGTCTACGAGAAGCAAATTTAACGATAGGGCTGAGCAAATCTCATGTTTGCTATAAAAACATGAAATACCTGGGATTTATAGTGGGAGGAGGAGCGCTGAAGATGGATCCGGATCGTGTGTCGGCCATTTTGCGCATTCCCGAGCCGCGATCTGTTCGAGAATTGCGTAGTTTCATGGGAACTGCGGGCTGGTACCGGCGCTTTATGAAAAACTATGCTGAGATGGCCGGTCCGCTCACAGACGCCCTGAAAAAGTCGGGAAATGGAAAGTTTAAATTGACGGAGGAGGCAAAACGAGCCATGGGGGAGCTAAAAGCTGCACTCACCTCGGCACCAGTCCTGGTACACGCGGATTTCAAGCGGCACTTCTACATACAGTGCGACGCCTCACATTATGGAGTAGGAGCCGTACTCTTCCAAAGGGATGACGAGCAGAACGAGAGGCCCATAGCGTTTTTCTCTGCCAAACTGAATTGCCACCAAAAAAACTACTCGGTGACAGAGAAAGAGTGTCTGGCAGCCCTCATGGCGATCCTTAAGTTCCGTCCGTACGTAGAGCTTATGCCGTTTACAGTCATAACTGACCACGCCAGTCTCAAATGGCTCATGACCATGAAGAACCTGGATGGTCGCTTAGCTCGTTGGTCCCTTCAACTGCAGGCCTTTGATTTCGGCATAGAACACCGGAAAGGAGCGGACAATGTAGTGGCAGATACATTGTCACGCAGTATTGAAGAGCTGGAAGTGGATCCGAGTAGTATCCTGGGTTTTGAAACGGTGGAGTTTGAATCTGGAGAATATCAGGAGTTAAGGAAGGAAATAACAGAGAACCAAGACCGCTTACCTGATCTCCAGATTGTTGACGGCATGATATTCAAGCGCATGCGCTTTGAACGATTGGATGATCAACTGGAGGGCGCCGTCTGGAAATTGTGGGTTCCGAGTTCGCTAACGGCCGCGTTGATAGACAAAGCACATTCGGAAGAGAAGACAGCGCACGGAGGAATCGCGAAAACCTTGCACTTATTGCGTAGGCAGTTTTACTGGCCGAACATGGCGATAGAGGTGCGGGATTATATCCGACGGTGCACCGTGTGCAAGGAGTCGAAAGCGCCGAACTATCGGATGCAGGTCGGGATGGGGCAAGAAGTGGTCACTGAGCGCCCGTTCCAAAAACTTTATTGTAGTGTATTGACACTCAGACTTAAGCACGCGTTGTCTTCAAGATTCTCTTTTATTCTATATCCCTTGGATGGTGTGACCGTATATAGATATTAATATAATACCTAACACGCCTCTCCTTAGATGTTTAATATACATGTCATTTACAAATATATTTTCTTATAACAATTTGATTTGTGTACTTAATCTAATTAGCGTATATAAAATTTATGTGATTTCGTATTTTTCTTTCTTCTTAATCTGTTTAGTATTTGTTTCAGTGTTTAATTTGTACATAATTTGATTTCATAATTCCTTTCTTTATATTATTTTATTGTTAAATACGCTTTACTACCTTCCCTGCCTCACGTGGTCTCAACTCTCTCCTGGTGGGTGTTGGTTGAGAAACTATTTGTTCATTGTTGGTTTTGGAATTGTCATCTACTGAACAATTGCTTTCGACATCAGGTGTTTTCGCATTAGGCGATGTATGATTGTTAGTGCTTTGGTTTCTAATTTGATCCAGGTGACGTTTTATTTCTCTGTTATTGTTCGCCAAAATACAACAATACGAACGCGGGCCCAGTTGTTGTTTTACAGTTGCCTGAGTCCAGCTTGCTTTGTTAGGATTTTTGTAGTCCCTAACCATAACTTTTTGACCCTTTAAAAATTCTGTGCTTCGTCTACCTTTGTGATTTACAACACACTCAGTCTGTTTTTTATTTATTATGCTTTCGACCGTAGGTGGTTTTAACAACGAAAATCTTGTTTTTAGTGTACGACCAAAAAATAATTTAGCAGGAGATTCGCCCGTAGTACAATGAATCGTATTTCGGTAATCGATCAAAAATCTATTTAAAATTGTATTAAAATCTTGTCTTTCATTAGCCTTTATGTTTGCATATAGTGATTTCTTAACAGTCTTTACAAAATTTTCTGCTTGACCATTAGTCGCTGGATGTCCTGGAGCAGTAAAAATGTGATTAACACCATTGTTTTTCATAAACGTTTTAAAATCATCAGAAGTAAACTGTCGTCCATTGTCACTAACTAACACGTCTGGTAAACCATATCGACAAAATACTTCTCTAAGCTTGTTGATAGTAAACAATGAAGTTATTTCCTTCGTTTTGAATACTTCTGCCCATTTTGTATAAGAATCTATAATAACCAATAAATGAAAACCTCTAATTGGTCCTGCAAAGTCTATGTGTACTCGACTCCAAGCCTTTCCTGTGGATTTCCACGGTATTAACAGACTCTTTTCTGGACTTGATTGTAGTTCCTGACAAGGAATACAATCTCGAATTAATTTCTCAATTTCAGAATCCATGCAAGGCCACCCCACATAAGAACGTGCTAACATTTTGGTTTTTACTATTCCCACATGCGATGCATGAAATTCTGCTAAAATAGCTTGTCTCAGTTTGGTTGGAATTACTACTCTGTGTCCCCATAAGATACAATCATATTCCACTGAAAGTTCATTTGTTTTAGAGATGTAGGCAGAAAACTCGCTGTCTTTTAATCTTGTCTTCGAACCAGTGTTAATTGCCTCACAAACTTTTGATAATATTGGGTCACGTCGTGTTTCACGAGCTATTTCTTTGAAGCTAATTTTGAACACCTTTTCGGACTGTATAAAATGTATGTAATTATAGTCTTCGTTTGGTACAGCCGTTTCCCATTGAGGCATTCTTGAGAGTCCATCTGCTATATTTAAGGTCCCCTTTATGTGTTCAACTGTATATTGAAAACCTGACAAAGTCAGTGCCCATCTTTGCATTCGTGCAGAGGCCATCAATGGAAGTCCTTTCAGGTCTCCAAATATGCTTAGTAATGGTTTGTGATCTGTTCGAAGGATGAACTTGTTTCCTAAAAGATACTGTCTTAATTTACTCACACAGAACACTATAGCCAGGGCCTCTTTCTCGATTGTACTGTAATTATGCTCGCTTTTGGATAATGCTCTTGATACAAATGCTATTGGTTTGATATCTTCATTGCATTTATGTGATAAAACACCTGAAACTGCATGACTGCTAGCATCAGTCGTTAATACTAACGGTTGATCTGGGTTGTAGTGAACTAAAACTTGTTCAGAAGTTACTTCTTTCTTTACCTCTTCATATGCACTCTGACATTCGCGTGTCCAATTAAATTTTGTATTTTTCTTTAATAATGCATATAAAGGACTCATTATCTGAGCGAAATTATTGATAAACTTTGAATAATAATTTACCATGCCTATGAAAGCTCTAAGCTGTGATACGTTTTCCGGAGCCGGTGCAAACAATACACTCGCAACTCTATCATTGTTTTTGCTCAGTCCTATCCTGTCAATTGAAAATCCTAGGTAACAAATTTTGGATTTAAAGAACTCACATTTCTTGTCATTTAATTTAAGTCCAACTGATTTCAGTTTTCTAAGTACAGCTTTTAGGTTTGAAATATGTTCTTGAAGATCTCGTCCTGTAACTGTTATGTCATCTTGATAAACCACAACTCCTCGCATACCCTGAAACAACCCTTCCATTGTTTTTTGAAAAATAGCTGCTGCAGTTTTTATACCAAATGGTAAGCGTTTAACTTTCAATAGTCCAATATGTGTGCTCCAAGTACACAAATTTTGAGATTGCTCATCTAAATTTAGCTGATTGTAAGCATTTGACAGGTCAAGTTTTGAATACAGTGTACCCCCTTCAAGCGCTGCAAAAATGTCGTCTATTCGAGGTAGTGGATACTTTACGTCGACTAAAGACCGGTTTAATGTAACCTTATAGTCACCACAAATTCGTATGTCACCGTTTGGTTTTAAAATCGGTACCAAAGGTGTTGCCCATTCAGAACTAACAACTTGCTCTAAAATTCCATCATCTATGAATTTTCGTAACTGCACTTCAATCTTTTCTTTCCATGCTAATGGTACTGACCTAGGCTTGAAAAATATTGGTTTTGCATCTTCTTTTAATAGTAACGATATCGTATTCGTAGTATATGAACCTAAACGAGGCTCAAAAACTTCAGCAAACTCCGATTTAATCTGTTCTGTAATTACAAAATTTGGTTCATTTACGTACACATTGTTCACCTGCATTAACTCAAAATTAAAAGCTCTCAAAAATGTTCTACCTAGCAAAGGTGGACTCACTGCATTGGTTACAACAACAACAATTTGTTTTTTTAGACCTCGATATTCGATCGTTGCATCGTACTCACCAATAACTTTGATTGAATCTCCATTGTAATCTACATATGGAACTAGACATTTTCTAAGTGGTCTGCTGGTATTTAAGCTTTCGTAAAATGTTTTTGGAACCAATGTGCACGGTGCACCAGTGTCGCAAGCAATTTTCGTTATGTTTCCATCAATTTTTACAGGTAAATAATATACTCCACTAGTTGAGGTTGTATCAACGCTATAGATAGAAAAGTTATAATTATCATTATCAAAATTATTATCAGAATAGGTGTCATGTTTTGTTTGAGATACATATTTTACGGATTTTTTTGATTTATTTTTACAAATGCTCGCCAAGTGACCTATTTTTCCACAGCTGTGACATTTGCATGCCTTATACTTGCAATTGTTTGAGTTATGATTTCGCCAGCCACAGTGTGTGCATGGCTGCTGCTTCTTTTCTCTGCCAGCGTCGCAGTCGTTTTCGCCGTCGCCGTCACCGTCGCTTCTGCCGCCTCTGTAACTCACGTTTCGGTTGCCCTTGAAATGACTTCTGCCGTTGCTCTTTGCTTGATCTCTGTTCTCGCCTCTTTGCCTCTGCCATTGACTAGTCCCGTTCTTTTGATGCATGTAGTTGACGTTGTGTTCTGTCTTCCTTGTGCTGATCTTCGTCTCCATGATCATCGCCTTCTTGAGTGCATCAGCCAGAGTTAGATTTTCGTCTTCTTCACATATTCTTTCATATATAGGGTTGGGAAGGCTCATCACAAATTGGTTTAATACAAACGCTTCCAGATTTGAGCCAAATTTGCATTCCAATGCCAATTGTTTAACTCGAGCATACCACTCCGCTACAGTCTCATCTTCACTTTTTGTGGACATGTGAAATTTTTTTCTTTCTCTGAATATGAGTGTAGGTGGTGTGTAGTGTGTTTTTAAAATTTCACATAATCCTTTGTATGCTTTTGATACGGGTGATACCGGATTGCACAAACTATGTAGTACAGTGTAAGCCGCTGTACCGATCGACTTCAACAAAACTGCCTTTTTTGTGTTTTCCTCTTTCACATTCAATTCGCACAAATGTATGTCGAATTTTTCCTTCCAAATGCAGAACGTTTCTTGGTGTGGCGAAAACTCAGCAATTGTTGCCATTTGATAGAATGTTGGTGCTTCATTTTTCGTCATGTTGCTATTCATATATTATATGCACTTTTAACATGTGTATGTATATTAATACGTTTTATTTTATGCTCGTCGCCAATTATGTAGTGTATTGACACTCAGACTTAAGCACGCGTTGTCTTCAAGATTCTCTTTTATTCTATATCCCTTGGATGGTGTGACCGTATATAGATATTAATATAATACCTAACATTTATATTGATTTTTTGGGCAAATATCCGCGGTCAAAGAACGGTCAGGCGTGGATATTTATTGTAGTTGACCAGTTCTCTAAGTTCACATTCCTAAAGACCATGACCAAGGCCACAGCAAAGGAAGTTGTAAGATTCCTCGTTCACGAGGTGTTTTACAAGTTTGGAGTGCCGGAGATGATTCACTCGGACAATGGAGCTCAGTTCGTCTCGAAAACTTTTAAGGAGATGACCGATGCATTCGGAGTCACTCATATGAGGACGCCAGTGTATTCTCCGCAGAGTAACGCAGCCGAACGCGTGAATCGCACAGTACTCAGCGCGATTCGGGCGTATCTGGAAGACGATCACCGGGACTGGGATGTGCATCTGCCGGAGATAGAACTGGCTATTAGGAACTCGGTTCACGAGGCAACAGGCGTAACACCATTCTTTGCAGTCTTCGGGCAGCAAATGTATTTGCATGGGTCATGCTACAAGCTGGCAAAGCGACTGCGGTCAACCGGCGAGCATGACATATCGCTGCTGGAGGGTCAGGACAAGCGACAACTCATCCAAGAGAGGATTCGCGCTAGCTTACATCAGGCATACGAGCGTAGTAGGGTAAGATACAACCAGCGAGCTCGGGTGTTTTACGCGAGGCCGGGACAAGAGGTATTCCGCCGAAATTTTGTCCTTAGTGACTTCGGAAAAGGCTTTAATGCCAAGTTCGCGCGCAAATTCATCCGATGCCGGGGAGTGAAGCCAGTAGGAGAGAACGCGTATGCTCTGGAGGACCTTAACGGCCGTCCCATAGGAGTGTACCACGCCAAAGACCTGAGAATGTAGTGAGGTGTGGGTGTGGCCTACGTTGGGCGCGGCAGAAGAATGCAGGGCACGCCGGCGTGTGCTCAATAGTGTTCCGGAATCCGGTGGGCATGCCCACGCGTATGTTGTCCCTCCTGGGACTCACGACATACTCGTGGTGGTGTTCCAGTCCCACCTGAACGATAGGTGGCCAGGGCTGAGGGCGACGCGCCATCTAGCGGAAGTCCAGGGAGGCTCGATGGAGTATGGGGACATCGGGGGGACCTGGAGCCGGTACTGGGGATATAAGGAAGAGAATAGGATTAGTTATATGTATTAGTAAGGGAAAAAGGGATAAATAGGAGTGAAAATATTAGAAAACGTGGATTGGATTATGGAAATCGTGGAGCGTGGACGGAGTAACGTCGAAATTTGAAATTTTGTGCTTAAAACAGAAAGTTTGAAGTGAGTACAGAAAAGGCGGGCGATAAAATAGGTTGTAATGCAGAAAACTTTACTAACAGCCGGCAAGGAATATAGCCACCAGAACCGGGCCAGAAGGTTTACTGTAGAGGGACACTGGAGTTCGAGAAAGTCGACTGCAGAGAAGAAGACTGCCCAACGGAACCTGAGTGAGTTCGTTCCAGTTGCGCGTGTGTGAGCCAAGTAGCGCGGGACGTGTGAAGGGGGAGGGTGAAAGAGGACGATTTAGCTGCCAGGGCGATTCTAGCCACACCGCACGATCGTTGCATCGCCTTCCAGTGCGTGCCACACGTTTGGTCTCATTCACCAAGTAAAAACCCCGAAACCCTATTCACACACACACACACACACGCGCACACGTATACACGGACCTATATAAATTTAGGGCTGACCGGCCACGGCCAGCGATCGCCCACGTCGTTTGAACTTAAAGAAAAAACACATAATCCGCACTCCAAACACCGTTCCACATTAAATGTTATTTTGTTCCGTGTGTTGTCCTTTATTTAGTAATTAGTATTAGCTTAAACCGTTTAATCTTGGCCATTGAAAAAAAAATATGTAAAAACACCAACACCTTTCACGAACCTAAATCTGCGATCAGCTGTTCAGTGCCAGAAGATTAACCCTTAGTGGGTGACGCGGGGGTCCCATCAGTCCACCGTATTTGGTCGAGCGATTTGTGGAAAAATATTGTTTATTGTTTATGTCCCGGGGACCCTTAACAAGAGCTCTTGGTAGGTTAAGTCTCCGTAGGGGCCCGAGTTAAATTAACTCCCGTAAAACTGGATCCACTCATCTACACATATTCCATTACGTATGGGTGAGGGTATCCCTGTTGGTTGAACGAAATTTCAGCGGCGATTTCCTTGTTTGCCTTTGTGTCGAACGTTTTGGTGTTTCTTAGTGGTTAGTGATAATTTTGAGTATAGCTATTTATTAATGAGAAAGATGAAATTGTCAATTTACGATTATTAAAGCTTGGATATATATTGAAGCATGATGCATTAAATTTAAAATAGAGGGAGGACGCGTGGCGTAAGCCATGGATTAGGCCAGCCGTTACACTTCCAGCAGAGGGTGGCCAAAATGAACGTTGTGTTTGGTCACAGGTAGGGCGGGCGCGCGAAGGGAAAACACCCAAGCTTCACCCACTTGATAGCCGTCTGTTTATGATTTTCTTTGTTGTTTTTAGGTTGTTGTTAGTTTTGATTTCCCGAGAAGTAGTATGTCTCCTTTTTTATCTACATTTGGCGGGCAAGGGGAACTACCCAGCCCTGGGGTCGACAGCTAGCCGGCATTGCCCTCTGGGAAACAAGCCAAGTGTAACACGATGCGGTGGATACTCCTCTCCCAGGCATATCTCCCTATTGGAATCTTTTAGGAACGAAGAGTGCTTTAAGGTAAGGCCAAGTCCGGAGTCCGCTGTCCACTCCCCTCAGCAACCTGAGCACTGCACACTTGCCCTCTTTACCGGATGTGTGTTTGTTCAGACTTAATGGGCCTATGTGTCGGCCATTGTGTATGCCCTGTCATTAGCTGAACGACGTTTCTCTCACTGCCTGTGTGTAAGTGTGTGTGTGTATCTGTGTGTGTATGGCCTGGGCTGCCTCAATTATTGATTGATTAATTATTGCTGACGCTTATGCGTCACTTCGACTCTGACTTCGACTTCGACTGCGACTCCCGAGACTCCGTCTCCGACTCTGACTCCGGCTTGGACTTGGACGACCCGTTGGAAACCGGTTCGTTGACGCCTCTGTTATGTGGCTGCGTGTGGCACTCTCTCTTTTTGTGCACCCTGCCCCAGCACCAGCACCAGCCCCTGTCCCTGTGCCTGTCACTGCCATAATCCAATTGTCGATCATCGATTTATAAACAGATGACAAGACAGTCCCCAGTCTGACAAGTAAGAATGTGGCATCCATAGGCATATACCATATACTTTTGTGTATGTGTATGTGTATTGCCGCTTTCTGCCAGTGTATAAAGACCAAAAAGTCACGCATGCGCCAACGCCAACCCATCCACGATCAATATTTAGCAGCCGCAGCGTAACATGTGCCACATGCCCAATGTATTGGCACCTCTGGCGCAGTGCACATCTCATCTCTCCTTCTCCCCGAGACTGGCACCACCTCAGCACCACCTCTGGCCTGTTGGTACATTTGCAATTAACACTTGTGCGTACGTGCTTGGTTTGATTTCGGTTTCGCTTTGCTGCTGATGGAAGCCTAATCAGCATCCCCAGCAGGAGCCGCAGCCGCAGCAGCAGCTTAAACTTGGAGCCGAAGATGGAGCTAAAGCTGAGCCAAAAGCAAAAACAGAAAAACAGAAGCACAAAAGCTAATCAGCGTGCAACGACTTTTTCGTTATTTCCTACTCCTCTGTTTGTAATTATTGTTTTATAATAAACTTATTAGTGCAAAAGTCTCCTCCTAGAGAGGCATGTACGGGCTTTAGACCAAATTCAATTAAGAAATCGAGTGCAGATGTGTCCAGATGTGCACTTGCTATGTGTTCACATTCTATTTCTCATTGGGGTCTCAAACGGCTGCTGCAGATGGGGCTGCTGCTGCCACATCTCTTTGATATCTTTCTTTCACTTGCAACGGCAAAGGCGAAGCGCTGCTGGCTGCCGGCTACCGGCTAAGCGGGAATGGTTTCTTCAATCAATTTGAAGCACAGATTGCCCCTTAAGTCGGTTATAGACCAGTAATCACATATATACCAGAACGAAGGCTTTCTTATAGGGGAGGGGGATACATTTCCCTGGGCCATTGTTCTTTCAATTTGTTTTGCAACAACGAATATTATGGCGTATATTGTCCCTATCCCTATATTGTTCCCTCTCCATTTCGAAATGGTTTTTCTTTTGGCTCTTTCGATCGTTGGGCAATCCAGTTCAAAGAACTTTGTAAACCGAAAAAAACCTAATGATGACAGAACTTGGAGCTTGGCAGCCCCAATACTATTATGTTTCAATATTCATACACACATATTGCCTCCGAAAATGAGCTCATCCGCCCATCAACCCGTATATTGAAACAAAACGACGGGGAACGTTGTGAGTTGCTGCGGACACCGCAACTCTACGGTTATACCCGATACTAAGTCAGTATGGCTCTCCTCCGGCAGACGCCGCTAATATTAAACGACACGACAAAGAGTGCGTGCGAGAGAGACAGAAAATCAGTCTGAGCGTGACGTCACGCGCTGCGTAGCCACTGCAAATTGATTTGTTTCCTTTGGCTATAAAAATGATCTGATCTGATCCAGATTCAGCAATCAGATAGATATGGTCGTTATCTATGATTCTGCGTTTTTAGTTTTCTCGAATCTGCAATATTGTGCATGAAACAGATTTTCGTCCGTTGTGTAGGCGGAAGGGGGTGGGGCGAAATTTTGAGATATTCGTTTTATAGTGAGATCTAACAGGAGTGCGGATACTAAATTTGGTTACTCTAGCGTTAATAGTCTTTGAGATTTGTGAATATCCCCAGATGTTCGTCCTTTGCGGGGCGGAAGGGGGTGTGGCGAAATTTTGAAACAAACTCGTCTCGGTACGATATATTAGGAGTCTGGATACCAAATTTGGTTGCTCTAGCTTTTATAGTCTCTGAGATCTAGGCGCTAATGTTTTACTCTAAGCAAAGCCGCCTATGCTACGTGTGTGTTAGAGAGAGACAGGGCGAGAAAAAATGAAATTGTTTTCTTGATGCTGGCTATAATAATAATACGATCCAATTCAGATTCTGCAGTCTAAAAGATATGGTCATTCTCTACGATTCTGCGTTTTTGGTTTTCTCATATCTTTAAAAATGTGGATGCCACAGATTTTCGTCCTTTGTGGGGGCGGAAGTGGGCGGGGCGAAGTTTTGAAATATTTTTGTAGCAGTGACATATCACAGAAGTCTGGATCCAAAACATCGTTGCTCTAGCTCTTATAGTCTTTGAGCATTAGGCGATGAAGGGGACGGACAGACGGACGGACGGACGGACGGACGGACGGACAGACGGACAGACGGACAGACAGACAGGGCTCAATCGACTCGGCTATTGATGCTGATCAAGAATATATATACTTTATGGGGTCGGAAACGATTCCTTCTGGACGTTACACACATCCACTTTTACCACAAATATAATATACCCCAATACTCATTTTGAGTATCGGGTATAAAAACGCAACCATTCATATTTAAGGTTTATTTGTGACTAATAAATGCTCTGCTCGCAGGCAGATAGAGACCGAACGAAAGGGAGAACAAAAAGGGAGATAAGAGAACGTCGCTTCGTTACGTCTCTCACTCATACATACGCACCATGTGCAAGGAGTCGAAAGCGCCGAACTATCGGATGCAGGTCGGGATGGGGCAAGAAGTGGTCACTGAGCGCCCGTTCCAAAAACTTTATATTGATTTTTTGGGCAAATATCCGCGGTCAAAGAACGGTCAGGCGTGGATATTTATTGTAGTTGACCAGTTCTCTAAGTTCCCATTCCTAAAGACCATGACCAAGGCCACAGCAAAGGAAGTTGTAAGATTCCTCGTTCACGAGGTGTTTTACAAGTTTGGAGTGCCGGAGATGATTGATTAGGACAATGGGGCTCAGTTCGTCTCGAAAACTTTTAAGGAGATGACCGATGCATTCGGAGTCACTCATATGAGGACGCCAGTGTATTCTCCGCAGAGTAACGCAGCCGAACGCGTGAATCGCACAGTACTCAGCGCGATTCGGGCGTATCTGGAAGACGATCACCGGGACTGGGATGTGCATCTGCCGGAGATAGAACTGGCTATTAGGAACTCGGTTCACGAGGCGACAGGCGTAACACCATTCTTTGCAGTCTTCGGGCAGCAAATGTATTTGCATGGGTCATGCTACAAGCTGGCAAAGCGACTGCGGTCAATCGGCGAGCATGACATATCGCTGCTGGAGGGTCAGGACAAGCGACAACTCATCCAAGAGAGGATTCGCGCTAGTTTACATCAGGCATACGAGCGTAGTAGGGTAAGATACAACCAGCGAGCTCGGGTGTTTTACGCGAGGCCGGGACAAGAGGTATTCCGCCGAAATTTTGTCCTTAGTGACTTCGGAAAAGGCTTTAATGCCAAGTTCGCGCGCAAATTCATCCGATGCCGGGTAGTGAAGCCAGTAGGAGAGAACGCGTATGCTCTGGAGGACCTTAACGGCCGTCCCATAGGAGTGTACCACGCCAAAGACCTGAGAATGTAGTGAGGTGTGGGTGTGGCCTACGTTGGGCGCGGCAGAAGAATGCAGGGCACGCCGGCGTGTGCTCAATAGTGTTCCGGAATCCGGTGGGCATGCCCACGCGTATGTTGTCCCTCCTGGGACTCACGACATACTCGTGGTGGTGTTCCAGTCCCACCTGAACGATAGGTGGCCAGGGCTGAGGGCGACGCGCCATCTAGCGGAAGTCCAGGGAGGCTCGATGGAGTATGGGGACATCGGGGGGACCTGGAGCCGGTACTGGGGATATAAGGAAGAGAATAGGATTAGTTATATGTATTAGTAAGGGAAAAAGGGATAAATAGGAGTGAAAATATTAGAAAACGTGGATTGGATTATGGAAATCGTGGAGCGTGGACGGAGTAACGTCGAAATTTGAAATTTTGTGCTTAAAACAGAAAGTTTGAAGTGAGTACAGAAAAGGCGGGCGATAAAATAGGTTGTAATGCAAAAAATTTTACTAACAGCTGGCAAGGAATATAGCCACCAGAACCGGGCCAGAAGGTTTCCTGGAGAGGGACATTGGAGTTCGAGAAAGTCGACTGCAGAGAAGAAGACTGCCCAACGGAACCTGAGTGAGTTCGTTCCAGTTGCGCGTGTGTGAGCCAAGTAGCGCGGGACGTGTGAAGGGGGAGGGTGAAAGAGGACGATTTAGCTGCCAGGGCGATTCTAGCCACACCGCACGATCGTTGCATCGCCTTCCAGTGCGTGCCACACGTTTGGTCTCATTCACCAAGTAAAAACCCCGAAACCCAATTCCCAAACACACACACACGCGCACACGTATACACGGACCTATATAAATTTAGGGCTGACCGGCCACGGCCAGCGATCGCCCACGTCGTTTGAACTTAAAGAAAAAAAACATAATCCGCACTCCAAACACAGTTCCACATTAAATGTTATTTTGTTCCGTGTGTTGTCCTTTATTTAGTAATTAGTATTAGCTTAAACCGTTTAATCTTGGCCATTGAAAAAAAAATATGTAAAAACACCAACACCTTTCACGAACCTAAATCTGCGATCAGCTGTTCAGTGCCAGAAGATTAACCCTTAGTGGGTGACGCGGGGGTCCCATCAGTCCACCGTATTTGGTCGAGCGATTTGTGGAAAAATATTGTTTATTGTTTATGTCCCGGGGACCCTTAACAAGAGCTCTTGGTAGGTTAAGTCTCCGTAGGGGCCCGAGTTAAATTAACTCCCGTAAAACTGGATCCACTCATCTACACATATTCCATTACGTATGGGTGAGGGTATCCCTGTTGGTTGAACGAAATTTCAGCAGTTATTTCCTTGTTTGCCTTTGTGTCGAACGTTTTGGTGTTTCTTAGTGGTTAGTGATAATTTTGAGTATAGCTATTTATTAATGAGAAAGATGAAATTGTCATTTTACGATTATTAAAGCTTGGATATATATTGAAGCAAGATGCATTAAATTTAAAATAGAGGGAGGACGCGTGGCGTAAGCCATGGATTAGGCCAGCCGTTACACTTCCAGCAGAGGGTGGCCAAAATGAACGTTGTGTTTGGTCACAGGTAGGGCGGGCGCGCGAAGTGATAACACCCAAGCTTCACCCACTTGATAGCCGTCTGTTTATGATTTTCTTTGTTGTTTTTAGGTTGTTGTTAGTTTTGATTTCCCGAGAAGTAGTATGTCTCCTTTTTTGTCTACATTTGGCGGGCAAGGGGAACTACCCAGCCCTGGGGTCGACAGCTAGCCGGCATTGCCCTCTGGGAAACAAGCCAAGTGTAACACGATGTAACGAGTAACGAAGAGAATCTTCGCACGATGAAGCTGGTGGTCGGCTAACTGAGAAGGAGTACGCGCTCGCTTCCACGGCTGATCTCTGGTCGGAAATGGGGATGGGTTCTTTGGGGTAACCCTCCAGTTAGGTTGCTTCGCTCCTGCTGGTATTATTTTATTAAAATTCGCGTACTCTTTTTGGGAATGGGAGGGGGACAGACAAGGAAAGGATCGTTAGGGGTACGGAAAGTATAGTGGGGCAAAGATAGTGCAGAGAAGGAGTAGGGATCTACCACCGCGGCGGACATCTCTGTTTTGCTGGCACGGAGTCGTGCCACGCCCACCCTACCATGATCCTGAAAGAGCCAATAATAATATCAGGATCCCTGGAGTGTCCGGTATTGGTCATCCTATTTCGCTCACGAGCGGCATGGTTCCCCCAACTGCGGTAACGTCTAGCACATATTCATCTTAACAATCATTTTATTAGAAACTATATTCAGATACTATATTCATGTTACAAGAAAAAAGAAACACTAACCGAGAACTCCAAGACAAGGCTAAATGGACAAAAGGAGGAACGAAAAGCGTCACAAGAGATATAGCTATTATTACTAGGGAGTATTTAGATAAATAAATACGATAAGTGTAAATAGTTATAAGTGCATATACGATATTTTATAGTGCGATATAAACTAATGATTTTTCCTTAGATAGAAAGATAATACTATAGCGCAATATAGGTACACATGTCCCAGCACATCGGCTTCAGGGAGTAGTTGGACATACTATTCGTTCTACCAAGCGTATTGTAAAGGCAGAAGGCCAATCAGCTGTGACTACTTTAAAAGGGTGAGGTCAACGACCGACAAACAGCTCTAGCAAAAAAGAACAAAGCTTTTGCCACGCTCGCGGAATTTTGGGAGGCAATAAAATTTAATGTTGTTGGTATATTATAAAGCTCACTCAGTTTTTGTTTGTGTTCCCGCGGCGAAAGATCTTTCGTAGCTGGGCGTGTGGCTGTGTGTGGGTGCATTAACCTTTTACCTGCAAACCAAAAACAAAATCGTACAGCGCGTGCTGCATGGCATAAGCTCGCGGAGGGGACCCGGACGAGCGGACGCTTTTAAGCTCAAACTTTTAAGCTTTTATCAAATGCATTTTCAAACTTTCCATGTGTTGGTGGGTTTTTTTTCTGGTTTTTTTTTTTGTTACAATTAACACTAAGTATATCCAACTACACAAAAACAGACATATCAACGGACTGCGAGGTTCAAGGGAATGCGAGTCACGGTGGGATCTTACTGGCCTCAGTGGCTTTCAGTGGGCGGTGTATACATATGTATGTGAGCACATCTCTTACAGTTTTCCTTCAGCCTACATAATGACACTAACGTGCACATAAGACAAACGCTGGCCTCCACTGCACTTTAAATAACCGTTTGGAACAGTAAGGCCGAATCACGAGAAGAACAAGAGAGGCGATACCACTAGGGGTCGCCGGGAGGTTATGTACACACGTGGTGCACTATTTTTTCCCGCCCGGTAGGAACATTTAAGCGGCTTCGGTCCTACGCTGACTGCAAGCACCGGTTTCCGTTTCTTGGCCCGGTTTTGAATGCGAAACGGTTACGCCAATTCGCCGCACTAAGCCCGTTCAGACGGCTGTCCTCGTCTCGCGCAGCCAAAGTTCACTGCCCGCTACTTGGTGGATCAGCTGGTTCGTAGTGCGGGGGCTTAAAGCTCGGGCTGCAGCTTTTGGATAATTCCCAAACTAAGTGCCGATTCTAATGTGGAATTTGAAAATACTGATCAGGCTACTTTTTCTAACAGTTACTCCATGCACATATTTACCCGGTTGGAACTGGCACTGCGAAAATAGGGGGATGGGGTTGAGGTGCTAATTCCTTCTTTCTCCAGGTGTTTTTTTTTTTTTTGTGTTGGGGCTGCTCACCTCCAAGCGGAAACTACAGAAAAAGTCGGAAAATCTAACTTCGAGGCTCCTAGCACTGTCGAAGGCCGGTACTCACGTTTTCGATTAGAGCCCAATCTGCTTTCTTGGGTTCTTTTTTCCCGATCGAGTGCACTTTGGTTTCACACCACGGTTATTTACGGCGGTTTAATTTTATTTTTATTATTTTTTTTTTTTCTCACCGCGCAACTGAATGCTTGTACGGCCACGAGGAGAAAGAAAGATTTGGGCGGATCTACTGACCAACAAAAATTTTGTTCTCCGGATCTGCCTTTGCACGATCCTTCGCCATTCACCTTGAATGGTTATGGACATGGTGGGGAGATTTTTGTTCGTTTTTAAGCATATTCTTAATGTCAACCCTAGATGGCGCTAGCCCTCACACGACCAGGAACATTTAACATGTAACACCACAACAAGAAATTAAGCCAACCTAACTATACACTAACTATGGGGACTAAACTTAATAATTAATAAGTATCTCGGTGAGGTGTGATATATACTTGTATAAACAATATAATATATATAAATATATTTATATATATATTATGTACATAAATATATAAATTGTACAAATACCATCGGGCATACTTTCAGGCGAAGAACACAAATATGCTTTCCTATCCGCCCGACAAGCGACCACTACAAATCCCCCCGGCCAAGATCACACTTTGGTGTTAATCACATCAAAGGGTGATAGACGCTTGGAGGAAAACCGTTAACCTGTATTAGGATGGTCACTGCTTTATGTCTTTAGCGTGGTATTTTCCGATAAGTCTACCTTGGGGATCTTCCAACTCGTAATAACTGTGACCAAGCCTACGTTTTATTCTAGCTTTTACAAAAGTAGGAGCTAGTTTTGCGCTGAAACCTTTAACGAAATTGCTCTGCTGAAAGTTGCGTCTGTAGACCTCCTGGCCAACTTTGAACGCCACTTCACGACTTCGAAGGTTGTACTGCTGTTCGTTTCGTTGGTGTTGTTTTTGTATTGTTCGTTGGGCTGTTTTTCGAATCACATCAAACGAATCTTCCCGACCAAAACTCACGGTACGATCTTCTAAAACCTGCAAATTTCGTAAGAGCTGATAGGTGTCTCCATTGGTGATCATGTGCTGTCCAAATGCAACCCGATAGGGGCTGTCGTTTAGGGCTGAATGCAGACTAGATCGTAAGGCACAACTAATAGAACTAAGCTGCTCATCCCAATTAGTTTGATCTGGCTTGATGTAAGCTTTAATGGCGGCAATAACGGATCTGTTAACGCGTTCCGATGCGTTGGCTTGAGGTGCGTACACAGCCGTATAAAAATGCTGCACATTGTACTTTTTCAACAGCGAATTGAAGTGATGGGACTTAAATTGTACTCCATTGTCGGACACAACCACTTCGGGTACCCCGAAGCAATGGAATAGGTCCTCTTCCATGAATCGAGTTATCGCCTCCGCTGTAAATTTCTTTACGGGTTTTAAAAACGGATATTTTGAAAGATGGTCCAAAACAACGAAGATACCGATATTTCCGGATTTGCTTCGTGGATACGGACCCAGGAAATCCACAAACAACTTCTGAAACACTCGTTGAGTTTCCTTCACTGGAGCTAATGGGGGTCGTAACGAACGATTCGGGTACTTGGTGCACTTGCAGACCGAACAGCTGTTTATGAACGCTCTCACATCGGTTACTAAACTTGGCCAATAATAATAACGTCGAACTCTCTCCAACGTTTTATTAATGCCGCTATGAGCTGCTAGCGAATGTTCGTGACTCTGTTTTAGTACATCGGACACCAGCTCCGTTGGAACCCACAGCTTCCAACACAGGTCGTCAGCGATCTGATCAGCAGCCGCGTGTTCTGCTCGCCGATATATGAGATTATCGATCACCTTAATGTCTGGCATCTGTGTCTGGTTGCCTTTAATTTTTCGAATTAGTTCCAAATATTCTGCCGACTTGAAGCAATCAGACTGCAAGTCTACCAATCCATCGCAGCTGAATGCCGATAGATCTTCGGTGTGCACCCGCGACAGAGCATCTGGGACAACATTTTGGCTACCTTTGCGGTGGAAAATTTTGAAGTTGAACCCCTGCAATTTGAGAGCCCATCTTGCCAATCTAGAACTTAGGTCCGATTGTGACATTAGCCACTTCAATGATGCATGGTCGGTATGGATGGAGAACTCGTGTCCTTCCACATAAGCTCGAAACTTCTTCACACACATTATGGCTGCCAAACACTCTTTCTCCGTGACTGAATAGTTTCGCTGACACTGATTCAGCTTGCGAGACATGAATGCGATTGGGATGTCATTACCATCGCTATCCGTTTGCATTAACACGCCGCCAACTCCGGTGTGGCTGGCATCGCAATGAATGGCAAATGGAATGGTAAAGTCGGGGCTATGTAGGACTGGTGCCTCGCACATTTGGTCTTTTAAACTTTCAAACGCCCTTTGCGCTTCGTTGGTCCATACAAACGATCGACGTTGCTTTAGTGTATCTGATATTGGGGCAGCAATTCCGGCATAGTTTTTAATAAATTTATGGTACCATCCAGTGGTTCCCAAAAATCGTCGCACTTGCTTCACCGATCGTGGCACTGGAAACTCCCGAATAGCAGCAACTTTTTCGGGATCCGTTTGTATCATCCCATACCCTATCACGTGGCCCAGGTATTTCACTTCCTTCAGGCAAAATTTGCTCTTCTCTACGTTTATCGTCAGTCCAGCTTGAGACAGTCGGTAGGCCAGCGCTTTCAACACGGACATGTGCTTCTCGAAGGACTCCGAAATCACCAATAAGTCGTCGAGATAAATGAAAATCTCATTTCGCAAAGATGGTGGGATAACTTTATCCATCAGTTTGGACATGGTCTGTGGGGCATTGCATAAACCAAACGGCATCACCGTGAATTGATATAGCGGCCTCCCCGGCACAGCAAAAGCCGTCTTCTCCCGAGCCCTTGGAGTAAGCGGAATCTGCCAGTAAGCATCTTTAAGATCGATGCTTGAAATGAACTGCGCTTTTGGAAGTCTACTTAAAATGCCATCAATGAGGGGCATAGGGTAAGCATTTTTGACTGTTACTCCGTTAACTTTCCGGCTATCAAGGCAAAGGCGAACCTTACCTGGCTTACGCACAATTACTACCGGGAAGACCACGGGCTATCTGATTCTTCAATCACCCAAGGCCTAACATTCGGTCCAACTCTTCGTATATACATTTTTCGACTGCAGGCGACACTGCGTAGTGGCGTTGTTTTATGGGCCGAGTCTCGGAAATTTCTATGTCATGTGTAAGCCAGTTTGTCTTTCCTAATCCTTTTTCGGCAAACGAAGGGAACATCTGTACTATCGCTACTAGTTCCTTCTGCTGTAATTCCGACAAAGGTATTTGCATCGGGTTGTCAAAGTTTATAGCCGCCAAACTGTTGTTATTCGCTTTGCTCATTAAGAAGAACGGCAGTAGATTAAAGCTTCTCCAAAAGTCTATTCCTAGATATAACTCCTGCGATAACGATGGTACAAGATAAAGGCATATTCGTTTGGAATTTCCACGAAAGCAAATGAGTGTGGAGATCCTACCTAGAATAACTTGCTTTTTCCCATCTGCGGTTCGCACGGCTGACTTCATCGGCTTGACCTCAGGTTTGTTCGAGATA